>NC_067168.1:41676532-42005112 GCF_903995435.1 Acomys russatus | reverse complement strand
AACAAAGCAGGGCTGTGGTGTTTGTTTGCACTTTTCTAGAAATGTGTTGTGGGAAGGTGAAGGGAAGGGAGGAGCTGTATCTGGATTTTATTCTGTTTTTAAAAACTGTTGTTATCTATCTAGAATCAGTAGAAGAAAAGACCATTCAAGGCTGGAGAGATGGCTCAGTGGTTGTGTCCTGCTCATTGTAAAGGACGCAAGTTTGTTTGCTCACACCTAAACTTGTTGGCTAACAACTATCTATGACTCTAGCTCCAGGTCCAACACAGAGAAAGAGAGAGGGAGAGAGAGTTAAAGATAAAAATATGGTGCCCCATATTTGACCACTTCCCCTTGGTGAAGAGGCCTGGTGGCACTCAGAGGAATGGACAACAGTCTATCTGGATGAGACCTGATAGACTGTGATCATATGGTGGGGGAAGAGGTCCCCTTCTCTCACAAGGCTAGGGGAAGGAAATAGGATAAAAGAGGGAGGGAGGGGGAGCAGGAAGATACAAGTGAGGGGATAACAATTGGGATGTAATCTGAATAAATTATTTTTAAAATTAATATTAAAAATAAATAAAGATATTGAGGGCTTTAAAAAAAGTTATGCCAAGCAAGAATCTGTGGAAGTGAGGGGGAGGGGACCATTCATTCCTGGAAGCCTGAGAAAGCCACCATGAGGGTCTCTCGATAATGCACAGCCCTACATTAAGGTCTTTCCATTGTCTCCCAACAACTCTTACATACACAAAGATCTATCCTCCATTTTCTAACATGCCCAACACTCACTACCCACTTGTGTTGTGAGAAGGCTGGGGTTGTTTTTCTCAGCAGTGGTTTGTGTTCCTGTGAGATTCAGATGAACCAAGATCAAAAGTGTGCCTTCCTTCAGTTGTGGGTGATTATGGGAAGCAAAGAAGCAAAGGACATTGCTCTGGTCCAGAACTGCCCGACTCTCTTGGATCTGAAATTCAAGGTAAAGAAATCCTAGATCTCTGTGTCTAGTGAGGGCTTGTTTCCATAGACATGTGTTATATGTGAGCATGCATGCTGAAAATGGCAGCCAAATGTGTAGGCCTCTTTAATAAAGATGCCTAGCCCACTCCTAAGGGGCCCCATACTGATGAATTCCTCCATCCACAAAGTCCCACCTCTTCATGCCTTCACCTTGGGAATTTGAATCAACACTAAAAAAAAAAAAAAATTAACTTATAATTGCTTATCAGTGTGTAGGATGTACACATGAGTACTGGTGCCCAGAAGAAGGTCAAAACCATTGGAGCTGGAGCTGCAGGCAACAGTGAGCCATCTGGCAAGTGTGTGTGTGTGTGTGTGTGTGTGTGTGTGTGCTGTGTGGTTCAAAAAAACTATAATGTGGAAGACGAGAGAGAGATTGGATGGAAAGAGTTCGTGCGATTTATTAAATAGAGAAATTGGTAATATTTAAGACATTATCTAGGGAGGAGAGAGGGAGGGAGGGAGAGGGGAGGGAGAGGGAGAATGCATGAACAAAGATTGACTGTCTAGAAAGGCCAGGAACCATGTCTATACACATGGTATACTAAGCACACATGAGAAATGGGAGATATTGGGCACTGATGATGCCTGATTAGTTCTCTCAGTGGTGGCCTTCATTATCCACCCTGCAGGTCTTGGGTAAATGTCATCTCCTTCCTCTGCTACTGTTCATACTTAGAAGCAGCTTTCATTGTTGTTTTTTTTTTTTTTTTTTTTTTCCTTCTGTTGCCATCCTCATCCAAATCTGAATTCTGTGTCACTCAGCATCAGTGGACACAGGGATGCAGCCAAAGGAGAAGGAGGACATGTGAATGCCGTAGAGCCTTCAGCCGCCGTGGCCCTTCATTCTTCCTGTATCTAAGCTTCTTCGTGCCAGCCAATCTCGTGTCTTTCCCTCCTTGTTTCTCGCTTTCCATTTAAGCCTTGTGTTTGGAGTCTGTGAGTCCTTATGTTCCAAACTGATAGACAAAGTCTCTTTGGAGTCAAGATAATTCCACAGTTGTCCTCTTCATGTGTTAGAATACAGGTAAGTAAGAATGTAGAGACAGGTAAGTGGTGGCCACACTCTAAAAGTGCATTGCATGCATTGCCTTCGGGTATTTGGACAACAGTGACTGAAAAGAAAGCCAGGGAAGAGGTTTATTAGGGACCATCAAAGGGATGTGAATGTTAATGACTCTTTTCTCATACTCTATTTAGACAATTTTGCATACTAGGTGATCTTTATAAAGAGTATACTGTTTATAGATCTGGGAAGAAGTCCTAGATCTCTGTGCCTAGTGAGGGCTTGTTTCCATAGACATGTGTTATATGTGAGCATGCGTGCTGAAAATGGCAGCCAAATGTGTAGGCCTCTTTAATAAAGATGCCTAGCCCACTCCTAAGGGGCCCCATACTGATGAATCCCTCCATCCCCAAAGTCCCACCTTTTCATGCCTTCACCTTGGGGATTTGAATCAACACTAAAAAAAAAAAAATTAACTTATAATTGCTTATCAGTGTGTAGGATGTACACATGAGTACTGGTGCCCAGAAGAAGGTCAGAAGAGTTGGAGCAGGAGCTGGAGCTGGAGCTGTAGGCAACAGTGAGCCACCTGGCATGGGCGTTGGCAACCAAACACCAGTTCTCTGAAAGAGTAGTTTTTTTGCTTAGTAGCTGGATCATCATCCAAGCCCCCAGAAATCAGCATTTTGAAGAGACACAGGCGTTCAGAAATTGTCACTCAGCTTCAATTACAATTTGTTTAAAAGGATGACATTTTATTTGTTATTTATGTAAAACTTATAAGAAAGTAAAGGATCACCTCCACACTCCACACACACAAAACTTTTGTTTTAAATCGAAGACCACTGGAACTTCACAAGTGTTCAGGCTTCTAGAGAGAAATCCTTGACCCTCAGGATGTGAGGATTCAAGTAAGAAGATTCAAGGATGAATATAAGGTGCAAATGTCTTCCTTGTACATAGAATAATCATAATTTTATGATCACAGGCCTATATCTTTTTACTGTTTTGTAATTTACATTCTTCAAGAAGGACTGTCTTTCAGCCATGAAGAGTTCTGATAAGGTATGTGTCCCATAATTCCAGTTTTTAAAGATATTTTCATTTATGCGTGTCTGTATGCGCATGTGCAAATGCATGCTGATGTCCATGGAGCTGGAGGTGCAGCTACCCAGCATAGGTACTAAGAATTAGAATTGGGTCTTCAAGAGCAGCAAGCATCTTTAATTTCTGGGTAACTCCCCATGCCCTCTGGCACCTTTTATTTTTAGGGACTGCTGACATGGATAATGTGTAACTGCTTCCTAACACTGGGATGGAATACAATGCATTTCAAACTGAATCGTGATTATTTTTCACTTTCTATAGTTATGAAAAGTCTTTCCAGTTGCAATGGTTATCTATCGCTGCCGATCTTCGTGTATTTGCCCAAGGTAACACATTGGCCATGAGATAAGTGGTATGCAGTTGGGCCTCTAGAATATTGCATGGCTTTGGTAAATATTCATGGCACAGACAGGATGCAAACTTAGCATAAACCAGGCCCCCAGAATCACAGGTTTTCTTCTGTGTAGTTCTAAAACCACTGACATGACCTGAAAAGATGCATCGTGTAAGCAAAAAAAAAATCACTTTTATATTTCCAGACATCTCATCATTGCACTTTCAGTCTTAGAGATAGACCCCAAGGTATTAGGGAAAACACGGAGCAAGAAGCCGAAAATGCTCAGATTTGGAGTAAGTGCCATTGCTGAGGTGGGATGAGAGACAGGGCGACAGCTTAAAACACTGGGACACTAAAGTGTTGGCAAACAATCCTGCTTAGCTCACAGCAAATCGGAAGAGCGTGGGGCTTTCAACAAGGGCACAGAGCTAAAGGTTAACCTGAAGGGCACCAAATACAGTAGCTGTTACTCTCCCTGCCCAAAGCTAACAAACGCTTGAAGTGTTAACTCATGGTGATAAATATGGTTAGCTATCTCCTGGCTCAAAAAACAAAAACAAACAAAAAACAGCTTTTAGCTGACTCTGAAGCTGAAAGCAACAGGCAATGAAGTGGAGTTGCAGCCTTCCTGTTTGACTGGCTCAAGGAAACAGAACCTGGTTCGTGTGCCTACTGCGCATGGCATCCTGGGCCTTTACGTTTACTATTACTGGAGATGAGATTCAGGGTGTTGACTTCGATTTAAGTCTTCGGGAAACCAGGCTTTTCTCTTTGTCCAGGTTACTCAGTTTTCCCCTGTGTAGCAAGACGGATGATTCTTCCCTGGACTCTAAGTTCACCTCCTGCTCCCTCAGCCTTTTCTTCTAATCTGCCTTTGGTTCTTTGGGATGGTGCTCTAAATCAAAGTACCAGAAACTTTGGGTCACTTGACCGAGGAGGTAGGCAATTTTACAGCTTTCCAGTGACGCTCTGTACCCAACCATGGCTCTTTCTCTCTAAAAGTTAGCTTCTTCATCTACTTTCTCAGCGTAAATTTGAAGGGAAAACAAGCACTACATTAACGCATGTAAACCCTCCAAAGTCGTAACGGCAACAAGTACTTCAGTTCTGAAGTTTCCCTCCAAAGCATAGCAAGTCCTGGGAGTTAAAGGCAAGATGAATATGTGAGGGGAGGAAAGAAAACAAGAGAACAAATGCACTAAGTGCGCTCGTCCACAGCGAAGCCAACTTTGGAAGGAAAGGCACAAACTCCAGGCTTGAAATCGCCAGCCCCTAGATCATGAGCGTGAGCCAGCACAGAGATCTAATGCCATCTGAGCTCAGTCCACCCACATTTTAGGATGGTAGTACTGTTGCCACTCCATCAAGACCCTTCTGTATTTAATACAGAGACATCCATGCAACAGGTTGCTACTGATGGCGTCTGGGAATGTCCAGTGGTGTGCATCAAGGACACCTTGACCAGGGTGCCTGGAAACTTGGCAGAAGTTCACAGCCAACATAGGCAATAACTAAGCAACTCAATTTTGAAGAGCTAAGAGCTAAGGGCTAATATACTTAAATAAAATGCCAACTTTCGTTAGCAATATACCCAAAAGACTGTCCAGTGATTTTCTTTAAGTTCATTATACTAATTGGCTTAAAAAGAATAATAATAATAATAATAATAATAATAATAATAATAATAATAATAATAATAAAGAACACATGAAATGTTACATTGTGAAGTACACTGAGTTTTAAATTTTTCACTTGGATTGCAATTTTGCCCACTTTTATTGTGGGAGAGACACTAGCAGGTAGATTTTGATATTGAACAGTAATTTTGAATTTAGGAGAAATAATTATGGGCTAGCAGCATGATAAATGTTGAGAGGTTAGCTTAGTTTTATTGCATTCTCTCTATATTTGCTGTTCTTGTACATAAATTCTTGTGTTGAAGCATATCTGTACTTCACTTGTTTCTACTTCTGGAATTTGTTTTTACTATAATATTCTAATAATTATATTAAGCCTTTTCTGCCTGTGTTTTAGCCAACTCATTGCCTAAAAATTCTTAGCTAATTGTGTTAGGTGTTCTTATTTTTCATATGTGCCCTTCAAGATACTGTATACTTCTTTTATATTTAATTAAAATTATTTTGATTCACAAAAAAAAAGTGTACAAAAACATGTGGGGTGTGCCCCCCTGTGATCTGAGAAAAGGAAGCTAGTTGTGTGTTGGTTGTTGGTTTGTGTTTTGGATCTTTCTCTTCCATCTGTACACACCCACAGCCACCATCTGCTCAGAACATCTCTGGAAATAGCCACAGGAATACCACCTAGAGAGCCCGGGGAGCCTTCTGGGATTTTTCACCTCATTTGCATTTTCATTCTGTGAATGTGTTACTTCTTCAAAAATGAAACAGCCAAACAACGCAAAACAAAAAGGAAACACGAAGGACAGTTTCCAGGAAGAGCTCAGAGACTGGTTTTCACTTGGAAACTCCTCCAGGGAGTGAATTCGGCAGCAGTCACTAGCTATAGTGATGCAGAGCTGCGGTGTGGGAATGTTCTTCTAGACTCCCAGATTTTGCAGGGTCCAAGTGATCTCTCTAGCATTTAGAAGAGCCTTCTCAGATGTTATTTTTAAAGCTACTACAATATATGGGATAAAACAAGATGCTCATATTGACAAAAATCCTCCCGAAGTTGAATGTTTTGATGTAAATATAAGTTTCTTTTAGGGAGTGGGTGTCGATACAAGGTTTACTTTCTCTGTGCTACAACCCAGGTATCCGATACAAGGCCTATAAGGAATGATGGGTTATCTGGCTCAGTGTATAGATGCAGTCCATCGCAGCAGGGAAGCCGTGGCGGCAGGAGCCAGAGGCAGCCGTCCCCACTGTATCTATCCACAGTCAGAAAGCAGGAGGGGGGAATGCTGGTTCTCAGCTCACTTCTTTCTTTATTCTGTGCAGGACCGCAGCCCACGGAATGGCTCCGCCCACATTTACAGTGGGTCTTCCTGCCTCAGGTATCCTGCTGTAGAATGCACCTGACAGACACACCTTGTCAAGATGGCAGTAGTAGCAACCACAACTGTGTAGCCTGAGCTGACTTTGAACCCATAATCCTCCTGCCTCTACCTTCCGAGTTCTGGTATCAGAGGCTTATGCCACCAAGTGTGGCCCATAAAAGCTTCCTATTGATACCACAAATAAGACTTAATGAATTTTGGAATTTTGAACTGAATGCCATAACCACAGTACAAAATAAAAGGTAGTTTCTGTTGATGAAGAAGACACTATATCATGTTGTGGCTTATTTCTTTTAACCATAAATAAAGAAAATAATGCAATTCTGTTGGATGTTGATAAAGTTAAAAGAATATAGGATTTTTCTTACTAAAGTTCAGAGACATGAGCAAAAAGATCCTTTTGTTTGCCTATCTCTCTCTCTCTCTCTCTCTCTCTCTGTGTGTGTGTGTGTGTGTGTGTGTGTGTGTGTTACATTTCTTTATGCGCACACATATATGGAGGCCAGATGTTGACACCAGGTGTTTTCCTCTATTACACTCCATCTGATTTTTTTTGAGACAGGGTCTGTCATGGAACATGGAATTCCATTTCGGCTAGACTGGCTACCTGGTGAGTGTCTGGGATACTGCTGTCTCCACTGCACACCTCGGAAGCTACTAGCCTGTGCAGCCACACCCAGCTTTTATGGGATCCTAACTCAGGTCCTGTTTTTAGGTAGCAAGACCTTTCCCAAGCCCTCCGTGCAGCCCTTCCTTTGGCTTTTGGAACTTTAATGTGTGGCCAAAGGGAATTTGCAGAAACTAGCCTTGTTAGGCTTCCAAGCCCCTTCAGCCTGCTATCATCAGATCATATCCTCTGGCCGAGTCATGCTTCTCCTCAGCCATCTACCAGAAGTGAGTCCAACCTGTGGCACATTAGTGTTCCACGATGCTATGAATGGAGCCAAACAGACTGTAGAAGATAGCATTATCTGGCAATGTCAAAAAGTCAGGCATTCCTGGACAATCTACTCCCCTCCTCAGACACTAGATGAAACCAGTTTCCCCAAGTCTTTGGGTCTTTATCTCTGAGGAAATTGCCATATATTACAGAAAGCTTGATTCAATGTGTGAAGTTTTCTTGTTAGCCTCTCTATTGTTTGAGAGGTAGCAGCCAAAATGTTTGAGATGGGAGAGTAAAAGCTAGTACTTTCTTGTCCAGCCCAGCTTTGACAGTCTCTGAGGGATGCCATTGGGCCACGTGTTCACAGTGAGCGTGGCTGTGAAACTTCCGCACCACTCGGTCCCATGCAAATAAGTTTCCCAGAAACCTTTCTTCGATCAATATCTCAAAATAACTATCTGGTGTAAAGCTATTAGACCAAGACACAACTGAATTATCAATTAAAACTCTATTTGCTACACTGTTAGTCCACATCTCCAGTCCTTATTTTTTTTGACCAGAAATAATTGGCTGCAAACAGAGAAGAAACAAGGTCATTACGATGTTTTCAGTGAGAAGATTCCCCTATCACACTCTAGCCACATGCCTAGTGAATTGTACCATTGGCTGTCCTTTTGGCTTCGATCTGAATCAATTTATTTTCTGTAGAATGGCTAAGTTATATATATATATATACATATATACATATATATATATATATATATATATATATATATATATATATATATATATATATATATATATATATATATATATATATATATAAAAGTATCCGGAAGAAAAGTTCAAAGTATAACCAAATCGTGGCAGCCATTTCGGTGCTATTACTTAGGCAACAAGAAGAAAGATGGATTTTTAAAAATATGTTGATATTTTCTAGACATCTTCAAAATGCTGTTTTCCATGTGTTTTCTATTTTATGCTTTTTGTTTGCTGTTTTTGTTTTTAGAGGCAGAGTCTTGTTATGTAGCCCAGGCTGGCCTTGGCCTCCCAGGTCCCAGAAGTCATCCCATGTCAACCTTCCAAATACTGGGATTACAGGCCTGATAGCAACAAAATAAAAGGGATAAATCTGCTTTTAGGTTTTCTATTCCAGAGTTTGGAAAATAGGAAACACTGGTACGATGTTTTAATCATAAGCAGAGTCCCACTCTTGTTCTAGCCTTGTTGCGACATTAGCCAATGAATCCATGAAATGCAGACAGCACAATTCAAAACAAGCCAACAGCAGCTGTATGGACGAACAGCTGCTCTGAGCAGAAGGGAGCTTTTATCCAGGCAGTAGGATAATCAAAGCATCCATAGTTGAAAGTAAGGCCTTATTCCTTATTCTTGTTCTTTGCTCTTATTCCTGTTTCCTGTTCCTCCTTGGAAGATTTCTGTTGGCCCTGAAATTACACCCTCCTCCAGGACAGCTGAGGCAGCTCTGAGATCCTCTCTGCGAGGCTGGACTTCTCTCTGTAGTTGGGTTTACGCACCTACAGCCTAGCTGCTTTTTGAAGGCAGCCATCACCCCTGCATGCCAGAACAAAGTGATTGGGAGGTATCTATCGTCATGGAGTGTGCTTCCCAAGCTTGGAGGTGCACAGCACCCACAATGGGAGCTTGAGTGTGCATGCCTGGCACCTAAGAGAGTGTAGAAATGCATGTCATGGTTATTTACATCTGGATAAAGGCAGGTGGGCGTGGGGTTCGGTGTCCATTACTGCCAGCTTCAAGAGCGCACTTCAAGTTACAGGAGAGCTGTAAAAATAATTCTAATTATAATAAATTTTATACATTTTTTTTTCTGAATACAACCTTGCTCAAATGATTTTCAATTTATTCAAAGGAAGTAAGCTTATGTTCAGGTATAAAACTCTTTAAAATATTTTTATTAGTTCTTTGAAAATTTCACACATATATACAATGTATTTTTTATCATATCTGCCTCCCAACTCTCTCCCTCCAGCTCCCCACAGGATGCTCTTCCAACATGTCCTCTTTTCTTTCTTTTTTCTTTTTTTGTTTGTTTAAGATTTATTTACTTTATGAGTGATTCATTTGCCTGCCTACAATACCTGGTGTCAGTGGAGGCCAGAAACGGGCACCTGATCCCTTAGAACTGAAGATCCAGATTTTGTGAGTCAACATGTGGGTGCTGGGAATCAAACCTGAGTCCTCGGCAAGAGCAGCAAGTTCTCTTAACTGCTGAACCATCTCTCCAGTGCATTCTTCTCTGTTTTGTTTTTAAATTAATAATCCACTGAGTCTAGTTAGTGACACCCACAAGCACATGGATATGAGGCATCCTCTGGAGCATGGGCAGCCTTCCAGGGGTCACACACAGTTTCCAGCAGCTCTTAGCTAGAATTAGAGCTACATGTTTCTCTGCATCCGGTTGGAGTACTGACTGACTGGACCTCATGCAGTTTTGTGTGGGAACCTCAAGATGCTATAATGTTTGTTATGGCCTTGTCATGTCTAGTCAGAATTTCATAGCATCCTTCCGACTTCTCCACCCTTTCAGTTTTTACCAGAAGCATAATGTACTGGCTGGTTTTCCATGTCAACTTGACACAAGTTAAAGTCATCAAGGAGGAAAGAGCTCCAGTTGAGAAAATACTTTCATGAGATACAACTGTAAGACATTTTCTTAATTAGTGATCAATAAGGCAGGGCCCAGCTCAGCACTGGCCCGGTGGTCCTAGTGTCTATAAGATTGCACTCTGAGCAAGCCATAGCAAGCAAGCCAGTAAGCCGCATCCTCCACGGCCTCTGCATCAGCTCCTGCCTCCAGGTTCCAGCCCTGCTTGAGTTCCTGTCCTGACTTCCTCCACTGATGGACTTGATCTGAAATTGTAAGCCAAAATAAGCCCTTTTCTTGCCAACTTGGGAAGTTGGGTGTTTCATTGCAGTAATAGAAGCCCTGACTAAGACACGTAAAGATTCATAACAGGAGAGCTATCTCACTAAGTCGTGTGAATTAATGAGAAATGGACAAAATTCTTGTATGTTCACTGAATGTTTGAATTGTTCATTTGAGTTTACAGTTTTAAGTTTGCCTGGCTGAGACGCTTAGACACCGAATTTGTGTTACTAATTGCAGGATCAGACAAGTTGAACAGGCAGAGCTATTGGGTGCCGCGCTAGGCGGGAGTTGGGCGGAGGGGTTGGCGGGGGGGCGGGGGGGCGCAAGAGAAGGGGGCAGGAAAAGGGAGGGAGAGTCAGGCTGAATGTATTCCGTCCTAGCTGCCCCAAACGTGTGAGGTAACCATGTCGGACCTCTCTATCAGGGTCCCAGACTTCCGCTTCTTTCCCAGCTCTGTGCCAGAGGGAAAAGGCAGTGGTGTGTAATTAGGGAGATCCAAGATTTGCACATTAAGGAGCAATGAAATGCAACCCGCAGAGGGAAGAAACGACTGTGGCCAGCTAATAAGTGTCTCTACTTATTAAAGCTAAATAATCAACCTGCAGAACAGATCTCCGGCCTTTCCCAATGGTGCCAGGCAATTACATCTGGGAACTGCATAGAAATGCATGAAGAGCTGAGTGATGAGAGGAGAGGCTGCTGAAGACAGCAGTAAAACCTTCCTTGCCCACATCCCAAAGGAGGGGAAGGATAATGGTGAAGAAAGGGGAGATGCAAGAGCCATGAGAAGAGCGAGAGAAGTGAAATACACCTTTTAAACTCAGCCTTCATGCGGGAAGATGATGGGAGATATTTAAATTTCAAAGCCATGCACAAAAACTTGATGGAAAGTTCCTAACAGGAGCACAGAAACTTTAATGCCCCAAATCAAAAGAAACAGGCCAGCAGCCCCTTGAAGGATTCATCCCTCTCCTGGTGGGAACTTTGTCAAATGACAGTTCTTTTTCCAGAAATGATTAAATAAATACTATTTCTGCCTTTGAGAAGTTTCAGAGAGGAAGTAAGCAGCACGTGCCTGCGCACATGAACATTAAGCGTCATCTCTTTGAATCTGGGATGATTTATGCTTAAATTCTAAACAATGGTGTGCAGTGTAGGCTGTTGGAGATTTTGGTAGGAGGGTTCCTAACTCCTAAGTGGGTTACACTGGATTTTCTTTGTTTCTTATCTGAATGAAAGCATGGAAAGAGAGTCAAGATGGAGGCTCACAGAGGGGACATCAGCCTGGCTGACCACCAGCCTCTAGCTCCTCCCCTCATTAGTTCCAGACCTCCTTTGCTTTCTTTCTCATCACCTGCTTTCTCCTTGCTTTCAACATTATGGAGAAAAAAAATCGCAATACTGACTAGAGTCCTTGTGTTTAGAGAGCTTAAATTCAGGCAGCTTTGAGCTCAGCTGCCATGATGTAGGGAAACGCAGGGATATCCCTCCTGTCTACGGGCAAAGGGAGAGATAGAAAAGCTGGACCAGGGACTTAGGCTTCATAGAGGTAACAACATTCAAGTCAAGGGTAGGGCCTTCGTGAGGACCCGGTTCTCTTTATCTTATCCCTACTTTCTGCCCGGGACAAGATAACAGATGGATAGTGCTGGAAAAGGAGGGCGGGGGCGAGGGGGAGGGGGCGGGCAAAGCTTTCTAATAGAAGCAGCTGTTAGTTGTGGTTGAATGCTGTAGCAACCTTAGGCATTTCTAACCCTTTCATTTAGACTGTTTTTAAAAGTTCTGCAAATCATTACATGGTCTCACGTAAGAGTCACTTCAATGGAGAACTGGGTCTCAAGACCCCAGTATGCAAGCTTGCTTGTTACAGGCAGATAATTAAGCACTTAGGTCCTGGAAGGATGGCTTGGTGGGTGCATATGTTTGTTCTTCAAGCACGATGACCCTAGTTCAGATCTTAGCACACATGTGAAAACCCAGGCGAAGCTTATGTTGTCTGTAACTCACCACTGGGGGCGGAGGAGACACACGAAGATCACTGGGACTTGTTAGCTGACAGTCCAGCTACGGGTTCAGAAAGAGACCCTGTCTCAAGAGACTAAGGCAGAGACTGACAGAGCAGGACACACACTGTCTTCCTGTGGCCACCATGTGTAAAGGTGTGAGCAGCGCACACATATATACTGGGCGGGGCAAATGTGTGTGTGTGTGTGTGTGTGTAGAAATGGGGAAAGGAAGGAGGGAAGGAAGGTGGTAAAAAGTAACCTAAGCACACTGGGAAGGGCTAGCCTCAGTAGGACACAAACAAATTGTTTTCTCCTGCTTCCAGGAGGAACAGGACTGTAGGACTTCAGGCTAGATGTCTGGCTCCACTAAACCTGTTTGTGCAAGTTCTGTAGCAAGGCAAGCCTACATTGTAGCAGGACGAAGTTAAGGATGGCTTTCCTCGCTGTGAGTAGGAAGAGCACACTGCGAAAGCCAGGGACAGCCAAAGTCCTCATGATGGCCTCAGAAGCAGCGACCTTCAAACCAAGCCCTCTTCCATGAGTCACGGTATATTTTATTCACAGCTGATTCCTAGGAGCGTGGACAGGATGAGAAGATGTCCAAAAGGAGGAGGGAAGAGGAGGGTGTGATCACAGGCTGTTACAACCACTAAGTCCCATCTCTACTCTGACCTCCAAGGAGCATCTAAGCAACTGAAATTCTGCCCCTCTCCCGCAGAGGATCTCCAGGGAGAAATGTGGACCATTTCCAGGGTCTCCACTTTGCCTTGGGATGTGTTACCTATTCTATATGTCACTTCTAGGGATGCCACACAAGGAAATCCCAGGGCAACATGTCGGAGGTACGATGTGTGCGGTGGTGGTGAGCTGCTAGCAGAGCTGGGTGCGTTACAATTTAACTGGAAATGTGCTGGTGATAGAAGAGAAACCACAGAGAGGCTGGGAGGAGAAGAGCAGGAGGGACAGAAAGGCATACAAGAGCCTTATGACACATTCAACTTCAAGATCGCTCTTACTGGGCTAGCCTAACTCATTTCTACTTGTTTTCAGCACATACTAAGAACTGCCTCCCACTCTCAGCAGTAGATGGGACATTGTATCAAGCCACTTGCACACCAGCCAAGGATCAGGAAACACAGTGGAGCGAGTACAGAAAGAATGTAAGAGCTGGAAGAGGAGAAAGAGAAAGAGGAAGAAGATGAGGAAGAGGGGGAGAGGGAGGGGAGGGGGAAGGGGGAGGAGACTATGAAATGCTGTCTTCTGAACATAGCATGGCTGCTGCACCCATAGACTCGACAGCTCTAGTAACTTTCACAGGACCCTGCACAAGACCAAGCTAACCAAACTTTCCAGCACAGATGGGAGCGGGCTAACAAGGCCCCTACAGCTAGCTGAAAGGCCATTGGCAGTTAGTGGCTGCAGGGGAAGAGAGTCACTTTGTGGTGTGGTCACTGGCTATCCGGGCCCCGGTGGGTAGCCCCATACCCATGCACACCTATACGGAACTGTAACTGGACTCGGTGAGTTAAAATAGCAAATAAATACATAGAAAGGCATAAAGTTGGGATGGTGTTGTGCAACCGTCCTGGGGACGTTAGAAGGAAGAATCTGGGGTAGACAAGATCATGGCACATCATTATGTAATAAATGTAAGAACTTTTCAAAGAATGAGTACAAATTAATAAAGAATAGTCGACCTTTTCTTATGCCTTTTCTTATGAGTTGTGAAAGCAAGAAGATATGGAATGATAAGTCAGCCTTGGCTAAACAGTGAATTTGAGGTCACAGTGGACTACATAAGACCCTGTCTCAAAAAGCAAAACAAAACCAAGCAAACACTCCCCTCTAATAAAAGCAACAAGGATTCCCCTGTCCTATCACAGTCCATCAGTCAGTGTTCCTGTACAGCCATGTTTTAGACCATGGCATGGCCTGCCTGTGTCATAATCTGAGTGCAAGTATAGTGTATAGAAAGGCACACACTGTTTTCTACAGTCTATAGTGTACAGCTCCTCCATAATTGCTTCTTAAAGATTTACTCATCAAGATCTTGATGCAGTCTTTTTAGTGTCACGCTGTAAAGCTGTTTTCCTTTCTGGCCACATGATAAATGATGCACCAACCTCTTGCTTTTTATAAGTGACAACATCCATCCCCAAGACACCATGCACCAGTAGGAATGTGGGAATCCACATGGCGGGGTGTGGCACCTCCAGAGGCTGAGTCTTGCTTCATCCAGCTCTTCCTTCCCAGCCCAAATAAACAGTTGCTGAAACTCAGTGTTTGAGTCCTGGCTCAACAGTCAGAATCAGGACCGTTTGTCTGATACAGACCAACGCTTAAGCTTTCCACAAACCTCCCTGTGATTTGTTCAGCATCATAGACAGGCCACCAGGGTTCCTACCCAAATGCCTTCAGGGACCAGAAAGCATATGTGGATGAGTGAGATTGGAACCAGTGTCTACTGGGGACTGAATAATGTCACACTTGTTCAGGGACATTTGCTATTTGTTATTTCTGAGTACTCTCTAACTGAACAAAACAACATAAAATATAAGCTATTTACTGGTAAAAGTAAAATATTAGACTGTAGAAATGAATATATTATTATTATTATATTTTTAGATTTTACCATTTGGTTTGTGAGATTTAAATAATAGTCTTTCAGTTACTATTCATTCAACCATCAACACATTATGTTTTTTAATTTATTCACATTACATCCCGATTACTATCTTGAGTCTTCCCGCTCCCATCCTCCCTCCCTCTCCTGCCCTATTCCCCTCCCCTAGACCTCTGGTAGGGAGGTTCTTCTCCCCCACCAGCTGACCCCAGCCTATCAGGTCTCATCATGATAGCTTGCATTCCCTTCCTCTGTGTACCCACAGGGCCTCCCTGCCAAAATGAAGTGATTAAATCACAGGCACCAGAGTTCATGTCAGAGGCAGTCCATGCTTCCCACACACACACCATGAAGAGCACATTAATTATATTTCTTTTCTTTTTTTTAGTTATATTTTTGTTTCATCGGGTAGCAGGATTTACTTTGCTTCTGTCTCTTGTTTGGTTGATGTGTGTAAATTTATTATGTATAGACACAGACAGACCGACCGACAGATAGACGGACAGACAGACAGACAGACACACACATACACACACACACACACACACACACACACACACACACACACACGGAAAGAGAGAGAGATAGAGACAGAGACGGAGAGACAGAGAGAGATAGAGAGATAGAGATCTGCGTATCCAAATCGTTCGGATCATTTGGGCACTTCTCAGTGATAATTGGTAATTGGGTAGTGTCCTCAGGAAAGACTCATGATACATCGTGATATTAAAGTTCTTGAAGATTTGAATCTGTCTTGAGTAGCTCTAATAATTCAAAGATATTTTAGTTGGGTATAAAACCATAGGTCATACTTACAAGAAATGGCTCTATGGTCACAAGAAAATTAGCACATAATGCAAGATATTTCAGCAAAGCAAAAGTTTTTACTTCTCAAGAAAGATGTTTTCCTGTGCCAGATCACTGAGAAAGTAAACAATCAAGAGAAAAGAGACAATGCCCACAGATGTCATTCATTGGTAGTTCTTGCTTGAATTACATCATCTCCATGGTTCTATCTAAGTAGATAGTTTATTGGTAGTAAGTTTAGGGGTTCTATTGTTGTTAACACATTAACAAGTTCTAAGTCTAAACTTAAAACTATACTTCCATTACCATGGAATTTGGAGCTATAGGAATTTTTTCAACTGGGACTTTTAAAAGTGGAATCTCAAAACTCTTATCTGCAGGAGTCTCAACTTCTGAACAACACACACACACACACACACACAGAGTATTCAAAGTAAAGGTAGTTGTTCATCCTTTGAAAACAAAACAACAGACACAGCTACCATCTTACCCTCCTTGGTAGTCTTTGAACTCCCAGAGACTACCTACATTTAACATAGACATCTTTAGAAATCAAGGCTTGGTTTTGAGAATTAGGAGACACACTAGGTATGGTGACTCTCCACTGCAATCCTAGCACTCAGGAGGCTGAGGCAGGAGGATCAGTGTAGGTTTGAGACTAGCCTAGACTACACAGTGAGTCACAGGCTAGCCTGGACTGAGAAGGTGATCCTATCTCAAGGACAAAATTAAAAGGCATAATCACTCCTAGCCACCAGAGGGCACCACAGACTACAATCTCCCAGCCTTCGGTGGGCGTGGACACATAAATAATGAGCTAAAGTTGTAGCTTTCAAGTTTCCTATTTTTGCCTCAAAAAGAGGATCTTTTCAACACCCACAAGAGAATATTACTGATTGCTCAGCAAGGTGATATTTCTTTTAAACACTTTAACTTACCCCTCACAGGCCTGATACATTTACTCTCCAGGTAGAGAGCAAAGATAAAAACAGCAGGTTAATCCCGTATGTATGTCTGTACTTCCACAAAGTTGTTTATTTAAAAGCAGGTTGAGAAAACACTATAGATACATGACCCCCTGGGGACGTAGCCTATGATTTTGGTAGGTGGGATCCACCTGGGAACAAGCACTAGACCTGGGGTTTTGTAGGAACATTAGGTTCTCATTTCCAAGGAAGCTACAGGAAGTAAAGCCTGTCCTTCCAGATGGTTTCCCAATGCTAGAAATGGGGTTTAGCCAGCTCTTTCCAGTCATGCATTCAGAAGCTTCTTCCTGTTTTGTTCTCTGTTGACAATCCAGGCTTTGTCCTAAGTCTCTGAAGATCACATTCTCATGACCCCTCAGTTTGCCACAAAACACTAGGTCTCTAAAGACAGATTTCCTTTTCCTCCTTTGTGTTCTAGGAGAGAGGTTTATGTACTGCAAAGGTCTGGCATTCCCCTGTGAATACGTAGTTAGGCACCTTGCTGGTGACGTAGGGCCCCAGTGGATATTTCCAAGTGGCTGATTAGAAATGAAAAAGTGCATTTGAAAATAGAATTCCATTTGAAATTCATGGCTGGGGGAAGACCACAGCTGACTGTAATTTCTCCTGCAAAGAAAGGCTACTCCCATGGCTGGGGATACAGCTCGGTCTGTGAAATGTTTGATTTGGATGCATGGAGAGCCTAGTTCTGCACCCAAAGTCCAAGTTAAAAAGCTGGATGAGATGGCATGCACTTGTAATTACAGTGCTGTGGGTGGGTGGAAGCACTGAATCCTGGGCTCATGGGCCCCAGTCTAGCCAAACAGGTGAGGGTACCATGGAAAGACCTTATCTCAAAGAATTTGGTTGACAAGGCTAGAAGAAGGTCACACCATACTGACTTCTGTCTTCCACATACACATACCCACACATGAACCACACCAGAAGGAAAGGAGAAAGGAAGGAAGGAAGGAAGGAAGAAAAAAAGGAAGGAAATATCATTCTCGTTCTCATTTTCTTGGGAGCTATTGGGGTTTGTAACCTGTAGCGAGTGAATCTTTCAAGTTGCCCTTAGGAGGAACTGAGGTAAAAGGAGAGACACATCAGGTTCCCCCGGCTGTCTTGAAGCTACAATAAAGAAGGGTTTTGACTTTGCTAACTGAGGAGTCCCATGAGTAGCTGATTAATGCTTCTAGACTTTAAACAGCTTCCTGGTTTGATGCAGTCTTTGTCATCATTCACTTTGATGAACAGCACGAGGTTATATCTACCAAGTGCCTTGAGGAGGGACTACGCCAGTGGCGATATATAGGTCAGAGGGGTAGCTCCACATTCTCACCTGCAGCAGCCAGGGAGTTCCCTTAATCTTTTATGGCCCTGGAATGGAATAAACCCAGATACTTGACTTCTTCGTAGAGAAGAATTTGGGGATGAGCCAACGTGAAGTAGAGATGGAGTTTACTAAAATAAAACTCTGGTATAAGCTGGGTGTGGTGGCATACACCTTTGATCCCAGCACTTGGGAGGCACAGGCAAGTAGATCTCTGTGAGTTCAAGACCAGCCTGGTCTAGAAGGAGAAGCCAGGGCAGCCAGGGATGTTATACAAAAGAAGCCCTGTCTCAAAAACCAAACAACAAAACAATAACAACCACAACAAAACACAACAACAAAAACTTTGATATAGACTTTTAAGCATGAGATACTACAAAGAGAGGCACTCAGAAGATGGTGAGACATGCTTGAGGGAACGAGGGGCTGGCCCTCTCAAAGAGCATTGCTAAAGTGTTCCAATGATGACCCAATACAGGGGTTTGGGAATTAGAACTTAATTGTTCAAGATGCTTCTAAAGAACCCTGCCCTGTTCTTCATTATTTTATGTTGTTGCTGTTGGGTTTTTTGTTTGTTTGTTTTTCTTTTAGATAATTGAGATGATGGTGTGCCTCTGAGGTTCTTTGAATGTGATAAACCAGGGACACTAAGGCTGAACAAGGTGGTTAGGTCATGGGCCTTGCTGTAAGAGCGGTTTGGTGGGAATCTTAGAACATTTCAGCTTTACAGCTGGAAAGGGAGGGAGGCCAGCAGTTATTAACTGTTGGAACCTTTGATTCTTGGTTGGTGGGAGGCTCTAACAAGACTGGAGGGGAAAAGAGGAGCCTTTCCCACTCCATGTCCTAATTTCCCTGCAATTTCCATCCTCTATCAGTGCTGCAGCATTGATAAGGAGAACAGGCCCAGTACCTGAACCAATTCCCCTCTTCTCCAAGAAGCTATAAGTTGCTCCTCTTCACACACATTGATCAGGACAATTTCATACATGCTTTTACCACAAACACAGAAGCCAGTGAAGGAAAAAAAGTATAATATAAACTAATTTACCACTGCGTCACTACTGCTCATCACCCCAGCCTCCCTCCAGGCACCTCTACACCCACCTCACTATGTTTCCCTCATTCTAATTCCACCCCAAACTAGATGGTTTTATGTCCCCCTCAGAGTCTAAGCCTTTCTACAAAATTTAACTGTGAGATTTGATAACCACCAGATGTGTGACTAATTTAATGGGGGAATCTCCCAGAGACATCATTCATAAATTCTGACAAGTTGTCACCAATGATTCAAAACTCTTGTTACAGGTTTCAAAGCAAGGTAAAGCCATGTGCCCTTTAGTGATAGAGCCATAGTGAGCTGGTGTATTTGTGTTGGTGTCTCTCACTAATAAATATAGGCTGTGGTGTGAACTCATGTAGTGTGTCTTCACTCACTCACCCCTTCTTCTTTCTTCTCTTTATCTTCCCCTTCAAAGCATTTGAGTCATGGTGGGGAAGGTTGGTTTTGGGTTTTTTGGCTTTGTTGTTGTTGTTGTTGTTGTTGTTGTTGTTAATGAATGGTTATTCTTCTTGCTTTCCACCTCTTCCACAGCACTCAGCCAGGCATTTGCTGAAATTACTGAGGTGAAGCTACAGTGACCTTCTAGTTTCAGAGGTCAGTGGGAGCCTTCCTGACGGCTGATATCTTCTTCAGTTGCTTTCTTTTGGTGTCTTAAAGTTCTTGTCATACAAGTCTTTAACATGCTTACTTAGGGTTACCTCAATGTATTTGGGGAGCTATTTGAAAGGCATTGTTTCCTTCATTTCTTTCTCAGCCCATCTGCCATTTGTATATAGGAAAACCTGGTTTTTATGTAGCCTAGTACTTTGCTGAAAGTGTTCATCAGCTGTAGAAGTTTCCTGGTGGAATTTTGAGGGTCACTTAAGTGTACACTATTATGCAAATAAAGGTACATTGACTTCTCCCCCTTTCTACTTGGATCACCTTGATTTCCTTCAGTTGTCTCATTGCTCCAGCTAAGACTTCAAGCACTATATTGAATAGGTTTGGAGAGAGTGGCCAGGCTTGCCTGGTTTCTGATTTAGTAGTAACACTTTGAGGTCCTCTCTGTTTAGGCTGGTGTTAGCTGTAGGCTTGCTGTAAATCACCTTTATTATATTGATGTATGTCCTTTGCATACCTAGTCTCTCCAGGACTTATACTATGAAGGGGTGTTGGATTTCATCAAAGGCCATTTTGGCATCTAATGAAATGATCATGTAGTTTTATCTTCCAGTCTGTTTATATGGTAGGTTTACATTTATTGATATGAGCCGGGCGTGGTGGCGCACGTCTTTAATCCCAGCACTCGGGAGGCAGAGGCAGGCAGATCGCTGTGAGTTCGAGGCCAGCCTGGTCTACAAAGTGAGTCCAGGATGGCCAAGGCTACACAGAGACACCCTGTCTCGAAAAACAAACAAACAAACAAAAAAACATTTATTGATATGTCTATGTTGAACCATTCCTTCATCTGTAGGATAAAGGCTACTTGATCATGGGGGATGATCTTTTGGATGTGTTCTTAGATTCAGTTTGCAAATGTTTTATTGAGAATGTTTGCATCAATGTTCATAAGGGAGATAGATCTGTTATTC
Source organism: Acomys russatus (assembly GCF_903995435.1). Lineage (NCBI taxonomy): Eukaryota > Metazoa > Chordata > Mammalia > Rodentia > Muridae > Acomys > Acomys russatus. The sequence continues at coordinate 41,984,482 of NC_067168.1, read as the reverse complement.
TCTTTTTTGTTGTGTCTTTATGTGGCTTAGGTCTCAGGGTAACTTTGGCTTTATAAGAAGGATTGGACAATGCTCCTTCTTTTTCTGTTTTGTGGAATAATATGAGGAGTATTGGCCTTAACTCTGAAAGTCTGGTAGAATTCTGTGATAAAGTCATATGGGCCTGGCTTTTGGTTTGGAGATTTTTAATTCCTGCTTCTATTTCACTAGGGATTTTAGGTCTGTTTAAAGCATTTATCTGATCTTGATTTAACTTTGGCAGGTGGTATATCAAGCCAACTATTCATTTCTTTTACAATGTCCAGTGGGTGGAGTATAAGCTTTTAAATATGTCCCTAAGATTCTCTGAGTTTCTATTCATTTCTTTTACAATGTCCAGTGGGTGGAGTATAAGCTTTTAAAGTATGTCCCTAAGATTCTCTGAGTTTCTATTTGTTTCTTTTACAATGTCCAGTGGGTGGAGTATAAGCTTTTAAAGTATGTCCCTAAGATTCTCTGAGTTTCCTTGGCATCTGTTTTTACTCACACCCACATCCATTTCTAAGCTTGCTAATTTAGATCTTCTCTGTTCACCTTTTAGTTAATTTAGCTAGAGACTTATCAGTTCTTTTTTAACTTCCCCAAAGAACCAACTCTTTGTTTCATTGATTCTTTGTACTATTTTGTTTGTTTGTTCCTATTTGATTGATTTCAGCCATGGGCTTGATTGTTTCTTTCCCTCTACCTCCTTTGGGTGTGATTTTATTTCATCTGTTCTACAGGTTTCAAGTGTACCATTAAGTCACTAAGATGAGCTCCGCTCCCCCTGCCTTTAGTGCCATGAACTATCATTTTAGAACTGTCTTTGTTGTGTCCCATAAGTTTAGGTATGTTGTGTTTTCATTGTCACTCAATTCTAAAAGCTTTCATTTCTTATATTTTTGGCTGTGAGCCTAGACTTTAGTGGATGAGTCATCCCATCAGCCCAAAACTTTAATTTCTCTCTTGACCTAGTTTCATTCAGTAGCAAGTTGTTCAGTCCATGAGTTTTCAAGCTTTCTGTTGTTGATGATATCCAGTTGTAATCCATGCTGGCCAGCTGGGATGCAGGGTGTTCATTCAATTTTCTTGTATCTGTTGAGACTTGCTTTATGTCTGAGTATGTGGTAAATTTTGGAGAAAGTTCAATGAGCTGCTGAGAAGAAGGAATAGTCTTCTGTGTGTGGGTAAAATGTCCTGTAAATATCTGTTAGGTACATTTGGCTTGTGACATCATTTAGCTTCAGCCATTGTCTGTTTAGCCTTTGGATGACCCTGTCTATTGGTGAAGGTGGGCTATTGAAGTCACCCACTGTCACCGTGAAAGGGTCAATATGTGCTTTAAGCTGTAGTAGTCTTTCTCTTATGAATTTAGGCACCCTTGTGTTTGGTGCGTAGATGTTTAGAATTGAAATATCCTTTTGGTGATTTTTTTTCTCTCTCTCTCTTTCTTCAGGTTCATTTTAGTTTGAAGATCTCTTATGTCAGATATTAAAATGGCTACAGTGGCTTGTTTCTTGGGTCCATTTGCTTGGAATACCTTTTCCACCCTTTTGCCCTGAGGTGATGTCTATTCTTGATATTAGGGTGTGCTTATTGGATGGAGCAGAAAGATGGATCTTGTTTTTGTATCTGATCTGTTAGTCTGTGTCTTTTTTGCGGAGAATTGAGATTTATTTTTATTTTTATGTGTGTGTGTGTGTGTGTGTGTGATGTATTTTTCTGTTTCATAGTGTACTGTATAGGTTAATTCCTTAAGTGAGATTATTTAATAGATATAAACCAAACCTGATCAATACATCAGCAGGATGTTTGTGCAAACAGCAAATGCTATTGGTGCTGAGACAATTTTGCTATTTTTTTTTTTTTTACAACCAGGAGAAAGTCCTCCTGCTGGTAGACCAGTGTCAGTGATGCAGTCTCAGGACAAGGCCTTGCTCAATCTCCTTCCCTTCCTGCTGTGTAGTGAATAATGCATGCGTGTGTGTGTGTGTGTGTGTGTGTGTGTGTGTGTGTGTGTGTGATGTATTTTTGCATGCAGATGTTCTCTGAGATGAGTGGTGTCAGAGCCGGCTGGAGTTACAGGCAGGAATGAGCCATCTAACATGGCTGCTGGAAGAAACTTACGTCCTCTGCAAGAGCAGTACACACTCCTAACTGCTGAGCCATCTCTCCAGACCACAACATTTGTTTTCCTCATAATAGCCATTCTGACTGCCTGAGATGGAATCTCAATGGAATTTGGATTTATGTCTCTCTGACAGGCAACACTATTTTATGTTTATTGAATGTTTCTACTTCGTTCTTTGAGGACTCTGTTGATTTCATTAGCGCATGTGTCAGCTGATTGTTTGCCTTTCTGTAACACCTGGCGCGTAGACTTCTGACCGCCGCCCCACCTCCCCTTAACATCCACCTCCTCCATTTGACCTGACTCTCCTTCTCTGTCTATTTCCCTCTTCCTTTTCCTTGATGCTTCCATGCCCTCCTGGGAGCCATCTTTTTTTCTTCTTTTCTTTTCTTTTCTTTCACTTCTCTTTGACTTCCACTGCCATTTAAATTTACGTTTAAAATGTTTTCTCTGGTCCACACTTCTAAAACTCAGGTTCACAGTTCTCAGTCTCCTGGCTGCCAGGATCAGAGGCATGCACCGCCACAATTGGCTACATGCAGATGTTTGGAAAACTGGCTGGTAACAAGGTGTTCATAGTAAAAACACAACTGGTCTCTCACCCTTTCCTACTTCTCGTTATTCACTAAGAACAAACTGCTTTTAATGAGTTCACCAATGTATTATTCAGCTCAGATCTCTAAGGATACTTAGTTTCTTTCTTTATCTACTTATTTACTTTTTAATTTATATTTGTCTATTGAGTTTCAGTTGTAGGAAATGAGGATTTAGTTCTGTTGGGTGCAACACGCCCACACGAGTCTTTTAATCGGCAGTAAAATTATGCTGTTCTTTTTAGTTAAATCAACCTTTATATTTATATTTTATAGGTCTGTAAATATTATGCAAATATGAGCCTCATTTGTACACTGACATTGTTCTCATTTGTTTTGATTTTTATGGGCGCTTAATAATTGCATCCATTTATCGCCTTAGTTTTTTATACATCTATCACAAATTTATCTCTGTGTCTTCAAAATAACGCTGATGCTTCTTTGCTATTTGAAAGCACATTAGCTATTTAATGAAATTTACTAGGGGGTAATTTCCCCACTAAAGCACTCTCCCTATTCATGTTCTAATTGGGCCTATATATTTTTTTAGTCTCCAAAATACATAAATAATACTTAGACAACAATAACATGAAAAGAAAAGTAGACAGATACATGAATAGCCTATTTATAAAAGCAGATGCCTGTGGCCAATAAATGTATAAAGAGTTTTTTCCTTTCCATTGGGGAGTGGCAAAATTGACAAGTTTAATGATGCTGTGCTCATTAAAAACTTAAACTGGTCAATCTTTTGAATGAGTGCCTTGGGATCCAACAAGGGAACAGTTATGTATAATCTATGCCTTAAAGGACCTTGCTCATGCACATGGGCACATGACTGAGCATTTCGCTGTGTTGTCTTCAGTGGCTCCAGCTGGATCTAATCCACTCACAATGGATTGAAGTTGTCAAAAATGCATGTTGTTTGAATCTAAACTACAAATTCGGAGTGATAGCAAAATGCTCGTTTCAGTACAGTGATTATTCCTAAGAGAAAAGTGCTGGGAGGCGATGCAACGATACAGCTTCAGGGTCTCCTTGTGGTTCTGTTTCTTCTCTGAGTAAGGAATTACCAGACTGGGAGTTTGTAGTCACAGTACACAATTAGGGCTATGAACGGTGAAAGCAGTGCTCCACACAGCACAGGCAGGCAGACTTCCCACCCTGGGGCAGGATCCTGGATGTGACCTGTCCACACTCTTTGAGACTCTAGCCTTTTTAATCTCTCAGGCAGGGTATGGGGCAGGGTTGGACTCCTTTTGTCTCTCTCTCTGATATGACAGGGCAGGATCCATACTGCCTGCTGTTCTCTTTAAGAGAAAGCAGGAACCCAATTAGATGCTGTAAGGGTGGGAACTTGCCAATCCTGCCTAGGAAAGTCTACCTATGGGCCTCCAAAAAGGCTAGCTTTGGGCCAAGAAGAAATAGGCCATTTTGGACGGAAGCAGAAACAGTTAAAGCCTCTGCTGGCTTGGGTCTCTGTCTATATCTGTTTAATTAGAATTAAGTAGGTAACCATCTGCTAGTCTCCTTCACAGTAAAAATGGTGAGTGTTTTACAATGTGCATGCTTTTCTTTATGACCCAGCATGGTGAGTATGCTAGACCATTCCTTTTTATATTAAATATTCCACTGTGTAAGGAAGTCATAGCTTTCACTTTATACTGTAATAAAAAAACATGCCTGACAGAAACAATTTGAGGGGTGCTATTCATTTTGGCTCATGATTTCATAGCATCTCAGTGCATCACAGCAGGCAAGGTGGGGTAGCTCATGGCACAGGGTCTGGTCGGTTTACCCCACAGCGGGCCAGTAAGCAGAAAGCAAGGCTGGAACTTTAAGGGTAAAATTCATGCTGTATCCTCTATGAAATCTATATTCTTCACTTAATACCATGATGTCCGCCAGGTGATTTCACTTCTCCCTGCGTTCCGGGAAAGACCATGCATTGCCATGAACTAGACCTGCTATCAGTTTCCAGAGTCTCTACCAGAGCAATTAGATACAACTAGCCCCCAATTTTCCACTGAGATTAAAAAAAACAAAAAACAAAAAACTTCTCCTCCAGACTCAGCCTCCACCCAACCTGCCTGAAGGTCAACATTCCTGTGACCCACAGCTTTCCCTTGAGACCAACCCTTGACCCACTCTGAACCCCCCGTTGAGTTGCTTTAGACTGCTGTTACCAAACTGCCCAGCCTAAAAATATAAAAACCCTAAGATTCTTCGGTTCGGGGTCGCCTCTCTGCAGAGTGTAGGTCAACCCCAGCACGCTGGATCAGTAAACCTCTTGTTTTTGCATGGAGCCAGTCTCGCTCGTTCTCTCATCCGGAGGTCTCCAGGAAAACGAGATTCCTCCTTCAGGTTCTTACAGAACCAGGGGCTGGGCTACCATCTTAGAAGCATGGCTCTTGTGACCAGGTCCTGCCAGCCAGCCCCACATTCTCAAGGCTTCCCAGTGTCCTGGTAGTGCCACAACTGGAGGCCAAGCATTCAAAGTACCATCTTTGGGCAGTCATTGCAGATTCTAAAGCGGGCCAAGTCAAAATACTGCAAGAAGGCATCCCGTGTGTGGAGTTGGTGTAAGCGGAAGTTGGTTGACAGCATTGTTGGTAGCACCTCCTTTGGATGAAACCCCAGAAACTTCTTCATAAGCATTATGTGACTTGGCAGACTGGCAGTTAAAAAAAAGAAAGGCTAGCTCTACCCCCAGCCCCACCCCCCGCCGCCCCTTTTCTCTAAACTCCTTTTGAGAGGCGTGGGCTGCCTTTACATGGTAATTGGAGAATAAGCCTCCAGGATTGTTCTGTAACTGCTAAGCAATTTCAGTTTTATTTAAGGGGACTTATATCTGAAAGTACATTAAGAAAGCAATTAAGTAAATGTTTAACTGGAAAAAGTGAACTTTAAATGTGCAGGTCGGTCTCTCCTAATTAGGAAGCACCTTCAAAAATTTCAGGCTTCTGTGGTCCAGCATCTGGGAGGCCTGTGTGCAGGTGTGGAGAGTTTTCCAGCTTGCTCAGTGTCACAGGAGTCTGCCTTGCTAATTAAGACAATGCATTGGCCAGTGACCGCTGTTAACAGATCTTTGAGTGCAGGCCTGCTTGCCTCCCTGTGCTTTATCTCAGGCTGAGCACCTCTTTGCACTGGGTTCTCAAGAGTCTCTCTTTAAGTGACAAAATAAACAAAAGCAATACATAGTAAAGGACATCACACTGGGTCCCAGGACTTCCAGGTGCTGGAAGGTATAGCTCGGAAGGCAAAATACTTGCCTTATAGTAAGCATAAAGGCCTGAGTTTAGATCCCAGCTTCCATGCAGAAGGCTGGCATAGTGTCACATGTCTGTAACCTCAGCACAGGTGGCAGGAGTGGGGACGCCACGTCACATGGAACCATACTAATGAAACAGCCATCTCTGGTTTCCATTCCAGACTCTTTCTGATAGAGACTAGATTAAAGAAAACATCCCGATGCTGACCTCTGGTTTCCACAGAGGAAACCCACAGAGCAAGCACACCTGCACATACTCCAAAATGGACAAACAGATGAATTTTAATTAATGCATGAAGAATATTCCGCTGAGTTCTGTAATGAAAGCAGCAGTTTTCAAATTACAATTTTTGTTCCCTTCCTGCTTTGCTGACTTATTTTCTGGGCATGCAAGTGCCTTTAAACAGTTCAGCTTCTTGCATTAAAGTCCTAAGAGGCTTTCTGCTCTCACAGAGGTTCAAGAAACCTAAGTTGAGACATTCCTGCTACTAAGCCTGCTTGCTTCCAGAGCATTCAAGTTCCCAAGGCTACTCCTGTGCTATCTATTTACTGGGTGTAGGACCACGCATACTGCTACTGAATCTGGAAGTCTCGGGGAAGAGATCCTGAGGCACACTTACTGTTGGTTGTGAACAGGCTGATGTTGAAGAGCACGGGGATCAAGCTGGCACCATGACTGGTTGTGTAACTTGCGTCAGCAAATGCACATCAGGAAACACTATCCCATGAGAGCCATAAAAGGGCTTGTCGGGGTTGCATGTTTGTCACGGAAGGAGAACCCTGTATATCAGCTGGCCCTTAGCCTGGGCTTCCAGAGGAGGACGTGGGGACCATCTTCCAAGTTCTATAATCAAGCCGAGTCAACTATAAAAGATGGATATTCCTCTGATGGGATGGGAGACAGGGCACAGAACAGCCCCAAAGGACAATCAAATATTCATAAAGTTCATTGGTTGTGTGTGTGTGTGTGTGTGTGTGTATGCCCACGTGTGCATGAACACCCGTGTGTGTAAACATGCATGTGCCATGGCATGCATCTGGATTTCAGAGGACAATTTTGAGGGACTCAGTTCTCTCTTTCCACCTTGTTGAATCCGGGCCTTTCCTGTTATTTTCAGCTGCCAAGATTCATACCTCAAGGTAGGAGCCCCAGAACTTTCAGGGTGATGCTCCCATTTCTGCCTCCCATTTTGATGTTGGGATGAGTGCTGTGGTTACAGAAGTGAACCTTTGTGTCTGATGTTTTAACGTGAACTCCAGGGAAGAAACAGGTTGGCAGGCCTGTACAACAAACACTTTCACCTGCAGAGCCACCTGCCCTGTGTTAGGGTTACTTTTGTAATAGTCAGGATTTAAAAAAAAAAAAAAAAAAAAAAAAAACCGCTATGGCCAAAGCAATTTAGACAACAAAGAGTTTATTTGGGGCTTGCAGCCCCTGAAAGTTACTAGTGCATGGTAGTAGAACAGGCGTCCCTGGCGGTGGCAACTGGAACAGCACCTGAGAGCTCAAGTCCTCAGAAGCGAGCAGGGATTTGAAAAAGAGCATCATGGTGACAGTATCTGGGGAGCCAGGCTGCTGTAGGCAGGAGGTGGAAAGATGGAAAAGAAAACCAACCAGCACAAGCAAGGGGAAGGGGGAAACCAACTTCCATGGCTCAGCCCCAGTGATCTACTTCCTCCAACTAAGCCTTGTCTTCTGGTAATCCACATAGGCACGAAGTCATCAAATGGGATCTGCAGCATCACAGTCAATCGCTTCCCAGTGGTCTACAACTGGGGATCTCGACCTCTGCACACAAGCCTTCAGGGACCTTTATATGCAGCCACAGGAAAGAGAGGACGTCTCTCCATAACCTGCCCCTCATCCCTTACTGTGACTTACATAACACTTTGTAATATAGCCTATTTCCTAGACCCTTCCGAATCGTAGCCCTAAGACTGCATTTCCAAGCACAGCAATGCCTGCTTCTTTCTATATTTTTGTTTGTTTGTTGGAGACAGGGTCTCACTATGTAGACCAGGCTGGACTCGAACTCAAAAAGATTCTCTTGCCTCTCTGCCTCTCAAGAGCTGGGATTAAAGGTGAGTGCCACTGTGCCTGGCTTTCTAACTTTTCTAGAGCAGTAATTCACCATTCTAATTCTAGGTACGAAAGAGTCATTTTAGATTTCTAACCAGGATCATATGAAACACATCTGAAAACATTTAAGAACAACGACCATTCAAAAACAAAAACAAAAACAAAACAAAAAACAACACTAAAAGGCAAAGTTCAAGAATTCGATGATCCCTCTGCTCTCTTACTTGTGTTGGACATTTTGAAGGGTTTACACTTTTTTTCCACACAAGTCTAGCAAGTGTTTCGCTTTCCTATGTTATGCCGTATTGAAGACATGAGAAGAATATTTTTTGTTCCATCTTCTACCAGGCTATTGTACCTACTCAGGAAAACTTTGTGTGTATTTTAGAAAGGGCTATGACTCCTGAATCTCATTTTTTCTCTCTCCCCATTGGCTCAGTTTTACATATACTCAATATTATAATTTAGAAGACAGGTGATTTTACTCATCTCTCCAGTTATTAGGATTGTCATTTGAGCTGCCTATTGCTTTGCTGTGCGTACCTGGGCAGCATGGATGATATTGATTTTTCCTTCCCACCTTTCCTCTGATTGTAGTTTTAGTAGAATTGCCTCTAGTCCTTCATCTTGAGGCATAATGCTGCCTGCTGCCTTGTCAATATCTTTAGAAGGTAAGTCAATTCCCTTCTATTCTTACTTTATTAATTATTTTATGTGCTATTGGCATTGCGTTTAAGCCACTGTCTTTTCTATTAGCTCCTAAGACAAGTGAATTCTGAGAAATGTATCAGTTGTTACTGTACAGTCTGTTATTATGTTTTAAAAAGTAAACGTGCTGGAACTGAACTTACAAATAAAAAGCATCAGAGAGAAAGACTAAGCAGAGGCAGAGTCTGCCCATCTCAGTGGACTTCCTTCCCTTAGAGCGGGTATTCTGAAGCCATGGAGTGCCACATGGACCCATGCTGTCACCAGCAAGTTCATCTCTATGCGTGTGCCCACCCCTGAAAAATCCAGGGCAATTAAAAGCAGAAAAAAAAATCGAGTTAGCTCTCGCTTGTGTCTGTTCCCTGCAGTGACTGCTATTGGTTCATCCAACAGCCCTATATCCCCATATTTCTCAATTGTAGGGATGACCCTCATGTTATTTACTTCCAGGCTGGAATGTGGGGCGCACCTTCAGTCTCAGCACGGGGGAGGCAGAGGCAGGTGGATGTCTGTGAGTTTGAAGTAGAACTGGTCTACATAAAAAGTTCCAGGCTAGCCAGGGTTTTTTTAAGACCATGTCTCAAAACAAACAAACAAACAAACAAACAAACAAGCAAAAGCAATGATACCACATGGCTTTCGTTTGTTCGCTTAAGAGTTGGATCAAAGCTAGATAGCTAGATTTGTGGTCTGTCTTTTCCTCTCTGTTTGAGGTAGCCTTGTAGGCCATGGATAAGGCAATGTTTGGACCAAGGCTTGAAGGAAGCAGCGTGAGCCATGCAGCTGTTCAGGGAATGTGAGAGAAGCAGAGACAGCCACTGATACCGACCTCTACATGGTCCATTCCTCAGTATGCCAGGCTTAGCACTGCAGCCAGGGGGTTAAAGACCAGGAAGACATTGTCAATTTTTCCCCTTGAGGCTAGGAAGGAGAGGGTATTGATTAGTGTACTAGAAAGGAAAGCATTATGGGAGATAGCACCATGGTGTATTTGGGGATAGTAAGAAAATGTTCTAGCTTCATGTAGAGGCCACGTTTGGTGTCCCTGCTAAAGATATTGCTTCAAAGGGGTAGAGAGTGATTAGGTCTTTCCCAGGTGTGTGTGTTAGAGAGAGAGAGAGAGAGAGAGAGAGAGAGAGAGAGAGAGAGAGAGAGAGAGAGAGAGAGAGAGAGAGAGAGATCTCAATAACATAGAAGGGAGGAGCTGTGCTCCCAAAGCTAGAAGGAGTCGCATCATGTTCCTCCAGCCCAGGCTGTTATTTAAGGGGTCACATAAGACTGGTGAGGGACCACATCATGCTTTAGAAGAGTGACTAGTGCCCCATGCCAAGGAGATTGAGCTAGAAGCAAACCTGAAGCCAAGAAGAGGGACCTGTTGTTCACTTAAGGAAGAACAGAAAGGAAGATAGTGAAGGAGCAAACACAGGAGAGGGGGAGGAGGAGGAGGAGGAGGAGGGAGAGGAGGAGGGGGAGGAAGGAGTGGGCCGGGGAGGTGTGAAGCGGGTAGAAATGGGTGGGCTCTGACGACTCACTGGACAGAGAAGGCAGGCTTGCTCAGAGTGCAGGGCGACTCCTCCTTTCTGGGCTGTGTGACATATTCGTGGGTGGACTTTTTCTCACCTGAGGAATAGTAGAAAAGGAACGAGCATGCTTAATTCAACACACCAATCAGCTGTCAACATCAAAGCACCAGAATCAAACTCTATGAGCCTGCTTTAATTTGGGCTCGATTCCTAATATTTGCACTCAGGGTTCTAAACGACCAATAAACCTAGTAATTGGATTTCCAGGGGGCCTGCCTAATCCCCAGGAGATGCAGATAATATGGTCATTCCAGATTTTAACTGCTAGAAAAACTGCATAAACAGCTGAAGGCCCCACAAATACCCCAGGGCTCCTTTTGATTTTTGGCTTTTTTCTAAGAATCCCATGTCTGTTTTTCTTCCCTGCCCACGCTCACAACCCTCCTATTGGAGAAAGCCTTCTGTAATGGTGTCGTGCCACCGTCATTCAAAAGACAAAGGGACTATATCTATGAATGTCCAAGTAACTGCATTGTTCCCTGAGAGTGGAAACTTGGCTCTGTCCCTTTGCCTTTATTTGTGTGTGTGTGTGTGTGTGTGTGTGTGTGTGTGTGTGTGTGTGTGTGTGTTGGTGTGTGTGTTGGTGTGCTGCCTGTGTTGGAGAGGAGGCTAACTGAAGCCAGAAGGCACCTGTGTTCTGTCTCTCTTACTTCCTTCCCACCTCTCCTTCCATTCTTCCCACTGCGTGAACCAGTGTGTCCTGGCTAGTTTTATGCCTAGGTGACACAAGCTAGAGTCATCAGAAAGGAGGGAACCTCAATGGAGAAAAAAACATCTCCATAGGACCCAGCTGTCCGGCATTTTCTTAATTAGTGATTGACGGGGGAGAACCCACCCCCATGTGGGTGTGGACATCCCTGGGCTGTGGTCCTACAAGAAAGCAGGCTGAGCAGGCAGGAAGCAGCACCCCTGCATGGTCTCTGCATCAGCCCCCGCCTTCAGGTTCCTGCCCTGTTTGAGTGTTTGAGCTCCAGCCCTGACGTCCCTCAATGATAGATGTTCTACGGAATGTAAGCCAAACAAATCCTTTCCTCCCCAACTTACATTTCCATCATGGTGTTTCGTCACAGCAATAGTAACCGTAACTAGGACAGAAATTGGTGCCAGGAGAGTGGGATACTGCTATGACAGACCTGACCATGTTGTTTTGGGGAGGATTGTGAGCAGACTTAAGAACACTGGATGAGAAAAGTTACTGAGTGTTGAGAGCTTGGTGATCTGTTCCGTGTGGCCCCATGGCCTTGGAAGATAGGAATATTGAGAGCAATTCAGACAAGGGAGGCCTGGCTGGTGAAGTTCCAGGGGCATGTTTGAGAGTCACTTAAAGACACCAAGAGGGCTCTTTGCTACTTTGAGTTGAGAATCTACGGTTCTAGTCCGCTGGGGCTGAAGAATCAGCTGTGATCAAGAGACCAGCATCATTGAAGTGAAGCCTTGTGGGAAATGTTTGCTCAGAGTCAGCACATGCAAGCTGTGGTCTGGAGTTGGCCAAGGTTGTATCTCCTGCTGGGAGCCAAACTTGGCAGCGTAAGAGTTAACCTACGTGGCACTGGTCTTGAAGGCATGCAGAGGTCAAGGAAAGCAACTGAGGGCTGGCACCTTGTGACAAGGCTGGAGTCCTGTGGTGAGAGTGGAGCCTAATTGGAGCAGAAAATCCCAGCATTCTTGACAATGCCAGTACCATCGAATGACCACCAAAGACAGCGGCAGTGGAGTGAAGAAAAGCCATGTGCGCTACAGAGAGCACAGCAGAGAATGATGCAAGCCCCACGGAGGCGCCAGAAGTGGTGAGTGGATCCCAGATATTGGTCATTGAGTTATTTACACTGTTGGGGTTTGGTTTTGCTTGGTTCAGATGGTGACTGTGCCCTTGTTCTTCCTTCTTGAGAAAGATAATATTTAACTTAATTTTGATTTTCACAGGATGCCACAGTTGAGAGAATTTGACTTTTTAAAAGACTTTACATTTTTAATAATAATAATCATAAATAGTAAAAAAACTTTAAAAATGATCATTAAAAAGAGATTGATTTTTTTAAGTGTTTGAGTTTAAAAGACTGTGGGACTTTTAAAAATTGGAAGGCTTATATATGTATATATATATATATATATATATATTTTTTTTTAATGCATCCTGACCTAAGCCTCCTCCTCCTTCCACTTCTCCCAGTATACTCTCCCCACCTCCCCTCTCCCCCAGACCCACTGCTCCTCCATTTCCCTTCAGAAAAGAGCAGTCCTCCCAGGAGGATCACCTCATCACGACATAACAAGATGCAATAAGACTAGGCACAAACTCTCATATGCGGCTTGGGCAAGACAACCCATTAGGAGGAAAAGAGTCCCATAGGCATTAATGTCGATATTAATGTATGCTTTTGGTGAAGAACAGAAAAGGAAAGGTCATGACTTAACAACAACGTGTTTGTGTGTCTAGGTGAGAAGAAGTGAGTTATACAGGCTTAGTCCTACATCAGCCTGACATGAGCTACGGTCATCGGAAAGGAGGGAACTTCAGTTGAGAGAATTGCGGCTGTAAGATCTGGCTGTAGGGCATTTTCTTAATTAGTGACTGATGGAGGAGGGCTCAGCCCTTTGTAGGGCTGGTGGTCCTGAGTTCTATAAGAAAGCAGGCTGAGCAAGCCAGTAAGCAGCATCCCTTTCTGCTCCAAGTTGCTTCGGTCATGGTGCTTAATCACAGCGATAGTGAACCTATCTAGGGCACAGTGCTTCTCAAGAAATTGAGTCTTCAGGATTTTAGAGGCAGCTAATGCTTTCAAGCAAGGGAGGTCCTTCAAAGCTGCCATCTGACTGACTGGCTGACTGACTAGCTGACTAGCTGAATGTGCCTCGGGACATGGTGTTGAGTTTCCCCTCTTGGCTTTTTTTTTTCCCACCTAAGAAGTTTGAACTCAAAAAAAAAAACAGTGACCATACAACCTCATACTGTAGAAAAGATCCTAGACTATGTCAAATCGGGGAGACAGAAGGAAGTCGAGACAGTATGTGAAAAGTTGGCCATTTCTTTCCATGTTAGAATACACTCAACTCTATAACCCAGCACGTTTTCTCTTGTTGGTTTTGAAAAAGTAATGAAAGCACATGCCCACATAAAAACCACTACACAAAAGTTCACAGAGCCAAGCTCTAATAGCTCCATGCTGAAAACAATGCCAGTGTCCATCAACGTGTAAATGACTAAATAGATTCTGGAGTGTGCCTAAATTGGAACACGTATTCAGCAATAAAAAAGAAAAAAAAAAAAAAAGTTTGAAGAAAAATACAGCAAAACAGGGTGATCCCCAGGATCATTAGGTTAAGTCATAACAGTAAATACTTATGGTGTATCCCAGCCTGGATTCCCGGCCTCCAGGATGGTGACATACAAATTGGTGTTTTCAGCCATAAAGTTTGTCTCCTTTTCTTCTGGTGAAGTCAGAAAACTGATACAGGAGGTAGCTTTAGATTCTGTGATATTTCCCATGTGCAAAAAAGCAAGCCAGTTTTATTTGAAGAAGAAAATGAAAATTCTGTTTTACTATTTAATCTTGAAAATGTGAAGCAAGGCGTATTTCCTGCACATCCCATAGATTGAAAATGACTCATTAAACACTTTGTTAAATAGACACTGCACTCACCGTTCCCTGGACCAAAGGCTCCTCGCTCCTTTCTGTACTCCCACTTCACACTGTTGTTTTTGGTGTCGACACAGGATCCTTTCATAATTGACCCACATTTCATATCAATTGTTTAGCTTATTTATTCCTTGGCCTTTTTTCTTCTATATAAATTGTGTTGGTACTATTATTATAATTGTGCTACACTCGAATATTAATTATGAAGATTGACGTTTCAGTGTTCTTTTGTCATTAAAAGGTTTGAAACCCCTTGTTCTCACTTAATAATTTTATTTGTTTCTATCTCCCATTCCATGTTGTTTTGTTTTGTTTTGTTTTGTTTTGTTTTTCAACACGAAGATTCTCTGTGTAGCCTTGACTGTCCTGAACTGAATTTGTAGACCAGGCCGGCCTCAAACTCACAGAGATTTGCTTGCCTCTGCCTCCTGAGTGCTGGGATTAAAGGTGTGCACCACCACGCCTAGGTTCCCATTCCATTCTTAATTTATCATTAAGCGTATAGATTTTGTGACTATCATGAGATTTACCCCGTTTTAGTGTCTAATTGTTTGTTACTATTTTGGTTTAGATGTTTACTTTTTGTCAGACAAATGTACCCATATCTCTTGGTGATTTTGCTTTGCTTGACTTACTGAGGATTTTGAGGATTAGGGCATCTCTTCAGCAGAACAGCACACCAAACTGTTGTCTTCTCACAGTGTCAATGTTTAGCTACTTAAGTCCACCTACCTTCGGCCTTCCCACCCTTGGCTCCATATTCATGGGTGCATCATATACTTATTTGGCTTCTGGTCTTAATTTAAATATTTTTTGTATTTTTGTATTTGCTTCAACGGTGTTTATAAAATATATCTCGTTTTCTGCCTTGTTCGTCTTTCCTGTTTGCTCTTTTAGAGACTTGGTTTTTTTGCAAGTGCTTTAACTTGTATTTATTTTATCCTATGATGTCTTTTTTGATTTACTGATTTCTGCACTTGTGTTTGTTAGTTACTTTTACTTTTTCTCTTTGTGTGTGTGTGTGTGTGTGTGTTGTATTTGTAAGCGTAGTGTATACTATGTGGTATGTGTGCAGTGCGTGTGTTTGAGTGCAGGGGTGTCCAGGCCTGTGCATGTGTGTGCAGAGGCAAGAAGAGGATGTTAGGTGCCTTCTTCTGTCCTGTTCTCATGAAACAGCCTCTCTTATTGAATGGGAAGATGACAGTTTGGGTAGGATGACAGCCCAAGAACTCACAGGATCCACCTACACTGCTCATCAATGCTGGAATTACAAGGATATGCAGCTCTCCCTGCCTGTCATGTGGGTGCTAGAGATTTGAACTCGGGTCCTCATGCTTGCATGACAAACACTTTACGCACTGAACTGTCTCCCTTAGCTCTTGGGAGTAAGTTTCTCACCACTGTTATCAAACACGTCAGAGAAGATGGAAGGAAGCAGGGGTTTATTCATCATCGCAGCTTAAGGGGCTCAGTTCATCACAACTGGCTCTATGCTTCTGAGCTTACAGTGGGGCAGAGAATTACCGTAAGGAGAACACCCGAGCAGGCCACACACTCTTGGCCGACAGGAGGTAGAAAAAGAGACAGGAACAGGCTGCTAACCAGATACCTCCTCCAAATGCACCCTCGTGAACCAATCCTTCAGGGTGGTCCTGTGTCCTAAAGACTCCAGAATCTCCCAGAACACAGCCATCAACTCTTTATAGACGTACCAAAGCAGCATACCTATTAAAAACTCTGCATACACAGACTATGGTATACATTTTATATTTATGGACTTTGTTTAATAGTAAATTCTTTGAAAATCATTTACTGCAGTCTGGAGAGTGGCTCAGAGGTTAGGAGTGTACACTGCCATTGCAGAGGACCTGAGGTCAATTCCCAGTAGGCCCACAGCAGCCTGTAACTCCAGCTCCGGGAGATCCAGTGCCCTCTTCTGGCCTCCTCAGGAGATGTACACAATTATATTTTAAAAAAAAACATCTTGTATCACTTGGTGGAATTACGTGAAATTGATAAAGTTCAACAATTCCATACACCCAATCGGTGCACATGTGTGTGTGTATGTCTGTGTTTTCACAGAACAATTTCTCAATAATTTTCATGTTTTGTGTATGTAGGACACTAACTCTGACTTGGAACCACAAACAAATACATCTCTTTGCACAGTCAGTAATTTAAGTTCTAGAATAATTCTTTTGCTCTATTTTATACTTAGTGCAGTTTTTAATTAACAATGTCCAGTTTGGAGTATTCAAAATGTATTAAATTTGAAAGAAAAAAAATGAGGCCTTTCTTCTGCAATCATCACTGTTGCCAGATTGTGCTTTTCTTTTCTCCCCAAGGATAGTTACATGCAAGAGAAAATATACCTGCTGGTTTGTGGGTTTGTTTTTTGGTTCATTGTTTTTGGTTTAGTTTGGTTTGGTTTTTCAAGACAGAGTTTCTCTGTGTAGCCTTGGCTGTCCTGGAACTCACTCTGTAGACCAGGCTGGCCTTGAACTCAGGCTGCCTCCCAAGTGCTGGGATTAAAGGTGTGCACCACCCCTGCCAGGTGCTGGTTTGTGGTTTAATTATCTAAGTAACAATAAATCTTGCATATAAAATTAGTTGGCTCATGCTACTGGCTGTATTACATTTCAATATGCAACTATACCATAATTGGTTCTTCTAATGTTGCTGCTGAAAATTTATCCTAAACCCTTCTTCTAAAATACAGTGTTTCCTGCCATTCTTATGGAAGAATGTCTTTGCAACAAAGAGTATTTTATGAAGAAGGCCTGAGAAGAAGTAACGACCTGCTGGGGGACTTCAGATATTTGACTGTTATGTAGGCACTATCAGCTGCTATGTTGGAATTCAGATCCCTGTAAAGTGCCATTTCTGGCTTTAAAATGATTCTTGCCTGATAAAATTAGACTTCTACCTGGGACAGAAATAAAGACTACAATTTCCCCAAGATAAGAAAAGATTCCTCTTGAGTGAAAGTCCTTATTCTTGGTATTGGGTAGCTAGGGAAGAGAGCCCAATGCAGACTCACCCATTGAGAATGGGCCTCTCCATGTTTCCCTGGACTGTAAGATGCCATATAAAAATGTGGCAGTGTAGGGAATGTGTTAAAAGCCATTAAAGGAAAAATTAGTTGCTCCTCCTCAAAAGGATTAAATCTGAGTTCTATCTCTGGCCCTGTGTAAAGATGTGACATTCTGATCTGCCACAGATATTAGAATATTACGTATTGCCGCCTCTTCCTCTAAACGGTAAGGCAGCTGGTCCGTCAGTCACGTGCCTAGAGACCACTCTCAGAAAAGCTGATTCATCTGAAGACGTGCCTAAGGAGATAGGAGGAATAATTATCCCCTCAATGAGACCATGAGAAGCCTGCCCTTGAGGCAGTTGCTTGAAGATCTTCATTTCTCTCCCCTCCTGGAATTCCTAGCTTGCCTGCCCTGTTCCCGTTCTGTCAGACGTTAATGAAATGCTCCTCAAGTTCCCTGCTGAATTCATTTTCAGCTTCTCCTATTAATGAGACAGCGAACCCATAAACGAGACCCCCCCAATTCTACTCAGCTTTGGCGCTCTATGTGTATCAGTGACATGAGAGCAAGGATGCAAGCCTTGGGCAGTGACCAGCAGGGGAAGGCTGGGGCTGTGAGAGGAGACAGGAGAGAGTGTGGTGTCCTCAGGTGTAAGTCCTCAGCGGCGCCCAGAAGGGGCGAGCATTCTGTGCAAATGAGCAGTTTGTATCTAACCATCACAGAGCATTCCTGTCAGGTCCACAGACCTGACGAGAGTCAGCTTGAGGGAGGAAGGACTCATTGTGATTCGTAGTTCAGAGGCTGTATGCCACCATGGTGGGGAAACTGAAGCAGAGGAAGGAGATGCCAAAGCTCAGACAGATGACTCAGGTTTTCCTTGATGTGTGTTTAGTCCTGAGACCTCAGGCCACGGGATGGTTCTACCCACATCCACAGTGGGTCTTCCCTCTTCAGTCCCCTCCCCTGAAGCACTGTACCTCATCAATACTCCAGTTAACCATCATACCAACAGCAAAAGCAGCTTCTAGAATAGTCACAGCAGCGTGAAAGACCACAAGGACTTGAGCCTGTGCTTAAGGCTATCCTAAAATGAGAGCTTTAACATGAGGCAAGAATAATTCCAAGTTATTTGGTTGGTTGGTGGGTGGGTGGGTGGGTTGATTGATTCTTTTTCTAGACAGGATCTCAGTATACAGTCTAGCTGGCCTCAGACTCAGTGTGTAGCCAAACCAACCTTGAGCGCTCAGCCTTCCTTGCCTGTGAGTCCTGAGTACACAGGTGTGTGCCCACATGCCAGATTCTGTTGTTTTATCATTCATTCATTCACTTGACATCAGACACTCTTGCTAGTTCAGGTCTAAGTAGAAATGTTTGGTCAAACTTATCTCACAGAGCCTGAACCTTCTGCTCACCAGTGTGTTTGCCTTCAAGGATGCTCTCTTTCCTGGCTACCCTAAATGTAGGAGACGAGAGCTCATGTTTGCTCAGTCTGAGGGTCAGACTCCCTTCCACTGTTGTGATGCCCACTGCCAGCTGCCAGGAAAGATTTTCTTTCTCTCAGACCTTGTGTTCTCTCCAGCAGCGTGGCAACAATCCTAACACACTGCTGTGCTTTAATAGCCGATTTAGGCTGGCTATTAAAATATAACAGCCCACTATAAAACCTCCAGAATGATGAGCGCCTTCTGAGTGCAGCTCCCAAGGAGAGGGAATTCTGCAAAGAGGAAAAACTTGATTAGACCTGGGGCGGGTGCGGACCAGTTCATCCTATCATCCAAAACAGTGTCTGCCTTTCACGCTGGTTTCTGTATCCTGAGTTATCACATCAGGGCCACTGAAGGAAGCTCCACCAAATGAGACCTCATAGCCTGTGGTGGCATGCGCAGTGACTTCATAAACCTGTGGCATAGTGATGCTATCAGCCTGTGGTGGGATATGCAGTGACCTCATGAACTTGTGGTACAGTGATGTCATCAGCCGTGGTAGGATGTGCAGTGACCTCATAAACCTGTGGCACAGTGATGTCATGAGCCTGTGGTGGGGATGCACAGTGACCTCATAAACCCATGTCATCAGCCTGTGATGGGGATGTGCAGTGACCTTATAAGCCTGTGACACAGTGATGCTATCAGCCTGTGGTAGGGTGTAAAAGGAACTTTTATTTCCCCACTTCAATTTGGAGGATTATCGCCTCCTTCTGCTAACCTAGGCCTAGTCCTGGAAGCTTCTAGCCTCTGTACAACCTAACCTAGGCCTAGAATTATCAGCCTCTGAGACTTCCTGCTGAATAAGCTCACCCTTTCTTCTTTCTGAAGTCTGGGCTGGCTGGTTCAGCTCAGCTGTTCTGACTCAAACTCCTCTCCCAGCTGATATACTCAATGTGGCTTCTCTCAGTTTCTCACTGACTTGTTCTGCTCGGCCTCAAACTTACTCAGCAATCTGCTCTAATCTTCTGGCTCCTTCTCATTCTCTGGCTCGTTCTGTCTTCACCTGTGTCTAGTTTGTCTGCTCATTGCAGCCTGTCTTGCTTTTACTGTGCTGGTAAAACTGCCTCCTCTCGCCTCATTGCCCTGTAAGTAACTTTCCCTTTCCTCTCTGTTCTTGTGAGATGTGTATGTATCCTAGTCTGTCAACTATTTTTCTGATTCATCACTTTTTCTGCCACTCAGTTAGATATCCCTTTCAAACATGGTGCTTTCTTCTACAAACTAACTTTACTTCATTGTTTAGGATGAAAAGTGTGTACCATCAGGCCTGCACCTAAACTTTTCTTCTACAAAATAACTTTACATCATTATTTGGGATTAAAGGCATGTACCACCGGGCCTGGACCTAAACTTTTTTTTACTTTAAACTTGCACTATAACAGGCTGGCCTTGATCTCAGATCTGCTTGCCTCTGCCATTCTGAATCAAAGGTGTGTCTGTGTTTCAGCCAGATCACAGATGCAACTGCTTACCAAAGCAGCCATGTTCTGAATTAAAGTTTCTCTACAGTGGGGTGTGCAGTGACATTTGACTGTGACACAGTAATATCATAAGCCTGTGGTGGGATGTGCAGTGACTTCATAAGCCTGTGGTGGGATGTGCAGTGACTTCATAAGCCTGTGGTGGGATGTGCAGTGACTTCATAAGCCTGTGGTGGGATGTACAGTGACTTCATAAGCCTGTGGTGGGATGTGTAGTGATGCCATAGTCCTGTGGTTC
Source organism: Acomys russatus (assembly GCF_903995435.1). Taxonomy (NCBI): domain Eukaryota; kingdom Metazoa; phylum Chordata; class Mammalia; order Rodentia; family Muridae; genus Acomys; species Acomys russatus. The sequence goes on along the minus strand of NC_067168.1, from coordinate 41,964,222 downwards.
AACAATGTCATAAGTTTGTAGTGGAATATATAGTGATGTCATGAGCCTGTGGTAGGTATGTAGTCTTGCATCCAAATTCTGTCTCAACTAGAAGGAACTGGGGAAACATCTCTACAGGGACTCTCAGTGTTGTGTGCCTCTAAACCAAGGCCCAGAATGACTCTATGCATGTGTGCATGCATGTGTGTGTGTGTGGTATGTGTGTGTGTGCGCGTGCACATATATGTCTGTGTGCACACAGGCATGTGCGTGTACATGGTGCTTGGTAATGTGGAGGCCAAAGGACAACCTCAGATACCATGCCTCAGGTTTCTCAATCTCTACCTTTTCTTTTTTGAGCAAGGGTCCCTTACTGGCTTGGAAGTGGGCTAGCCTAAGCCTCGGGGCTCTACCTGTCTCTGCCTCTCCAGCTCTGGCATTACAGGTGCATGCCCCCACAGCAGGTTTATTCGTGTGTGTCCTAGAATTATGTCGGCTTGAGTTTATAGACAGACTGCCACACTGCGCAGTCAGGTTCTGAGGGGAGGTAAGCTCGAATATGTAGACAGCGTGAGAAGGAGCATGTACAAACAGCCCTGGTGGTCTAACTAATTCACAGTGTGTCTTCATCATCACCATTGGCAACAAGATGCTCTTGTCGCTCTGTAGCCAACCATGAATGAGAGTTGACTATGGGGAGTGACTGTCCACACTGCTGCTCTAAGGGCATGTAAATGAAGGAGCCAGGCCTGAGTCTCCTAGGCAGAATGTCACCGTGTTCTCTGGGGAGGTTCAGTGTCTGTTGCTAGGGAGGAGGCCCTTAGTTCTCCAATTACAATAAGAAGGAGATTGTGGAAAAGCCTAAGAGGAGGGTGGTCCATGATTCCGCATGACTCTTGTTCTCTGTCAGATACAACTGGAAACAGAAGCTGGTATGACTTGCTTGCTGAAGGACCTGGTTAGGTGAGGGGCATCTGCCATCTTCAGTCTCAACAGAAGGAGACATGCTTCAGGTGCAAAGATGCACGCTTTCTTTCTGTGCTTGAAATGCTCTTTCCTGGTTTGTAAAAAGCTCAATCAAGTAGGCGCCACATGCAAACCAGACTTTAAATATGATATTTGCTTAAGTGTAAAGACAGCTCACTGGCTGAGTGAGACTCTGCCTGAAAAAGACCAAAACTAAAAACAAAATGAAACAAAAAGAAGAGAAGAAAAGAAAGGAAGGAAGGGAGACAGTGTGAAAAGGAAAAATAAAAAGTGCCATAGGAAAGAAATGCAACAGAAAGGCAAGAGTTCCAGGTTCAAGCAAACTACATGACGATGTTTCCAAGATCATCAGATACATGCAGGACAGCTGGCTCTGCCACAGAGTCTCAGAACTTCACCTATGAAGAAGCAGCTATTTTCTCCATCTGGTTAAGAACTGGGATTTGCCAGATGACTCGGGCACTAAGATCTGCACGATTGTCAAGAATAAATGTGAAACTGACATTTCAACTAGTTGCTTTTCAGCAAGTTTTTTTTTTTTTTTCGAGACAGGGTTCCTCTGTGTAGCCTTGGCTGTCCTAGACTCACTTTATAGACCAGGCTGGCCTTGAACTCACAGTGATCTGGCCTGCCTCTGCCTCCCGAGTGCTGGAATTAAAGGCATGCGTCACCACGCCCAGCTAACAGCAGTTTTTTTTTTTTAAGTCCTGGTAATAAAAGATTTTTTTATTAACATATATTTTAAAACTCAAAAAAAAAAAAAAAATACCGAAGGTAATACATTAGTATAGGAAATTTATTTTTATTTTTCCCTAAATAATTAAAGCAATGAAGCAACCAAAACTCACACACACACACACACAGAGAGAGAGAGAGAGAGAGAGAGAGAGAGAGAGAGAGAGAGAGAGAGAGAGAGAGAGAGAGAGAGAGAACAAAATTGTTGGAAGCCAATTCCGTTCTTCCCATCACAGGGAGAGTGTGACTGTTCGGTATACTGAAGGAGCTGATTCCTATTTCTTCGCTCTAAGAGTGCTGTTGGCATTCCTCGTAGAATGGCAGCTGGATCCAAAAGCAAACCTTCCTGTTGAATGAGAAATGTTCATTAAGGGAAATTAGGGCAAGAACTCCAGGCAGGAACCAAAAGCTGAGACCACAGAGGAATGCTGCTCACTGGCTTGCTCACCCTGATTTCTTATACAGGCCCGAACCTACTGCCTAGGGATGGCATTGCCTACAGTGGTCCAGGCTCTCCCGCATCAGTCATAAATCAAGGAAACGTCCTGCAGACATGTCGTCAGGCCAGTCTGATGGAGGCGTGTTCTCAGTTAACGTTCCTCTTCCCAGATGACTCCAGCTCGTGCCAAGTTGACAAAACGCCAGCCAACCAGCACAAAGGGCACACATATTTCAGGGGAGATGGATAAGTTTGCAACCAGGGTAAGAAGGATATGAAGTCACAGTGTTGGGAAGCATGTAGGGGCTGGCAAGATGGATCAGCAGGGGCTGGAGCTTGCCAGAAAGCCCAAGGAACTGAGTTCGACATCCATAGCCCACATGGAGGAAGGAAAACTGACTCCTCTTGTCCTCTAACCTCCACACAGTGCACTGCGGCACATGCATGTGCATGTGTGTGCACGAGTGTGTGTACACACTCACACAGAACGAGTAAATGTAAACATAATTTTAAAGAAGGCATGTGGGCTCAAGTATATTGGTGAAACATCCTTGGGAAATTCAATCTTCTGCAAGGAGATATTGATACCTGGTATAGGACTCTTTTCTCTAAAATGTCTTTGTTTTCTTCTCCCTGTGGCAAATTATCAGCCACTCCATCTGCTGGATTTTCTCACAAATATTTCATCAGCTGGGGGCTGTAGGGTATGGTGTTTTTATTTATTTAATGGCATGGAGCCTTGCTTGCAAATGCCTGTCTTCTTATCCTCTTTGTCCTTCTAAACTTTGTGAGGTTCAATTCTCTCTGGTATGGAGTGAGGTACCACTCTAAGTTAAGCAGAATAAGCAAAGACTAGACACTCACATGCAACCAGTCCCACAGAGTTGGAGCATCAGAACATGTGTGCCTCGATTCTTACTGAACAAAGCTGGGGGTTGGGTGGGTTTGGGTGGGGACACTGTCTCACAGCCCCTGTGCCCTACTCCTTCATGGTGGGGACAGCGCAATGTGCCAAGCGAAGGGAGCACCTAGGTCTTCATGGAGAATGAAGCTTCCATGGCAAGACGATAACTCTGTTAAGAAGGAGGTCTGCTCCACTCCTTGCTGGGTGCTGATAGCAAAGTTCTCCAAGTTAGTATATCAGATTGCTCCAATAGTTAATGCAAAATGCTTAGCTGGGCAGTTAGCATCCGACAATGTTCCTATCACACTATGTGTTATTGCCTCACTGTTGAGTTCGCCCTAATCCCCTGAGCATCCTTCTATGTTCCTATCACACTATGTGTTATTGCCTCACTGTTGAGTTCGCCCTAATCCCCTGAGCATCCTTCTATGTTCCTATCACACTATGTGTTATTGCCTCACTGTTGAGTTCGCCCTAATCCCCTGAGCATCCTTCTTTTCATGCACTCTGATGGTGCTCACAGGGAAATATGCTATATAAGCACAAGCATATGCAAGAGATTATCATGGCCATGGGACTGTAGCAAGTAGTGATTGCTAATGAACAACAGTTATTTGACCCCATGGGTCTGTGCACTGTTGTGGGATTGGCTAAGGTTGGGCGGATCCAGCCTGGGTTGGCATAGCTTTGTACCAGATGTTTCTTACCAACTTTCCAAGAGCAGCAATGAAGCGCTGAATAAGCCTGACACTGTCAGTAGGACAAGAAGAAACACGCAAGGACCCTTGAGACCTAGGCTCACAACAGACACACTCACTTACATACTCTCTTCACATAGTTTCACTTATATATGAGACCCAGAGAGGAAAAAATATGTACTTTATCTGCTATGCTGCCTAGTTTAAACTGTCAACTTGATATAATTTAGGAGTATCTGGGAAGGTGGTCTCACTTGAGAAATTCGCAGAAATCATACTGGACTATGGAAGTGTCTGCTGGGATTTGCCTTGATTATCAATTGACCGGGCCCATTGTGATTTGTCTTTAGTGTTAATAGGCCAAGTCCATCCTGAGTGGCGCCATTCCCTAGGCGGGAGGTCCCAAACAGTGTAAGAGCAGAGAAGTTAGCTGAGCACTAAGCACTGAACAACCAAGCAAGGATTCACACATTTATTCTCTCTGTTCATGATTGTGAATGGGATGCTTTAAGACTTCCTTGGGCTGGAGAGACGGCTCAGTGGTTAAGAGCCCTGTCTGCTCTTCCAAAGCAACCACAAGGTGACTCACAACCACCTATACTGAGATCTGGTGCCCTCTACTGGCGGGAAAGCTAACATGCAGGCAGAACACTGAATAAATACATAAATAAATAAATAAATAAACAAACAAACAAACCTTAAAAAAAAAAAAAGACTTCCTTGACTTACCCACAGTGATGGATTTGGACCTGCAGCTGTGAGCTAAGCAAATCTTTGCTTGGTTTATTTTTCATCAGGGTGATTTTTTTATCACACAACAAACATGAAACTAGAGCATCTCCTAAGTGGGATGACTAAGACACAAACAGTGGCATCAGCCATCTTCTTGCTTCCTCTTCATATCTATTTCTTTGTGAAGACGCCATGTTTTTCCTCCTAGATTACATTTGAACTACCCACCATATTTACTGTCTTCCTCTAAGCTCTGATTTCTAACCCATGGTATTTATTGGCCCGTTTCTGTGCAAGGAAAATTACTAGAAATTTAGTTGTAACCATAGGATTCATTTATAAAGTGGGATTCGAGGAGTCTAACTTTAGAGGATGACAAAAAAAGACCCTGGAGTTTGAGCATGAAACGTCTCCCACAGGTTTGTACATTTGTGGTTAGCAGTTCATGATGCTCTTTGGAGAAGCTGTGATTTCTACAAGAGGCGGAGCCTTGGGGAAGGAAGTGAGTCACTGGGGGCGGGCCTTGTGGTTTGATTGCCTAGCCCTTCTTCCTGCCTGCCCTCTGCTTCCTGATTGGAGATGGAGTGCCCCGTTATGTTGCTGTCTCTAGGACTTCCCGCCGTAGTACATTGTGTCCCTCTTAAAACCAAGAATCAAAATGAACCTTTCCTTCCTCAACTTGCTTTTGTCATGTGTTTCTCACAGCAACATGAAAATAAGCACAAACAGATCCTTAGTAGTAGGGTGTATGTGGGCATCATCAGCTGACCTGGGGTGACTCCGTTCTGTTTTTCTCTCCCTGAACACCCCTTCTTCTCCTCTCCATCTTTAATAATTCCAAAACAACAGACACCAAATTTTTGTGAAAATAATGAGCAGTTCTTTAAAAACAATAAGGTCAATATGTGACATGCATTAAAAAAATAACATAATCAAATTCTGCAGAAAAAAAAAATGTATGTTCAGGCAACATTTTCAAAGGCTAGGGAACGTTTTCAGTCCATTTATGTTGTTGCTATTTAAATTGCTATTTAAATGCGTGGACTCAGAGTCCACGCATTTCAAATACACAAGTCACAAAGTCAATTTGGCCTCTCTAGGCTGGACCTGTATTGATGCATGGTGCCAGAGACCGAGTGGATTATCCAACAGCCCTGCAGGGCTTAGAACTAGCAAGGAGACTGCAGTGGGAGTTATCCTATGGTCAGCTAACACCATCTGGTATCCAATTCCCTTGGGTGTATCTTTGGCTCAGGGGTTAGCAACCTTCAGTCTGTAGGTGAGTGTAATACATTCCCTATTTGTAAATAGTTAATAGGAGTAGTTAGTAATAGGCAATTGCATCAGAGGACAGCCTTGTCTGCTCATTGACTGACGGGCTGTGGCTACTGTTGCCTGGTGTCATGCAACCGAAAGATCACACCTCCAATACCGCAGGGCAGAGAAAGCTAATTGCAAGCCAGCAAGGCTAGGGACTTCAGAGCTTCCTGCAAACATGTGGTTCCTCTAGAAAGGTGCTGCCTTCTAACCTTCCTGAACAGGACTGTCACTGGGCACCTAGTGTTCCACAAGCCAGCAGGAGACATAGCCCATTCAAACCACCACAGGATTCTCACAGTTTCCCTTGACACCTTTTTAGGTTTGCTATGTAACACCTAGTGAAGGCTGAATTGCACACGTCCAATGAGTATGTGTACATTTTATGATAACTGGGTCCAAGATATTTCACAGAACACATGTTTATATTAAAATGTTCTTCACTGTTTACCAGGCACCCACATTTGCTTAGGATCTTACACCTTCATTTGTTCAGTGTGACAACCCTAAAACCTACCCAACGATTCCTTCATTGATTGAATTCAATTTGGGATAAAGTTTGCCTATTTTGTTCTGTCAGTCCATAAGTATCTTAGGGGCAAAGGTAGCTAGCAAAATACATGCTGCAATGGACACACAAGTAATTGGGCCAGCCTGATGGCTCAAAGGGCAGAGGCACTTGTAGCGAAGCCTAATAAACTGAGTTTGAACTTGGGAACCTTCATGGTAGAAGGAGTGAACTGATGGATCCATGGAAGTTGCCCTCTGACTTGCACACAAATATTGGAGCATATGAAAACCCACCTACCTACACACACACACACACACACACACACACACACACACACACACACACACACACACGCCACAAGTAAATAAAATATATTACTTTAATCATAAAAATGTTTGCAAAAATGATATATACAAGACATTACTCTTTTCTGACCTTTATTCCTAAAATTTCATTACAGTCTTGATGCTGTCATGAGGCAGTCATGTGACAGTCAGTCACATCATTCTTAACTGGGAGGTTCTTGCCATCCTTGACAATTAATTAGTACAATTGGATTTACATATTTATGACTTACATCGTCCTAACTGAAATGTTTGCTCTTTTCCTTAGAGCCATCATCATCTCAAAGACACACACACCTCACCTCTGTCTCAGGGACCACTGAGTCCCTCATTGTCTACCATCTGTAGTGAATTTTAAGCTTTCTCTCCAGATGTTTCCAAGTGGTTTGGCCTGTGGTGATTCTGGTTTGAAGTTCTAAAGTTCTGCTAACATCCCCAGTGCCAAGTTTTAATTACTTCCTGTCAGGGCTCTTCCTCCTCTGTGGTGTCGTCTGATATTATTCAGGAGAGAAACATCCACTTACTGCATGGCTGAATCCTGTTTGCCACCTCCCAGGGTTTTCAGTCTCTCTTTCACACTCTCCTGCCATCAGTGAAAGTCTGATTTTTTTTCTCAGGAGAAGAAAGGCAATTGCTTTGTCATTAATGTCTTATCATTACGACCTCAGAAGGCTTCTTCTCCTTAATATACCTTGACAAGAATGGGAGCACATATGGATAACTGCCAAGGTCAGTCGAGGTCAGATCTCCTAGGAAGGATAGAATTTTTTAAAGCACTCTGCTTCCACAGAGGAAATACAGTGATGGGCTCCAATGCAACAGAAGAGCTAAGTGGGTCGTCAGGGCTTGGTAAAATGCTAAGTGCTTGCCAAAAAACCTTGAGGAGCTGAGTTTCACTCCAAGGACAGCATGAAAAGGCAGGCACTGCACGGTGGTGCACATTTGTGATGTAGGAAGTAAAGCATTACGGTACATTTTCAGTATGAGGTGTGCTCAGAGTTCATCAGGGTCACAGGTAAGGAGGAACCAGGCATCTCTTCCTCCATGGCTGATGCTTGACACCTGCTTGTTAAAGCTATTTTTATATAACTGTGTCTGTTTCTCAGTTTCTCCGGCTATCACACTAATAATTGAGACTCTATTGTCTTATTTTTAAGAATCTTCACATCACAAGAACTGAGCAGTCTTAACTCTTTAATAATCTAGTCTTAACCCTATAGGCTAATTTGGCTTCCTCCCAGAGTACATCCCAGAGATACTTGCACTTTGTAGCTTTTCTTGTTCCAGCTCTCTCTTCAGTTATGTCCTCAGTCTCTCAAGGGACCAAATCCCTACTTCCTCCTCTAACTCCTCCTCCGCTTGCTGGTTAACCCCCGCTTAGCAGGAAGTCCAGCCCTATTCTCTCCCTGCTCAGTGATTGGCTGTAAGCTGCTTTATTGGCATATCAAGGTACAATTGGGAAGCAGTTCTTACACAGCATTGAAATAGAAACTTCTCAGAACAAGTATCCTAACCAGATACTGGGGCGGGGGGTGTACAAAAATCAGCATTGGAATTATGTAATAACCTTATGCCTACACGTGCTTTTGTCAGAACATTTAAGCGTTGGGAGTCATGGGTGGTCTGCTACTTGACTGCACTCAGGATCAGAAGGGAGGGCAGACTCAAACCCTAGAACGTTCACTGAGTAACGCTGTCTGTATTGAGTTAATAGCATGGGGGATTTGGAAAATAGTTTATGCTGGAAGACTATGAAGACTGTTCCTAACATACCAGCCTGGGGATGGGGGCAGGGGTTTCTCACACTCAAGGACTTTACAAACCACTGTCTCGAATCAAGATAGCCATTTTAAAATATTTGTCCCTCTATGTTGTGTCCCTTTCCTGCAGAATGATAATATTAAAAAACTGCTTTCTGTTCACCACTTCCTTTAATGGATTATAGAGGGAGGGCTTGTTCCAAGCAATAATCCAAGCTCTAGGGAGGCAGACACAGGAAGACCCTGAGGACTCACCAACCAGTCAGTCTACCCAAATCATGAGCCCTGGATTCTAGTGACTTTACCTCTGGTTATCATGGATATGCACTCACTCCAATGTATACATGCATGCCCACCCCTCCACAGAGAATCACAAACAAACTGAACTGAAAACATTTTGTAGTACTCACCATTGTTTAGGGCTGAGGCAGAATGTCAAGTAAGTCTACACAGGCAATTAAAACACCAGGTAGAACATAATATGTAAATTATTTTAAAACTGTAATCACTGAACGGAAACTAGAGAAAGTTAGGTGTGGCACAAAACACCCAAGGACAGAGGACTAAGATTTGGAAAGGCTTTGACGGTCCTCACTACAAGATAAACACGGATCTTCAGCATCCTTACTAATGGAGGATGCTCTCATGGTCACTGCAATGGTTTTCTAAGACTAAGACAGCTTTCCAAGTACCCTAGCAAATGTCCAGCACACAGCAGATCTAAGGACTGGACGCTTCACAGCCCTACACTTCTGTTCATGTTCAATGGTTTTTTCTCCTTGGTTACGGGCCTTCTCCTGATACCTGGACACCTTCTCATGTAAGCCCAGGGCACTTAGAAGCACAGGCTGTCTGTAAAGGTTCAGAGTGCTTGCTTATGGAGCAGCCTTTGGCTGAGAGACTGTCAAAAGTCAGTGTCTGCAGGTCTCTGCTCACAGTCCTTCCTGTTTTCCTTTAAAAATATGCTTGCCTCCTTTCTGGGATGGAAAACATGCTTGTATGCTAGTTCCATAGGCTTCAGACGCATAAAGAATTGACATGCTTTCAGCTTTCTGTTCTGAGTCTTTCTGTAATCTAACTTTGTCAAAGAATGAATTGGGGCATCTCTTGAGGGAGGGAAAATAATAACAGAGATGATATGAGTCAAAGAAATTGTGCAAGGTTATAAATAATGCACATAAGCATCAAACAGTAGTTTGTAATACATATAACCTGCCTGCACCTGAATGTTTCTATAAGTTCTATGTCTTTCTTAAGAGATGAACTATTTCTGATTTGAGGAAAAATGTTTGATTTATTTTTTACTTTACTTTTAAGTAGTGTACAGAGTAATAAGTTTCATCATAACATTCTATCCATAATTTTGTATTATTTTTAAAGGTTAATTGATTTTTACTTTATATGTGAATTGTTTGTCTGGATGCATGTATGTGTACTACATGCATGCAGTACCCAAGGTGGCCATGAGAGGGCATCATATTACCTGGGACTGGATTTAGAGATGGTTGTGATTCACCATGCATTCCACAGACCCGATCCTGTGGAAGAGGAGCCAGTGCTCTTATCTTCTGAGCCATCTCTCCAGTCTTTGCTGACACTCCTCCTCTTTTTCCCTCCCCACGTCCTCCTGCCCCTCCATTTGTATTACTTCTACCCCCATCACATCTTTTTCCCTCTCATGGACCCCTTTCTAGTTTCTTACACACACATTCACTCCCACACAGATGCATGTGTACAGGAATTAGAAGCTAGGACCTGCATAAGAAAGAACATGTAATATTTGCCTTTTTTAGTCTGGACTAATGTAATGATTCCAAGGTCCATCCATTTTCTTGAAGATTTTATCTCATTTTTTAAGAGGTAAAATTTAATTCTCTTTCCCTTGAGTATGGCCTGGCTGACTGACAAGCTTCTGACAAACATGGAAAAGATGACTTATGGACTTTGGAGACACAGCTTCCCCCCTTTGAGGACATGCACTTTTGGAGTGCAGAACCATCCTGCAAAATGTCAGCTATCTGGAAGCCACAATGTTCCTGAGGAGAGGCCTCTTAGAAGCGGAAAGGAAGATGGCAAGCTCACTCCTTCCGCTATATACCTGTTGACATCTTCTCAGCTCAAGGGATGGCATCGACAGTTACAGTGTGGTGACAAATAAAGCACACCTTCCTGAGAGACAGCATCAGCTCTTAGAACCATGAGCAATGGTACCCACATGTCACCCCAGCTGCTGTCTATAAACAAGCTCCTGTGGGGGCCGTCACTGGGGCACAGTGCTGAACCACATCCTCTACTTGTAAATAACAGGGCGTTGTCTTGGAAGCCAGTGGTCTCTGAGTGGTGCCTCCTTCCATTAACTGCACAGTCTTGGAGAACACAATAACAAATGGTGAAAAACCACAGTTTTCTTCATTGAAAAATGTGGAAGGCAGCCCAGGAGCAGAGCTTCTAGGTGAACTAAGAAAATCCACGAGGCAACATCTGAATGCTGCAAAACTCTGCTTTAAGTCCAGGGTTGTTGTCAAATACGTGATAAGAACCACTTCCCAGTACCCACGGCACTGAGTCATTTTCAAACCCTCGCTCAGGGCCACCTGTGTTTACTGGCTCGAGTTACAGGAAGAAGGGGTAGGTCTGTATGTAATCAAATTAATCTCTTCATGCTTAATTCTGTTTAGTAATTTAAGAGGTACTTCTGTATGTGAGTCAGCACGCATATGTGTGCATGATGTGTGAGCAGGAGCCGAGGAGACAAGAACAGTGGAATGTCTAAACATGAAATTACTATCAGCCGTGAGTCACAATACAGGTGCTGGGACCAGAACCCAGATCCTCCGAAAGAGCAACAAATATTCTTACCTGTCGGCCATCTCTTCAGACACTTTAGTTAGCATTTCTTGTAATTACATTCACATGTGAAATTGCTACTGGCATGCATTGTGTCTTCCTTGTCTTGTGTAGTGTATGAGATGTGTGTCTGTCAGTCCATCTGCCTGTCTATTGGTTCATCTGTCCATCTGTCTGTGCACTCTTAGTTCATCCCATACAGAGAGGTCAAAGAACACACTTGAGTGCTGGACTTGGCCTTCCCTCTTGTCTGACACTTCTGTCTCTTGTTCTCTGCTATGTACTACAGGCTCACTGGCCCTTAGCTTTCAGAGGTTCTTCCATCTCTCCCCCTATCTCACAGACAGGCATTGCTGCACTGAGCTTTACCTGAGTTCTTAGGAATCATGGCTCATGTTTTATGGCAAGTACTTTACCCACTGAGCCATCTCCCTAGGCCTGTATCATTTATACTTAGGATGATGTCAATCATATCTCAGAGTGGGATGACACAAGGCACCATGCTTATACTGTCAACCAGAGATTGATTCAGATTAATAGCTGAGTTTGGATGTGTTTTCCAGGGAATGCCAAGATCTACTTTACCATTCACCAACCATTATGTGCTCCCAAACACACCATTCACATGTAAAAGTCTCTTATTTATCTCTGTAATTGTTGTCTCAGAGGCTTATTTCCTCTGGCTGCCAACCTAGGCATAGTCCTGGAAGCTTCTAGCCTCTGTACAATCTAACCTAGGCCTAAAATGTTTTCAGCCTCTGAGACTTACTGCTGAACAAGCTCACCCTTTCTAGTTCTTTCTGGATTCTGGCTGGCTGGTTTAACTCAGCTGTTCTAGCTTAGACTCCTCTCCCAGCTGACTGATTCAATTTGGCTTCTCTCAGATTCTGACTGAATTGCTCTGCTTGGCCTCAAACTAACTCTAGAAATCCGTTCTAATCTTCTGGCTCCTTCTCATTCTCTGGCTCACTCTGCCTTCACCTGTCTCTAGCTTGTTCTCTCTTCAGCATCTCTTTATAAAACTCTCCCAGGAAACTGCCTCTGAATCCCATGAACTGAACTGCCATGAACTCAACTCCTCTGCACTGCCTCTCAACTCACTGACTCAACTGAACTGCCTGAACAGTACAGACTAGAACTCAAGAGATCTGCAATGCCTCTCTCTCCTAAGCGATGGGACTAACGGTGTGTAGCACCACACCTGGACCTAAGATTTTCTTTACCTGAAACTTGCTCTATACTAGGCTGGCCTTAAACTCAGATCTGCTTGCCTCTGTCTCTTGGGATTAAAGACGGGTCTGTCTTTCAGCAGGATGACACAGACCTAGAAATCTTTGGATGTGATCTCTTGCCAGAGCAGCCATGTTCCAACTTAAAATTTCTCTGCATTCACCATCAGGTTTATATCTTGTTTTGTTTTTATTTTGTTTTTGTTTATCTATTTCCTCTGTGTGTGTGTGTGTGTGTGTGTGTGTGTACAGGTATGTACTCAGTTTCTGAGCATCAGATCCCCAGGAGCTGGAGTTACAGGCTGTTAGGAGCCACCCCACAAGGGTGCTGGGAACCAACCTAAGGTCCTCTGCCAATACTCTAAGTACCACCTAAGCCAGTGACTGTAACATGCCACTTCATACATTATTTTAGCATATTTTATTTTTTTTTGCTAGCAAGAAGAGATTTACAATGACTTTATTATAATGGTCTTGATGACTGAAAAACAGGAGTGTAGATATAGAGCGACAGCGATAGGTACATGTCCCTGAGAAGCAGGAAGTGGTATCATGTTCTTTCACTCAGTTTCATTTTTATTTTGATTCCAAATTTTTGCCCTGCATCTTTTGTGAAAATTTAAATAAATTATCCATGATTTCTTTCTCTTTAGGGTTACTTCTAGATTTCTTCTGGAGTGCTTATTCTCTCTCTCTCTCTCTCTCCCTCTCCTCTTCCCTCTCTTCTCTCTCTCTCCCTCTCTCTCTCTCTCTCATCTCTCTTCTCCCCATTTTTTCTCTCCTGTCTTCCATCCTGCTCTTTTTTCTCCTGACCCTTCTTCTTTTCTCTTTGTCCAGTCTCTCCCTTTCTCCCTCCCCACTCTCCACTCTCTCCATTTCTTTCTCTCATTAGCAGAGTATTTTTCTGACTCCCTCCCGCATGCCCAGCCTCCTACCTAGAAAGGTCACTGTTGAGTCTGTTAACTTTGCACTGCATGACAAACTGTTGTAAAATGCCATCTTTTCCAGGTGCTCCCTTCTGGGCCAGAAATGATGACATAACTACTTGATAATGAAACTGGCAAAGCCTCCTTGGGAGTAAATGTTTCAACCTACATCCTGATCAACCAGACATGAACTCACACTTTCATACACGCATATACGCACACTCAAGTACACCCAGAAACATACACATAATTGTTCATACACAAACCCTCACATTCCCATCTTCACACGCTCATGCATCACTCACATTTTCTCCCCTAAAAATTCACAATTTTATGCACACACCTGTATCCTAGAACCTGTTCCTGTGCACACCCATATTTATGCACATTTGTATACACTCATTGGACAGTCACATGTCTTCATTCATACTCACATGCACAGTCACACTCATACACACTTATAAATACCAACACTCACTCAGAAAAGCGTTTATTCACACAGGTACACACCCAAATCACACTCACGCATACACAGTCACACACCATCACACTGCATGCGCATACAGACTGCTTCATGCTTCGCTCTCATGTGCATATGTTCAAACTCAGTGAGTTTTACACTCTGACACATCAACAAGCTTATATTAAGACATCTGAACCCATTCAACCCCACACTCAAGCTCATTGTTACACTCACTCTCACACTCACACAGGCAGACACACAGAAACACACATGCTCTCCTACAAATGGATTTACTCTCATATACTCATGTCCACATGGGCATCTCCACACATATCTAGTCTGTGTGTGTGTGTGTGTGTCTGTCTGTCTCTGTGTGTGTCTGTCTGTCTGTCTCATCTCTTTGTCTGTCTGTCTGTCTCTATGTCTTCTCTGTCTCTGTCACACACACACACACACACACACACACACACACACACACACGTTAGTTTTCCCCACTGCTCAATCCCAGATCCTCTATTTATCATGACTTTACTTCAAAAAGATCACAGAATGCCTGCCATCCATGAGTTCTAGAGGCAAGTTTGTAATAAAGGAGAGTGCCTGTTGTGCCAGTATGAATGTCAGCAAGTGGCTTGAATTCTTCTGCTTCCGTAGGGTCAGAGGCATTCCTATTGCCTGAGGAGTCAGGGCTGATGGCAGATGTGGAGCAACTGGCACAGGGTCGGTGGGTGGCGTGAGCATTCAGCTGATCCCAGAAGCTCCCTATGGCTGTTGCCCCTGGGGTGCTGTTGCCCCTGTATTTCCTGCCTCTTTCCACTGGATTCGTTCTTGGCCACTAGGTGGAGAAAGCAAGCCTTCTACTGTGATTGAATTAAACCCAATCTGCCTGTTGTACATACCACAGACACAGAAAGAAGAGAAGGGAACATTTTTCCCTTCCTAGGTGGGAACAAGCTTCCCGAGGGCTGTTTGGGGAATTCTTCAGCAGTTCACAATGAGAGTGTTAGGGTTTAAGTGTGGTCATGCCTGCAAGCCCTAGTTCTCACTAAAGGATGGTCCCAGGCAAATTATACACTTCAAAAACTCCACTTCCAGAACCCTCTCAATTTCCAAGATCCAATCTCCTCTCTCTTGCATTTCAAGCAGACAACTGTCCCCATATTATTTCTTCCTGAGGACCTCACTTCCTAATTCCTAGGGACATTTGCAAGATGAAGCCCTTTGATAACTTGCCTTCCTTAAGCCTGAGAAGTCAAAACAAAGGAAATCCATTAAAACCCACTTCACAGAGCAGCAGAGAGCACATACCGCTTAAAGTGTGCACAATACCTTTGTGAATACTTTCTTCTCCTTCTTCTTCTCCTCCTCCTCCTCCTCCTCCTTCTTTGTTTTTTTAAAATAGAGTTTCTCTGTGTAGCCATGGCTGTCTTGGACTCGCTTGTAGACCAGGCTGGCCTCAAACTCACAGAGATCCACCTGCCTCAGCCTCCCGAAGTGCTGGGATTACAGGCTTGCACCACTATGCCTGGTGGTCCTTTGTGATCTCTTAGGTCCCCCACAAATAAAAATTCCTTATCTATGGAAGAGCCTAAATCTTAAGGAAATCTGCCTCAATAGCAAGGAAAGAGGCCTTAAAGGCAACAACATCTTGTTACCTCACATGCCAGTGAGACAGAGGCAGCTCATGTGTTATCCTCACGTCACGCTTTCCAAAATCAGTTTGTGATTTTAGAAACATGTTCTGAGCTGGAGAGACAGCTCAGTGGTCAGGAGAGATTGCTGCTCTTGCAGAGGAACGGCGTTCGGTTGCAAGTACCCACAGTGGGTGACTCACAACCACCTGCAACCAGCTTCAGAAGCTCATTCATCACCTCTGGCTTCTGTGGGCTGCCACGCTCATGTGCTACACACACACACACACACACACACACACACACACACACACACACACAGAGGTCCACACACAAATGCACATGCCCACATGTGCACACACATATGCAGATAAAGAATTTAAGGTGTTATTAAGAAATTTTATATTCTGATTGTCAATGTTGTTTTTAACAAAAAATCATAATCATTTGATTTTCACCAATAAGGACTCAAGAGACCAATGCTATAGTGAAAACTGCTAGCTCAGAGAGACAGAGAAAGCACCCAGCTGACCTTCCTCCTAGGCTGATGTCCCAGGAGGAATCCCCTCTCCCACACCATCTCAAACAACCTCCTTCAATATGAATGTCCCTCCCTTCTATTTCCTGTGACTCTCTCTATCCATCCTCCTGACTTCCACTTCTTCTCTATGGTTTTATTCTTAATAATCATATGTTTACTTCTTGTCAACTGGTTGCTTGCTCTGCCTCTTGTCCTATGGTTGACTTTATTTAATCCTGTTTATACTATTCAAACAGAAAGGTCTTGGATTAAAGGGGTGTGCTAAAGCTGAGCCACACCACAATGAAAAACAGGGTTGTTTTTTTTTTTTTTTTTTCAGGAAATAACACAATCCCAGGGTTCACAGAGCAATCAAATATCCTGCAACAGTTGCCATCATCTTTTGGCATATGCATGTGTGTGATATGTTTGTCTGTGTGTATGCATGTTCTTACAAGTGTGGGTACATGTGTGCATGTAAGTATGCCAGAAGCCTTCCTCAGTCACTCTCAGTGGAGCCCCGTGTTCCCCAATACTGCCAGTCTAGTAGCCAGTGTGACCCAGGGATCCCCTGGCTCTGCCTTTTGCACATGTAACTACAGGCTACCCCAGTGTTGGGGTTCCAAGCTCTTGTCCTCATGTTTCACAACAAGCACTTTTCCCACTGATCTGTCCACTCTACCCCCACCACCCCATTACACTAAAAATTCTTTTTAATTTATTTTTTGATCTTCTTGAAAATGTTGTCTATGTTTATATCCTCTCCAACCCAACTCCTCCAGTGCCCCCCAGCACCTCTTACATTCATGATCTCTTCTTCTTTAGTTATTATATGTATATTTATACAAACTCATGTGTGCATATATAAATACAATCTGCTGCTAAGCATATTTAGTGTTTCTCATGCACGTGTTTGCTCAGAGAAGAAATCTCCTTCTCCCAATGGCCAGGAACTGCCAGGAGGTCTTCATCTGGGTGGAGGAGGGGCTCACAAGACTTCTTCCCTCTACACTGTCAAGTCGCTGACGTTGTCACTGTGTGGGTCTTATTTAAGCAGCCATATTTTTGAGATCTCATGGATGCAGCTATGTTCCAGGTTTTAAATGTGCAAGAACCCTTTCCTGGTATTTTCTATCCTTTTTCTGCCATTAAAGAAATAAAGGAATACAAAGGCTGTTGAGATTGACACAGGTTGTACAGAGCTGAGATGATGGTGAGAAAGCCGGACAATGGACTTGGTAGCACAAGGCTGTGATCCTGGCTCCTTAGGAAGCTAGAACGGGGGAGCCTTACATTCAAGGCCAGCCTGAACAATTTACTAAGATCCTGACTCCAAATTAAAAGAAGAAGGAAAAAGAAAAAGGAAAAAGGCCTGGGCCGTGGCTTGGCAATTGAGTGCTTGCTTAGCAGGCTCCAGGACCAAGCACCAGTCGCCAGGGCTCACTGGAGCTGACACGTGGGTGTTAGACAGCTGTAGATCTGAACAAAGCAACTGGAGTCTGCCTCCTGTCATTGCAAATGCCAGTGAGCAGAGACAGGAAATGAGTCTCTAAGCTGCTTTTTATTCAGAGGACCAGTGATCTGAGCCAGCAAGGGTGAAAGCCTTTCATCTCCAGACAGCCAACTTTATAAGAGGCTGAGGACACAAAGGCAGCAGTCAGTCACTCAGGAGCTCAGTCTTGCCCCTGTGGTCAGGTGCTTATCCACGGTTTTGAGACTTGTGATGTCTTCCTCTTTCATTTCATCCTTCACACTCTCCTCTTCTGGATGTCTAGGCCCAGGCACTTCTCTGAAACCTGAGTCTAGCTAGTGCCTGCCGCTACCGGCCCCACACTCCTCTAGATCCCAACTGGGCTAGAAAGTAAGCCCAGAATAAACAAACCACTGGTAGAGAATGCGCTTAAGCTATTATGCACAAGTTCCTTTCTTCAAAATGAGTATAAAAGCTCTCCATCCATGAGGCTTGAGAGATGCCTCGGTGATTAAGAATACTGGCTAATCTTGGAAGGAGCCAGAATTGGTTCCTAGCATCTACATGGTAGCTCACAACCCCAGGGTTACAGCTCCCTCTTCTGGCCTCCATGGGCACTGCATGCACAAGGTGTGCACCTGCATGCTGACAAATACTCACATGAACCATAAAGTAAATTTCAAACAAATTAAAAGCTTCCCTATCCATCTTCCGATCCCCTGCTAGATCCAAGTGGTAAGAGAAAAAGATTCCATATTTCTACAACTTTACACTTATGTCAAATAAAGACAACGTTCCCAAAGACAAGCTGTAGTCACCACGTCTACATCAACACCTGATACTAGGTGTGTGGCCATTCTGAGTAAAGCCTGCTGAGCTCCATCTTTCCTTGTTTTCCTCTCAGCAAGATGACCATGCCTTCATTCATCCATGCTCATGCCCACGTTTACCCTCCCCAGCAAGATTTCTGAAGTTGCACAGTTATTAGAATGTTAGTCTGCTCCGTTGGGTTGGCCTCTCCCCAATACTAACCAATGAGTCCAAATATTTCAGCTACTATCTTCACTCCTGATACAAGTACACAATACAGTACTATTTTAGGAAAGTTTCATACAACCCCTCATCAATAAAATGCTCAAACAAAAACCATCCCATTATTTTTTTAAAATGTATTCACTTTTTTAAAAATTGCCTGTCTGTTTAAAGAAGTGTTGTACTATGTGCACATGTGTACATTCGTGTGTGCATATGTGTGTGTGTGAGGCAATATCTGCCACTAACCTGTAGCTCACCAATTCAGCTAGAGTCTCAGGCCATCAAGTCCTTGGGCTCCCCCCATTTCTGTTGCCTCAGCTCTGGGGTCACAGGCTTGCAATGCACGTCCAGTTTTCTTTTTTACATGGCTGCTGGGGATTCAAACCCAGGTCCTCATGCTCAAGTGAGCCATCTTCCCAGTCCAAGAGCTTCTTGCTGGGGAGGTCCCCTGAAGATGACTGAAAATGTATCCCTCGGTGTTACCAAGGGAACCAATGTCTAATATCCCTCAATTATTTTCAGCTTCACTTCCTTCAGTATCTATAACTTCCTTTCAAGCACAGTCTGCAAAGAGTAAATAGAAAATTCCAGAAATAAGAAATTTATGATTTAAAGAAATTTTATTATATTATATCTTTACTACTATAGTTGCTGTTAGGTGTCCTTATTCTCCTACTGTGAGCTATGGTTTAAATATGAAATGCTGTCCATGGCTCATTATTTTGAATACTTGGCGCTCAACTTATGAAGCTATTTTGAAGACTGGAATACCATCCAAAGCTGGGGCCTGGGTGGTGGACACGGGTTACCAGAGTTGTTTCTGACACATATTTTGGTCACAGTGATGCAACTAATATGCTATGCCTTATTCATAAACTCTGTCACTGCGTAAAGGAAACAGTATGTATCATCTCTGATTTGTTTCTTGGGGGACATCTTTAGGGATAAGGACAAATCATTGAGTCTGAGTCTCTATGGCTGCCAGGTAGGTGAGGGCTTCCAGGAGATGGGGATTAATGTTCAGCCCTCACTCTCAGCTTTGCACCTAAGTATACCGGATGCTGAGAGCCCACAGGCAGCCTTCTAACCACGGGGCAGGTACTGACCACTAGAGGAAAGGCTGCTATATAAATTACTTTTGAATGGAAAGAAAGTATAAAGGAAGTGGTGAAGCAGCCAGTCTGTTTGCTCTCCTAACAGAAGTGTCTGGAAAGAGGGATCAGTGGTTAAGAACACTTGTTAATCCTCCCATGGACCATGAACTCCATTCCCAGTACTCAAGTCAGGCAGCTCACAACTGGCTGTGACTCCAGCTCTAAAGGATTCAATGTCCTCTTCTGACCTTCATGAGCACCCGCATGCATGTGTGTGTACGCATGTGCACACGCACACACACACACACACACACACACACACACACAATATATATATCTTAAAAATTGCTACTCATGGATCACAACCCACATCTAAACCGACATTTAAGACAAATTCCAAATTAAAAATGTAAACTCTCAGTATATAAGTTCTACAAAGAAAAATTTCAAGCCCAGGGAATTTCAATGAAGAACACTACAGACCATTTAAAAATAATTAGCAATAATTAGATATAGTGTTCTGCAAAAACGCACCCCAAATCAGGTTATTTGTGTCACAATGCAAAAACTGGGCAAGAATACAAAAGGAGAAAAATACAAACCATGCCTCTGCAGAAGTTCATTTTAAAATTCTAAAAGGAAGGAAGGAAGGAAGGAGAAAATATTCTGGAAAACTGAATGCACTAACAAATGAAATAAGTTACTTACCATCTTCAGGTGAACTTCCTTCCAGATGTGCAAAACTGTCTCAACACTTGAAATTAATCAGTATGATCAATCATGTCAATTAGCTAAGCAGAAAATCACATAACCTTATCAACTGATGCAGAAAATGCATTTGGCAAAATGCAAGTTCCTTCTTCCATGGTAGCATTCTTGGGAAATGTAGAATCGAACATAATTACTTCACTTGATACAGAATCACTATAAAAACCCCTACAGCAAGCTTCATACTTAATAAGGAAGGGCTACCTTGTCCCAGTGTCAGGAGCAAGACACCATTGTCTGACCATGCATTTAAAATAGCCCTGTAGTTGTAACCCTGAAATAGGGAAAGAAATTTCAAGGTCATGTGGAATATAAGGAAATAAATAAAGACCAAAAAAATCTGTTGCTATATTCACAGAACATGGTTGTCTGTATAGACAATTAGAAGACTCCCCAGCAAATGAACTCAGTAATTTGTCAAATATTAGGCCGACAATAAACAAGGCACAGTTCTACACATGAATCTTGAGTGCAGAGAAACTGAAATTGAAAAGCACCAAACTGCTTAGTTAGAGAGATGATTCAACAGGTAAGAGCACCGTCTGCTCTTGCTGAGGACCCAGGTTCGATTCTCAGCACCCACATGGCAGCGCACCACTGTGTGTAACTCCAGACTGATGTGACTCCATGTCCTCTTCTGCCTTCCATGAACGCTGCAGGCACATGACGCACAGATATATGTGCAAGCAGCAAACCACAACACAAAACAAAATAAATAATACTTATAAATAAGCACTTTAAAAGATGCACCATACTGGTGATAGTCACCCTCACCCCCCCCCCCCAAATGTCATACAGCTCTGAGGTACAGACTCTTAGGCATGGCCAGGTTTCTTACATAGAGTGCAGGAACAGCTGTAAATCTGAAGGGGGGAAGGACAGTAAGGACACAAAACCATGAATTTCAACACAAAACTAAAACTACCCAGAGTTGAAAAAAGAAAAATATCACTGTGTTCTGGATGATCACTTTCTATGCCCCCTCCTAATAGTTTTCATTTTATTTCATTCTTTAAGGGGTAAGATAGAATCTGGCGAGATGACTCAGTAGGTAGAGGTACCCTCTGCCTTGCCTGACGATCCCTGTTCAATCTCTGGAGCCCACATGGTAAGAGTGGAGAACTGATTCCTGATAGCCATCCTCTGGCCTCCACAAGCATTCATGCCCACACACAATGTTTAAACGTAAACTTAAAAATATTTTTAGAAAAAGAGCAAGGCCATAGGCCCTGAGAGGTGTGAGTGCTGGGGTGGTGGCAACAGATGAATTAGCAGATGATTAGGCATGAACACAGAACCCAGGAACCACAGCTCTTCCATCACCAGCCCTGACTTTGAGCATGAGCCATCAGTCCTGCATCTCAAACTTCCTAATCTGTGAAGGGGAAACACACCATCTCAGAGGCAGCATAGATGGGTTAAGCTAGTCAGTGCAGAAGTCAGTATAATAGCTGAAATGTGGCAAGAACTCAGCTCACTGTGGGTTGCTTTCCAGTAGTTAAGGGTGAGCATTTTTTCACAGTCGTCCTGAGAGGGGTCTTTCCATCACCTGTCTGCTGAAGGCTAGTTTTTAGGAAGCAACAATAACAGTAAGATCTGAGCTCTCATATTTCTAAACAGATGCTTTCAAGTTGGATGTGTGGGGGAGGGTTGTGTTCTTGTTCTGTCTCCCAGTTAAAACTGTTTCATCTGTGAAAAAAACATATCAGGTTATTAGAAGATCACGTATACACATCTGAGCTCTAAGCTTGGCATAGAGTAGACTGTTCTAATAGAAATAAAGTGGAAAATGGAGTGAGTAAAAAACATGGGAAATACACATAACCACATATGCAAATCTCTGTGAGTTCAAGGCCAGCCTGTCTACAAAGGGAGTCCAGGACAGCCAGGGCTATCACACAGAGAAGCCCTGTCTCATAAAAACAAAAACAAAAAAACAAAAGTGATATTTTAAGCACCGAGTTAGGACTGGAGAGCTGGCTGGAAATTAAGAGCAGTTGCTGTTCTTTCAGAGGACTTGGATACAGTTCCCAGCATCCAAGTTAGACAGATCATGGTTGTCTGTAACTCCAGTTCCAGAAAGATCTGATGCCCCAAGAGTGTCTGTATATATACATATATATACATATGTACAATACACAGACAATACACAGACACATGCACACACACACACACAAATAAACATTAAAACAAATATTCAAACAAGAAAAAACAAGGTGGGAAATAATTATGAAAGATCCAAGACATCTATATCTGGCCTTCATGTGTGCGTACATACATACATGTACACAGAGACAGACAGACAGAGAATCAGAGGAGAGAAGGTAAGAGAAAATGTAATTTATTCTGAACCCACACATCAGTTGCAAATGACTCTTCATTTAAAGGTGTTCTTTGACTGTTTTTTGACACCTGTCTGTGCTCCAAATACTCCTCACTTTTGCATGCTTCTGTGAGTGAAAGCCAATTTATCTTGCATTTTGCATATACAACAAATACCTGTCTTGTCATCAGTGATCTTCATGACACTTGAACATATTCTCTCAAACAGAGTCTCAGTTTCTCAGTGAGCCATGCTTCTATCCCGCTCTCACTCTCTACCCTCCTCGTCTGAGCTCTCATCATGATTAGCTAAGTACAAGACTATTGTGTCCTTTCATGGTTGTTCCAGTTTGCTCTGGACATGGGCCGCTTTTGTTTCTTCCAACACTGCAGAGCTGTGTCACCAGTTCTTGGTGACTAAGTACTATGCTGAGTCTCCCTCCTCTGTGAGTTGCAATCTGGTGATCTGGTGCTTGGCACCCTTTCTGTGCACGGCTGGGAACTACACTCCCATAATCATCCCCTACCTACATGTGTTTCCAAGGTGATGTTTGCCATCTGTGGAGCTCTGGTCGGACATGAAAGGAGTAAGCGGAGCAGAGGTGACTTTCTGCAGGTAGCCCCAGCCAGGAGCTGTGGCATTCTAAAGTGGCCTAGCAGCTTCCTGCAACCAGAAGTTCACCCCACTCTGCAGCTGCCTCAGATGCCAAACACTCTTTGGGATTCACAGAAGGCATGGCAGAGTCTGGGCAAGTGCAGCCTCAGATTTAGGGCACCAGTTCCTCTGACGTCAGTGGTGGCAGCTTTGTCTTCCACAGTAGCAGTGCTGGCTAGCGCTCAAATCTCCAACTCCATATAAAACATGCTGTACTTGGTATGCATCAGTGTTGACTCTTCATTTGTGGCCAAGCCCCAGTGGACACAAAGAGCTATAGGAAAAACAATATCTACATGCTCATAAAGGACTCTTTTCTATGCTCTCTGTTGCTGTGATAAACACCATGGCCAAAAGTAATTCAAGGACAAAAAGGTTTGTTTGATCTTTTAGCTTACAGAACATCATACAGGGAAGTCAGAGCAGGAACCCAAGGCAGGAACCACAGAAGAATGTTACTGCCTTGCTTCAGAGCTCAAGTTCAACTACTTTTCTTATATATCTCAGGCTTATGTGTCTAGGGATGACTTTGCCCACAGTGGACTGGGCCTTCATACAATAACTCACAAGCAAGAAAAGGCCCCCAAATTAACATACCCACAGGCCAATTTGACAGAAGCAACTCTTGAACTGATGTTCCCTCTTCCAACCTGTGCCAAGTTGACAATCAAGATCAGCATCACAGATGCCAACTGTGTGCCTTATCTTCCCCGCTACACGGCTCCCTTCTGTGCTAGTTCACTGCCCTGGTTAGGACACAAAATACTTCACTACTGAACATGCTTCCTGGATGGTTGTGGACCCGAACCATGAAAAAAAATTCTTCATCTCCATAGAGCTCCAAGTCGTTGGGGGTGGCATCTTGGAAGTCTACAGGGCGCCGAGGCTAAGGAAGCCTACTGTACCCTATCTGTCTATAGTATTAACAGTTTAGCATCAAACAGCCCAATCTAATAGCCAGTGTTTCTCAGCGTGATTCAGGAAAGAAAGGGCTTCTTGGAATTCTTGGAATTCGCTCAGCTACTCATCTCTCAGTTGGGCTCACCACTGTTTTGATGAATACTATCATATTCTGCTTCTGACCCTCTGACCTTAGCAAGCCCGATTCACTCAGGAAATGATCACATACAAGAATTTCGTTAAAGAGAAAGATTTATTGTGTTTCTATTCATGTGTTTGCACTGGTGTCTGTGTGGGGGTTTGGGCAAGTGAGTGTAGGCTATGCAGAGGCCAGAAGTGGATGTAGCGCTCTTTCTTTTTCACTCTTCTTTATTTGGGGGTATTTAAGCCTCAATCTCCCTTCCAACCTCCCAACCCTATATAGGAGAGAGAGAAGGTTAGTGGGGAAGAGGGGGTCCCTTTACTTCTCCCAGCTGTTTAGGGGTAAATGAGTTCTTTGGGGCTATATCTGTCTCTTTCAACAGCAGGCACAGCCAGCAATCTCCTCCACGTTACTGTATCCCAAAGCATTTCTCTCTGCTCCAAACCATGACACAATCCATCTCTGGTCTCTTCAAACTGCCACAGGCCACATGCCAACACCGCATGCCATCCATGCTCTCTCTGTGCTCTTATTTCTATCCTCAGAGCCCTAGACCACGCCCCTCTCTGTGCTGCACAAGGAAAGCATTTACTAGCTGGAAAAAGCCATGCCCCTCATGAGACAATTAACAGGTGCTGACAAACTAAAGCTCAAGCTAAAATCCCACACTTGGGATTAGAACAAAATCATATTTAATAACACAACTGAATTTACAAAGATCCCAAAACGTCTATAAAAAGTGGACATCAGATTCCCTCAAGTCAGAGTGATAGGAGGTTGTGAGCTGCCTAATGTGGGTTCTGGGGGCTGAAGTCTGGTCCTCCACCAGAGCAGACAGTGCTGTTAGCCACCAAGCCATTTCTCCAGCCCTGAAGAGGATTTAGATTTTTCTGCTTGAAAGCTCCCTGTGTGGTTGGACTTCTGTTTCTAGCATCAGATGCCCCATAAGCTGTCATGTTGGCTCCCCATGGGGGATGGGTTATGGATTTGATGTGCATGTTTAGGAAGTTGGATGGCCAAAGTAGAAAGAACCCTGAGGCATGTGTTGTCATTGCCACATCTTGCCTAAAGGCACAAAGGGCAGAGCCAGACTGCAAACTCTTGAATGCTGCCACAGATACTCACTTTCTGTATGACTCGGCTGAATTATTTTGTCTCTGTTTATCACTGACACGGATTAAGGTAATACACAGTATTCACAGAGTATAGTTCTTCTGAAAGCATTATTCACACTAAGTGATTTTCATAAAATCTCTGGTGGGTCAGTTTCAGAATCTCCACATGAACAGCTCTTTTAAGATTTGTTTTATTTATTTGCACTGGTGTGTGTGTGTGTGTGTGTGTGTGTGTGTGTGTGTGTGTGCGCGTGCGTGTGTGTGTGAGTATGTGTGTATGTACCCCCATGTGCACGTGCATGTTCATGCATGTGAGGGCTGGAAGAGAGTATCAGATCCCTAGAGTTGGAGCTTCAAATAGTTGGAACACCTTATATGGATGCTGGGAACCAAGACTCCTACTGTGTCATGCTGTACATGTGTTTGTATTTCCATCACTAATTATATCACTGATCAAATAGAAAAGCATCAACAACGTATGACAGAACAAAGTAATTTATCTGCGTCCAAGGACATATACACTAGAATTACTCATCTCTTTCCTGAAATGTATGCTAGGCAATAAAATCTGGGTGTAAATCTTAAACTCTGGAAACATAAAAAGGCAGTCTCTTAGTTGTTAATGTTCTCTGGAGTTATGTGTAAAACTGAGCATGGTAAATCTTTCTCAGTCCTTGCTACAGCAACCAAATAGGGTTCTCATCAGTTCCTGGGTGACAGACACCATGCTGGATTCTGAGTCACAACTTGAACAGCAGGGTCCTGTATGGTGTAGTTGCACTCAGCCCTAAGTGTGAAGACAGAGGACATGATTTGCCCTCGGTTGGTCAGTGACAAACAAGATTCACGTTATTATTGTGGACATCAGTGGCAGAACTGGATGGCAGAGTGATACACACTCCTAGCACTGGAGAGAATGAGGCAGGAGGCTGGCTGTGGGTTCAAGGTTAGCAGGTGTTACATAGTGAGTTCCAGTCCAGTCTTGGCTACATGGTGGGACTCTGTCTCAAAAGAGAGAGGGACAGAGACAGAGGCAGGGAGGAAGAAATGCATAAACAAGTTTGACGAAGGTGCATGAGACTCTCAGTGAAGCCCGATGTTGCTTCCTTAAGCGCTGGCCCTGGATTGACAGAATGGAATATGTTTGTGTTTAAGAAAGCAATTGAGAACTGATTAGCACACTGGCCATCACTAACAGAAGAGTTTTCATAGCCATTTTTCACATTTACGAAGAAATGACATCTTTTTTCTTCATTTAAGGGTTTCACTTTTATCATTTATATTTAGCTTTAGTTTTAAACATAGGTTATTCCATCGTCAGTTTCAATTGTCAAGTAGAGATTCCTGTCTCCTGACTGTCATGTAAAACCACTAACAGACATAGAGAGCCAGGACCAAAGCTGGCATTTGCAGGACACTCCCACCCCATCCCTAGCTGGGAGCTATTACTTTGTTTCTCTATAAAACCCCACTCGATTGCCTTTCAGAAAAAGAAAGAGCCGGACCTATCTTTAAAACAAACGAACAAGTGTATGACTGTGCTGCCTCTGCCTCTATATGGGTACCACACAAGTGTCTGGTGCCTACAAAGGCCAGAAGAAAGCACTCAGTCTCCGGGAACTGGTGTTAGAGGTAGCTGTGAGCTGCCATGCGGCTGCTAGAACTGAACCCAAGTCCTCTGCAAAAAGTAGCATGTGCTCTTAATCCCTGAGCCATCTCTCCAGCATCCCCATCCCCAAATCACTTTCAGCATCTCATTTAAAGAACATTGGCCATGCTCTAGATATGCAACTGTCTCAGATATTTTCCTGTCTCCTGTGTGTTCCAGCAGCATTAACAGGAACATTTTTTTTTTCTGTCTCTAGGCTGTAGCATGGCAATGGCAGCGTGTTGAAAGTGTTTTGTACTTGTGTTTTTTTTTTTCAGTAGCACCCACAAATACCTAAGTAACCCAGAATGAAGAGTCAACACTTCAATTTCTGGGACCTCAGCAGGTCAGGCGGTGTCACCCACATTTGGCCCAGCATGGACTACAGGGTACTTGCACTATTTAGACACGTGAGAGGGAGATAAAGAGAGATAGCTCAACATACTTGTTCTAGTCACTAAAGCATCAATTGAATTTCAGTTCCAACTCTTACAGAACTTCTCGTGTAAAAATAAGAACTAATAATAGGAGAGGTCTTGTATTAAATTTGTCAGGTGGAAGAAATAGTCGGTTTTCTTCTTCCCTAGTCATTCTCGTCTCTCTACCTTAAGGCCTTTTCCCATGATGCACCATCCCCCTTTACCTCTGACACCCTCAAGTCTGTACTTTGTTTGAGACAGGGACACCTTGTAGCTCTGTCTGTTTTGAAACTCCCCGTGTAGACCAGGCTGGCATCAGAGTCCCAGAGATCTAACTGCCACTGCCTCCCAAGCTCTGGGATTCAAGGTGAGCACCACCATGCCTGGCACATTCCCCTCTTATCTGTCATGGAAAGAATGCTTCTGTGATGCTTCTCAGGGACATCCCATCACCCCAGCCAAGAGAGAAGTCAGGGCACCACTCATCTGCTCATTTCTTCAAGGGCTACTGTGTTATGTCCCTCACACTGCTGAAAACTGAGAAGTGGGGAGAGAAGCAGACTGCACACAAAGCTAATGAGTGGTGACTCCTCTCAATATAATTAGGTCATGAAAATGGAGCTCTGGTCTGGGCAGACCGACACTGAGTGAGTAAATAGAGCCTCCTCTGCAGGGATTAGGGGGGTCACAGGAACATAACGCACAATGACATGTACACATGTACACATACACACACGTACACACACTGACACACACGCACTCGTACACACTGATTATATATATCTATGCCATTTCATTTTAACCTTATCCTTCCATATATCCTGTTGAAAGACTTCTTTTTCCATCGTCCTTCTTGTCCTTTTACTGTGTTTCCATGGTAACTTAAGACAAGGATTAATCTGGTTTATAACATCTTGAAACTTGTCTTATTTTATATTGCCCAGGGGATGCATGTGGGAGCAGAGTGATGTATGTTCCTGGCTGGACTTCAAATGGACATTCTAGACAATGCTGTACAAGAGCTGAAAAACCCCCCTTAATTCCAAAATTGATAATCTCCTGCCAGCCTCATTCTCCCCCACTTTGCACAAAGTGAAAATTTATGTTACTAGAGAGAAAAAAGAGAAACTCCTTTAAGGGGGAAAAAATCAGTCTAAACTCCATCTTCATGCTGTGACCCCCTGTAAGACGCCCACACATTCTCCCCTTTTGATACTGTGGTATCTTATCATATTAGTCTATAAATTCTGAAAGGGACAAGTTACTTCAGTATCTTGGGAAGACGGTGTTCACATGCTTTCTATCTTTCTTCCAGATTCAATAGATTAAGTACACTCTTAAAGCACATTGATTTTATTTTATTTTTTAACCAGGAGACAGGGAAGTCAGTGAGCCAATGACAAAGAAATATTGCTGGAAAAAAGTAAGTATCCAGCGTTTCTATTGAAAAAATTTCATCTGGGATAGACTAGACCCTTGACTCAGCCTGCTTGTTAAGGTGGAGCCTCAGATAGACTCTCCTAATACCTTCCATGATCTTGTTAATCTCTAAGCTTCTGTTTCTTACTCAAACAACCATACTCAAATTTTCTCTATGAGAGTTTCCAGTGACCAGCTACCTTTTAATCAGGATGTTCACTGATCATCCAACAATCCTTCCACTGCCCAGAGGGATGGGCCATTGTCATTTGAGTGCCAGCCATGCACCAGTCCCATCAGCCATGCATGTCAACACTGGAATTTCAGTCATCCAATAACACCTTTGTCTGTTGCTGGACGGCATTTAATGCTCAGGCTCCTGCAGTTACACTCGCTCTCTGCAGTGAGTAGTGTGGTCCCACTGTCTTTTCATCTCTGCAAACTTCACTTTGCCACCTCTGTTGTTAATTTTATGCTGTGTCCCGTTCTTAACACAATGCTACGTTTTTCTCCTCTCTGAATCTCACTATCAGTGGTCAACTGCCACTTCCTTAAGTCCCAAAGTGACTTTGTCACTTTCTAAAGACCAAACCCACATTTTAAGCCCAACACCAATGATCTTGTCGGCATTTTAACCAGATACCTCAACTAACACTTGGTCCATGCATGATCAAACTTCTTAAGGCCCCATCCTGGCCAAAGGCAACTGCTTCCACATGAACTAATACCTTGGTTTAAGGCCGATACTCCCATCTTTGCTTTGCAATGCCCCTTTCACATAACAGGACACACTTCACTTAATCTTTCTCTGTGATAAAGATGTGCAGATGTGTGGCTGCCTCCCTTCCTGTCTTCTCCTCCAATGCTGCTACTGACCCTACCTCCCCAGGCAGATGATCTTACCATCATTCCCTGACGACACTTTCAGTAGCTGCAGTTCTTTCCCCTCTCCTCGTGGAAGCATCTATCAACTTTGACAGAAATTAGCTTTCAGCAATGTGATCAAATCTGAATTCACATCTTCATCTCAAGGCTTACTTGAGTGCCTAGGTGCCCAACAGTTTTGATGGTACCAACAGTCTACTTTCTCAAGAGCATGACCCAATTTCTTCTTAACTTGACCCTTACTCTACCCAAGTATATAATTATTTAGCAAAATTTTATAAGCAATTTTTCTCTCTGTGGATTACTGTTCCCAATTCTGCCATGTTGGTCTTATCTTCTAATGGAACCAGTGTACACTTCTTGGTAACAGTGGCCAGAATTTGTTTTTGTTGTTTTTCTTAGCTATGAGTATACATCGTTTCTCACATTTTAGCTATTTACAAGACAATCAGTGGTCCAGAGAAGTGAAAAACAAAGACTTGTGTCTTGTTTCTCTGTATCTTCCTATGTAAAGTACCAGCCAATAAAGAGCTACTATTTAAAGGGGAGGGCCAATAGTTCTATTGTTGTCATAGAACACAGATTCTCCAACTATACTAAGTTGAAAGTAATTTAATGTAGAGAATCAGACTAAATAAAAAAAGAAAAACCAGCTAAAGGACCTTAGTCTTGATGTTGCCTTAAACATCTCACAAAACAACATTGTTAGTTCAGACTCCCATTAAGGGGCCACTAGTGGAAGCATGAGCCCCAAAGTCAAACCACTTGATATAAGCCCCATGGATCAGAATGTCCTGGCTGTGTCATGTCTGCTAGATGTTTGCTGGGGAAAATTGATGGATGTCTCTTGTCACATCTGGCATCCATAAACACAGTGGATTCTCTTTTTCAGTACTGGGGTTAGAGTAACTGTAGGGCCTTACACATCCTAGGAAAATATTTCTCCACTGAACTGCATCCCCAAACCAAGGTGGTGGGCCTTAATGCTGCCATGGAAAGCTGGGCATCAACCAAAGTGTGATCCTGAACTGCCTGCTTCTGTGGTTCAAGCTTTGCGGAAATGAGTCTGATGGGTTGCGATCAAAGTTGTAGTGCAGCTAACTATAAAGAAGTCTGAGAAAATTAGTTTTGTCTATGTAGACCAGGCTGGCCTCAAACTCACAAGCAACCATCTGGCTCTGCCTCTAGTACTGGGATTAGGGACCTATACTACCACACCTAGCAATAATGATGTTCTTGATGAGAGCCAATCAATTCACTATGGCCAAAAAAGCATTTATGAAGAGCATAATAACTTTTGGTGACTGAAAAAAAAAGCCCTAGTATCAAGAAATGGTAAAATGATGGATGTTGAAAAGTAAGTCTTCATATTTGAAAAAGTGATAAATAGACACACACACACACACACACACACACACACACACATATATCAGACTTTATTGGGAATATTTTGATAAATATTGTTTTTTTTTTCATCTCAAAACCATTAGCAAACTGACTAAAATTTCTTTAAAATATTTGTTATTTTTTTAAGTCCTTAGACAATTGGGGATTTCTGATTGAAATGAGGAAAAAAATGATTCTTTTCCAGTCCATCAATTCAGACATTAAAATGTCACTTTAAAAAAATTCCAGTTTTTATTCCATCTTTGTCTCCAGGTGTAAATCAAAGCAACAGTGACTAAATGGTCATCAGGACTCTTTCTTTCTATATGAAATTAGATTCACAGCCTAATACTACTTTACAAAGTTCTGCTAAATGCAGAGGTATATTAAAATATCTAAACAGTATTACATAATTTAGTAGCATGTAATGAATACAGAACATATATTGAAACATTTATGGAGGAAAATGTTGCCTGAAGGAAATGGGGCAATGAAAGATTTAAAAACAGAATTGTGAGCCAGGCTTAGTGAAGTGTAATTTTAATTCAGAAATATGACTGTTCTGGCAAGGGATCACATCTGAAACTTTTCTAGGTCTATGTGATCCAGCTGGAATGTTGACACATCTTGGATTACAGTATGATCTGGCTGGAATACAGACACTCCCTTAGTAGATACCTTCAATACCAAACAATGAAAGTAAGATTACTTTATAGAAGGAAGTACCATATTTAAAAGTGGTGTCTTATTGAGATGCAGACAAAGTGATGAATCAGAGAGAGATTTGACAGAAGGAGTCAGAGATAGGATATGCCCAACTCTCAGGAGAACCATCAGGAAGACAACTTAAGAGCAGCACAGGGAGAGAGAAGAGTTGAGTTGAGTTGAGTTGAGTTGAGTTGAGTTGAGTTGAGTTCAGTGCAGTTCACTTGAGTGCAGTTAAGTTCATGTAGTCAATGCAGTCAGTGCAGTTCAATTTGTGGAGTCAAGAGCCAGTTTTTCCAAGCAGAGCAATTCAGTGAGAAGCCTAGAGGAGCAAGGTTGAATTAAGTCAGCTTAAAGAGGAGTTTGATCCAGAACAGCTGCATTGAACCAGCCATCAAGAGTTCAGAAAGAACTAGAAAGGTTGATCTTACTCAACAGTACGTCTCATAGGCTGAAAACACTCTAGGCCTAGGTTAGCAGATGTAGGATAGAAGCTAAAGCCTTCAAGGTTTGGGCTTGCAGAAGAGTAGGTTGTACAGAAGCTTCCAGGCCTATGCATAGGGTAGTTAGATAGAAACTCTCCAGACTCAGCTAAAGCTGTGTATCCACACAGTTTGGGTACTGCTCTCATCTCATCCCCTTATCAGCAGAAATAAAAACAACATTTACAACTTGTAAAATGTACTTCAAATTCCTGCACTTGGGAGGTTGAGGCATTAGGGTTAGAAGCTCATACCCATTTTTGGGTACACAGTAAGCTCCTGGCCAGCCTGGGCTACATGAGATCCTGTCTCAAATCCATAAATAAATAAATAAATAAATAAATAAATAAATAAATAAATAAATAAATAAAAATTTTAAATGGAGTTTAGAAGGCCCATAATAACTGAAACCAGTATTCTTTTTTTTAATTTTATTAATTTATTCATATTACATCTCAATTGTTAGCCCTTCCCCTGTTTCCTCCCATTCTTCCCTCCCTCCCACTTCCCCCCTTCTCCCCTCCCCTATGTCTGTGATTGAGGGAGACCTCCTCCCCCTATATATGCTCTTAGAATATCGAGTCTCTTCTTGGTAACTTGCTATCCTTCCTCTGAGTGCCGCCAGGCCTCCCCATCCAGGGGACGTGGTCAGAAAAGGGGCACCAGAGTTCATGTGAGAGTCAGATCTCACTCTCCACTCAACGGTGGAGAATATCATGATTGTCGGCTAGGTCTTGGTAGGGGTTCGAAGCTTACTGCCTATATTCTCCTTGGCTGGTGCCTTAGTTTGAGGAGGACCCCAGGACCCAGATCTGCCTGTCATAAAGTTCTCCTTGTAGGTGAAACCAGTATTCTAATCTTTTGGTTGACAGCCTTCACTCACTTGCAAACATCACTGCATATCTACATGAACTACAAAAGAAAGGCAATGTTGAAGAAGCTAGCATCAGTGGACATCAGTTTGGATTCCTTTCGTCCTGCCACCGCACTGTGAAAAACCTGGTGTAGTATTAACAGAAGGAGGCACCTGATCAGTTATTGTCAGTTCAGGGTGCTGAAACAGAGTGTCTCAGGTGGTTGGGATGAGCAACGGGGACCTGTCTTACAGCTCTGGGGGAACTCAATCAAGGTAACGAAGAAACTTGGAGCCTAGTGAGGTTTTTTTTTTGTTTTCTTCTGATTTGCAAATGTCCATTTTCTCACTGTGTCACTTTATCATTTAAAGGGGGTTGTTGACAATCTCACATCTTCCAAGGAGCACATTAACCTCACTCAAGAGATCCCTACCCTCATTACCCAGTTACCTTTGAAAGACCACACCTCTGCAAGTGTCTAATGCCAGACACCTTGGACAGTTATCCACAGAGGACACTTTCCCTAATGATCTCCCCATCAGCTCAGTTGGCCTTACCTTTAAGGGTCACAGTGAGGACCTAACCTTCCATGTATGGCTTTTGTAGGGACACGGACATTTGATCTGCAGCAGAGGTCATCTCTCGGGCAAGAAAAGAAGCCCCCCAGGAATCAAAAGCAGAGGAATCTAAGTCTTGGTCTTAGGGATTCAGCTTCCCAAATAGTGATGGAAATAGATTTCCATCGTTTATTCCATGTACTCTGTGGTATTTTGTCGTAGAAGCCGCAGGCCACTGATATAAGGAGATAGAAATAATGAAATGTAAACTACTGGTGTGGAAGTCTCTCTGATGTCAACAGGTAGTTCTTGGCATACAGAGGCTATTTGGCTCCTGCTCCTCTCACAGGTGATGGCACGTGATGACCTTTGGAGAGGTTAAGATTGCCTTGTTGGGAGACGGAAGTTCTATGGCTGTAGACTAAGACGGCTTCTAAGTGTCACACAATGAGTAAGTTAGACTGCTTTCTGGGCACTGTCCTACAGTAGCATGGAAGAGTGGTTCCAAAGACAGTAGCTGAGGTTGAGGAGACCTCACAAAATTGAGAGCCTTTGCCTGACAAGGCTTGGATTTGGGAGTAAAGAAAGTTGAGTTTTGTTTTTTTGTTTTTTTGTTTTTTTTTCTTACTGATTGAGCCTACCAACTCATTTCTGAAGAGTTAATTGTCTGGTGACAGACACCTGAGACAGTTGGAGGATGAATGCTTTCCCTAATTTTCTCCACTCAGGGCACTTTCAACTCCCTCAGATGGGGATGCTATGCTGGGGACTGCCTGCCTCAGAATGAAGAAAATGGAGAATTTTTTTCCTTCTACTCTCATCTCATGAAATAGAGAGTAGAAAGCAAAACAAAACAAAACAAAACAAAACCAAAAACCCTTCAGCTTGTTCTGCCTTCTGATAACAATAGGCCACTCCTGTGGGACGGCCTTTCTCACATCAATAATTAATCAAGATAATACCCACACACTTGCCTGTAGGCCATTCTCATAAAGGCATTTTCTCACTTGTGCTTCTGTCAAAATTCTAGCTTGTGTCAAGTTGACATGAAGCCAATCAGCACACGGGCATTTGTGAGCTGCCCACCATGGGTGCTGGGACCTAAACTCTGGTCTGCTAGTAGAACATAGGTGCTCTTAAGCCCTGAGACATTTATTCCTCTAGCCTCTAAATTAATTTTTGTAAGATACTCATTATAATCCTCAAGGCAATTATGAGGAAAATAGCACAAAACTAATAAAAGCTAATTAGTGAAAGAGAATTAGTAAAAGGAAATGGAATTAAAATGGTACAACAGAAAATATCCACTTAAATGAAAAGAAGACAAAAATGGATAATTACTAAAACAAAAATTACAATAAATTGGAATAAATATATAATAAATGCCAGATGTAAATTTTAATGTGGACAGTAATATAAATATAATCAGCATTCCAATCAACAAGCACAGATTGGCACAAGAAAAATGTACAAAACAAAATAACATTAACTATGTCATGTATACAATATATATATCTCAGATTTAAAGATATAAATAAGTTAAAAATGAATATAAATTAAAATGTTATTTTGTATAGACTAAATGTTAAATCATAAAAATAACATATGCTAAACCATATAAAATCACTCAATAATTTAGAAATACTTCAAACCGTATAAGCCATTGCATTCTAATTCCACTCACTGGTGGAGTAAAATTTGAAATAAATCATAGAATTAACATTTGATTTTCTTCATTATATGAAAACTAATATTCCTAAATAATTACTAGATTGAAGAAAAACTTCACAAGGGAAATGCATAATACTTTGGGTTGCATACATTAGAAAGACAGCATGCTAACACATATGCAAGACAAGTAAAGCAATGCTTAGAAAAAATCATAGATGTAAATATATGAATTTAGAATGCTAAAAGATAGGCTAGAGATATGTCTCAGTGGTTAACAGCACTTGCTGCTCTTGAAAAGGACCTGAGTTTGGGTCCCAGAACACTGGTCAGGCAGTTGTAAGCTGCCTGTTATTCTAGTTCCAGGAGATGCACTGGCCTCTTCTGGCCTCCATGGGTACTACACACACTTGGTGCATATACCCACACAGAGATACACACAGAGAGACATAATTAAACATGAACTTTGTTAAATGCAAACAGATCTTAAATAACTACCAACATTTTTACTATAATAAACCACATAAACAGAATAAAAGAATCTTAAATAGGGACCAAAGTGCTTACCAGAGTCTAGCTCCCAAGAGCTCATTCAAATGCATCAGGTGGGCAAAGTACCCTGACTATAATTCTCCTAAGGCAGAGAAATGAGAACCCCAGGGCAAGATCACTAGAAAAAGTAGCCACTTCTGTGAGCTTTGGATTTGGTTGAGTCAATTAAATAAAGTGGAAGAACATTAGAGGGCTATTTATGACATCACCTTTGTGCCTTCATATATTCGTACACACAAGCACACATATACCTACCCCCACACACATGCAAGTCCACACACATGAGTCCACACATGAATCCACATGCAGGAGTCTACATATATCAGTGCCCACATGCGAATCCACACACACACAAGTCCACACACAGGAGTCAATATGCATGAACTCCCACACATCAGTCCACACAAGTGAGCCTACACAGGTGAGAACATAAGTATTTAAATCCATAAACTTTAATTTTCAAGTCTTCCCTTTAAATACTTTGTGATTAAAAAAAAGAAAAGAAAAGAAGAAGAAATACAGGAAAATGCAGAGAAAATTAGACAAATGAGGCCCTGCAAGGCACACCCACTGCCGACAAACTTATAAAGTCAAAACAAAAGTAATTCCAGCACAGAAGTGGCTGTCTGCTGGGTGAGCCTGCTTCTCTCCCAACTCTGCCTGGCAGCTCTGTACCCTGATTATTCCATCTGGAGATAATTGTGTGACATCATCCATAAAATTAAATCATGATCAACCCAACTAGCAAACAGGACAGCAGGCTGCTTCCCCGCCACACACACAGGGTAAGACGATGACTCATCTCGATGGGGGATGAGGGCGGGAGATAAAATGCAGATGCTGTAGAGAGGATGACCCTCAGCGTGTGTGCAGGCTGGCAGCTGGTGGCATGCCCACGTCCATGCCCAGGAGTGTCAGGTCTGCTGGCATGTACCTGCATTGCCCATGTGTGACGAGGAGAGGTGTTTTGCCTACGATCCTCAGGTTGCGCTGTAAGGACTGCTGGTTTGAGCTGTGGACATCCAAAAGTGAAAGTTCCCTTTCCCTTTTATGATGAATTATCCATAATGGAAAATCACAAAGTAGTGAAAGCCATGTATGACAGCGTTTGGCCAAATGGCCCCTCTCTGCTCAATTTTGGAAGATGAGAGTATTGCCTTTGTCAGGTGAGTGGGCTGTGATGCCTGTGGGGTGCATTTTGGAGAAGAGTCTGACTTTGTAAGACAATAAGGTATGGCTCTAAATCATTCCTGATATAGGAAGGAGCAAAGTCATTAAGATAAGACAGTCCTCGAGAAGAGAATGGGTAAAGATGGGGCTCAGTTCACATCATATATGTGGAGTATGCACAAAGTTTGATTCCTAGTCCTTCATTATAGTGACATAAGCCCAGCACCCAGGAGGTGGAGGCAGGAGGATCTGAAGTTCAAGGTTATCTTTGCCTATATAAACAAACAAATAATTAAATAAACAAACAAGACAGCCACCGGAGCATATATACCTGAAGGACCCTGGGTTAATGTACCACATGCCTGTTTATCGTGGCCTCACACTATTCACAGTAGCTAAAAGATGCAGCCAACTTAGATGTCCATCAGAAGATGAATGAGCCACGAAAACATGGGATATGCTCACATGGGACTTTTTCATACATCAGGAAAAATTATGTCATGATATCTGTAGAAAAATAGCTGGAAGTCGGGATCATTATGAAGAGAAATAAGACTCAGAAAGATAAATACTGCATTTACTCTTATTTGTGGAATCTAGATTTAAGTGTGCTGTGGGTAGGAAGGAAGAGAGCCTTTGAGAGGAGGAAGAACTCTTGTGAGGGAGGCAATGGGTTCCATGTTGCATGTAAGCAGAGGAGAGGAAGGACACCAGGAAGAGGAAAGCAGAAGAGACAAGGAGGGAGGTGGAGGAGGAAGAGGAATAAGAACCAAGTCTAATGGCTCATGTATGGAAAATGTCACAACAAAATCACCACTTTGAGTGCTAACTTCAAAATTAATTAGGAAACAAAAAAAGAGAGAGAGAGAGAGAGAGAGAGAGAGAGAGAGAGAGAGAGAGAGAGAGCGAAAGATCCAGAAATAGAATAGACAAAGACGCATGTGTGGTCTGTTCCCATTGGATGTCCCAAGTGCTTCCACTGTGGCTACACAGATGAAGGGTTTCTAAAGCCCAAGGTCACTCCAGACTCTCACAGCCAGAGAGCACAGATTTGGGCTGAATCATTCGAGACACTTGGCCTTAATGACTGGAGATTTCTGTGGAGACCCCAGCAAACGCCAAGTGCAGCTGTGTGCTGAGTTTCTGAATTTTCCAAGTAGCAATAGTGCCAGATGTTATGAAGCTTGTGGCTCTGGAGCATCTGCAGTGAGAAGGTCACTGCCCATCTGTGAGGATGCAAGCAAAAACAATGAGGAAGAGAAAGAAAGTCTTTCTTGTTTTCTTCTGAACAGCAACAAGAACTAGTAGCACACACAGATGTGTATTCCTTTGTTTTATTATTGTGTGTATTGACCCATGTTGTATTTATAAATCTCGAGACCTAGTTAGTTGTAGAAAATCCTAATCTGTGAGTCATTCAGAAAAATGAATAATTTTCTGTAGAAATCAATACTGTTTCCCTGTCTTCTGTTCGTCTCCTGCCCCCAGGGATATTTGTTGTCTATCCCTGAGTTGATAAGAGCCATGCAGACCAAGGATATAATGGCCAAGGCCTTGACATTCTGTTTTTATCATTCTTATTACATTAGCTGGGGATATTTCTCATATAAACTTCAGAAAACTCAGAGGACTATGCAAAACAACAAACAAACAAGGAATTCATTATAAAAAAGCGAATGCCCATAAAAATCTAAAGAGGACAGCCATCTCTAGTGTCACCTGATGCTCCACACAGCTACACCTAGCAGAGGATAGCCTGAGGCACTCCTGCTTCCCTGTCTCCATCCTGTTGCTCTCTTCTCTGTCTCTCCATCTTCTAACCCTATCTACCTTGATCGCTTTCTACTTTGGTTCTAATCTTTCCTTATGATTATATTGTGAGGGCTGGAGAGAGGACTCAGTGGTTAAGAGTTCTAGCTGCTCTTCTAGAGGATCTATGTTTTATCCCTAGCAGCTGTGTCAGATGTCTCCTGAGGCCCTCTTGTGATTTTCACAGACACACACACACACACACACACACACACACACACACACACAGAGAGAGAGAGAGAGAGAGAGAGAGAGAGAGAGAGAGAGAG
This sequence comes from Acomys russatus, assembly GCF_903995435.1. Taxonomy (NCBI): domain Eukaryota; kingdom Metazoa; phylum Chordata; class Mammalia; order Rodentia; family Muridae; genus Acomys; species Acomys russatus. Next base: position 41,924,875 of record NC_067168.1, on the reverse strand, counting down.
AGAGAGAGAGAGAGAGCGCTTTGATTTCCTTCTAAGTTAAGTGGGGACAGGCATGTGCTTTCTTTGAGACCTGTGATGTAACCCCAGAACACAAGGCTGTTTCTCAGTGATTTTTGCTAACTTGGAAAGGCAATGTCTGTAGTGTGTATCAAGAAAATAAGGGAAAAATCAGGCACATCTTCCTAATTGGAGCCAGACTATAACGTGTGTGGCCCACGATGATATAAAGCACAAAACAAAACAAAACAAGGAGGCGTCTGTTGTATAAAGTAAATACTCCTTTGACAGTGTTGTGGAGTACGGTTTGGAATTTGAAGAATAGAGAACCTGCCCCCCAAGATAAATCCAACAAATCAGGCAAACAAACAAAACAAAACAAAACAAAAAACAAACAAAAACCTCAACTGTATTTAGTCAACATGTCTTCTATGGGGTTGCTAAAAGAACCAATAATGAAGACATATAATGTTGTTATACCTTAATATTTCTGTTATCTTAGCATTGTATTTCTATTGCCATTGTAGATATAGTCACAAGCTTGTTTTAGCTGTTTTTCCCCTTTTGAGACAGGGACCCCACTTTGCAGCTTAAGCTGGTCTGAAACTCATGGTGTTCTTGCCTTAGGTTACCCAGCACTGGCATTTAGAGGTGTGGACCATGCTACCAGAACCCTGAGAAGGCAGCACTCCTCAGTTCTGCTTCCTGCTCTGCTTAGATGTGAACAGGCACGGCCCACCTGCTACCATATTGTCCCCACTGTCATAGACGCTATCCCTCGATCTGTAAGCCCAAACCAACCTTTCCTAAGTTTACTGGGCATTTTGTCACAGCCATTAGACAAGCGGCTCACATGCTCTCCATAGGAGTAGTGGAGGAGCCATTCACCCCAAATATGTATGTGCCTGTTGCTTTAAATTAAAGAACTTGAAGAATAACAGTCGTGAAGGTGGTGCTCAGCCCCTGGCCTTCCTTTCCCTTTTTACAAACAGGAGATTTTTTTTTTTTTTTTTTAATTCCCATGTGAAAAGTCCTTCCCTGAACCACAAAGAAAGGAGTTCTTATCTCTGGACAGATGAGCCAATCCCTGCAAGAATCTGATCAAACAAATCTTGTCAGGCTAACCTTTATCTCCCTAATCCCGTTCCATAATCAATTACCTTATCCCTTATCGCACACCACGTTATCTTGTCATATTGTCACAATACAAAACACTCTCCAAACTAGCATAAATGCTCTTAGTCCCAACTGTTTCTTCGGGCCCTAATTTGTCTTGCAAGTCTTTCCTGTGCATGTGTTACAAAATGAGGGAGCTGGGAAGATGGCTCAGTTAGTAAGATGTTTGGAGAGGACCTGAGTGTGATTCCTGAAGCCCATGTCAAAACTCAGCACATGCGTATCATGCCAGTGATAGGAGGCAGAAATAGGCAGTACCCTCTGGGGCTCCCTAGCCAGCCAACCTAACTTAGAGATCTCCATAGCCCAGTTGGGGAATTCTGTCTCAAAAAACAAAGGGGGAAACAAAAGCCTGGCTCTTCCTGAACAGAAGAAGCTAAAAAGACAGTCGCAACTGGGTCTGTGTCACAGAGGTCTTGACTAGGGATGCTGGCACTGCCTGAATGTGATCTTCAGGGAGAAATTATGATGACCCATAGCAGGTGTAGAGCGCATCTCTGTTTACTGGGCATGCACACTAGCTTCCTGGGGATGTAGTGTGAAAAGGAGGGAGGCAAGACCATTGGCTGACATCTTAACCCAAATCTTAGAAATAAAGTACTCTTCTTGATGTCTTTGCAGGTTGTCTGTTGAGACTGTATGCGAACAAGGCCTTGTAACACACCTCATTGTTAGAGCCTTTTAAATATAATAATGCTCTGGCTTTAATGCCCAGGGTTGGGGGAGAAAGAAAAGTGATCACTAATTCCTGTTCCTTCAAATGAAAGAAGCAGATTCTGATGGAGATGGCCATCTACATACTGCTTTTCCTCCTCTCGGTGGCAAAATTTATACTTGAGAGCCTTCCCCATTGGCTGCGACTCCTCTATTTCCTCTCTCTTCCATTCTTGACAATGAGATTCTATGCAAATTATTGGTTCATCCTCTTCCAAAGTGACTCTAACCTTGGCACCTTTGGAAATGCCACATCTCTCCAGTGAACTATGAGAGAAGTTTGTATGGTAGTGATAGCTACTCAAGCCTGAGTTAGAGCATTTAGCTGTTTAGCATAAAATCCAAATATTTAGAAGGCAAAGGATAGCGACAACATTCTTACATGTTGAATTTGGTCTTCTTTCAAATATAAGCATTCTGAAAATCTTTGTTCCCCTCTGATTACCAATGCTTTCAGTAATTGGGGACCCCACATGGGCACTCAGTAAAAGTATCCTGCATGAATGAAGTAAGCAAAGACAGAAATCTCTTAGCTCTTTTGAATGACAGCTCCTATAATATTGATAGACTATCCTTAATATAAACTCCATTTGGAAAACTTTATGATTAGTTACTTTTGGACTTGAAAGTTAAGGTGCATATTATCTGACCTGACATTAAGAACCTTGTTTATCTGAGCTCCAAGACCCTTAGCTGAGACTGAGAGTCTAAAAAACATAACGCAAAACTCAGCACAATCTTAAATTATTTTGACAAAGTCCAATTATGGCCCTGTTTACTCCCACTAACTAGATATATTTTTGGATAGGCCATTTAAAAATAGTTTATGAATTACACATTACTCCAGCTCTTTCAGTATATGCAGTGAGTCGGCTTTAATTTGTGAGGTGTGATTTTTATTCCCTGCTGTAATATGTTAGGATTTGGGAGCGACTGCAGCCATGGGCTCACAACAGCTGCCTTTGCCTGCACAGGGCCTGCACAAGACTATCAACCATCAGTTCCTGATGGAAGAGGGGCTCATGGGGCCCTGCCCGTCCCTGCTGGAATTGGCTACTGGTGGATTCTGATGAGAGCACAGCCATTTTCTTCAGTTGTGTGTCCACTGATGAACCCATGATCACTTATGCAATCATGGTTAGGCATGGTGGGCCACAAAATAAAACAAAAAATATATAAGTGTGAGAAGGGGAGTACTAAGGAGGAAGAGGGACAGGAAAATAATTATTAATAGTAGTAGTAGCAGCAGTAGTAGTAATAATAATAATAACAATAATAATAATGAATAATAACAATAATCCACTATATATCCATGTGGAATTGTCAGAGAAAGTTTTAATTTAAAACATGTTAAGTTTTCCTGATACATAACTTTTCAATTCAAATGAAGTTGAGAACCATGTTACTTCATCAAAACTATGGTTCTTAGGAATAATCTCACTTAAAAATACAGAAAATGATTTATCAATAACAACTAACTTACTTAGTCTAAACACCCTGCAGTAGCACATTCAAAGTTTTGGAAGTAAACCTTGTATTCTACTTGAGTTGTATGTGTACAATACATCACATTACAGTAGAAATATATATATATATATATATATATATATAATGTGTGAGAAGAAAAATCTTAAATTTGAATTCTATACCAATGTATCAAAATTAAACTTAAACTTATTTTTGCATCAATATACAAGATTCTATACCATTGAATTAAAAATAACCTTGTGAGTGACAATTAAGGCCTTAAGTTGAGGAGTAGATTCGATAATCTACTTTTTGTCTTATCGTGTCTATATATGTGTGTCAGATACACTGGGCCAGAAGATGAAGATGATATCCTAATGTTATAGCGAGTTTGGAGTGACTGTTCAGGCAGCAAACTGTCTCTATCATTTTTTTTTTCAATCTGAAAGCTGCTAACCTGCTCAGGTTAATTATTCAGGTAATTAATTTTATTCCTTCTCAAGTCTCTGATGGAGTTGAAGACCATATGGTTTAGTTTAACAATTAAACTTAGTTGTTTAGGTATTAAGATGTTTTCAGGTCTAGATAGATATTTTAAGTTGATAGAGATATGATAGATATTGATTTGCATTCAGAATTTTAGCCTTGCCAAAATAGGAAAGATGTTTTCTTCAAGGATGCCAAATACAAATAGCCAAAACCCTATGAATGTAACATTAATATAATTCCTGATTTTTTGTGGTTCTTCTTGCTGTATGTATTATATTTTACATGTATGTAATAATATAAATGTATATATGAAAAAATATAAATATAAAAACACTGTGAACAACCTAAAAAAAATACAGAAAATGGGACCAGTGAGTTGTCCTGGAAGATTAAAGTACTTGCTGACAATCTGAGTTATAAAGGGCAAGGCAGCATCTCCCAGCTCCTTATGGGTTGTTTACTGACAGAAGAGAGCCTCCATGTTGTAAGGAAGCCCAGCTCACACAAGGGTGACACACGAGGATTTTGCACTCATGAGATCTGGCTAAAAGTCCATCTGCAGCCAGCCAGAAATGTGGGTGAGCAGGACTGATTCCTCCCACACATTTCCCATGTCACCTCAAGTTTTTGAAGTTTCACAAGCAAGACCTAAACACCACAGAGCCAAGACAAGCTGTCTTCACTCTATTCTTTCCAAAGTTCTGGCTCCAAGAATCTATGAGCTCCTTGGCAAAACTGGTACTGTGAGGTTCTAAGCTGGATCTGGCTTGTTATGCATCTGTAGATAATCAGGCACAGAAGCCTTTATGCTCTTAGCATCCAGCTCTTGCCGGCTATAAAGTGTTAAGTCCCCAGGACTTTCAGGTTGCCCTACAGGGCCAAATAAGTCCTTGCACACACAGAATCAGAGGTATTTAGCACTCGAAGTGGGAATCTGTCCCTGTAGAGCTCTTTTAGAGGCACTGGCGATTTCCGGTGATGTAGACCCATAACCAGGGCACAGAGCAAGTCTGTATCTATGTTACCATTAGTCCAGCAGGCCATTTTATAAAGCAGAAGATCAGTAAGTAAGCTGGGAGTCCAGGTTGTGCTAACCTCCACGATGGAGTCAGCACTGGGTGCTGTGACAAGTAACAAGAAACTCTTACCCCAGACCTCAAAGGTATAAGAGGGTATCACCACCCTCCCCCAGAAGCTAGGTAATTTCCCCAGTGTTCCCCTGTCACGCCCCACCAATGCATCAGGATAAGAACAGAGAACCTAGTGGCTTCTATATACCAACTCTTACAGAAAAATAAATTGGAAATGAGTTTTTAGAGTAGCATCATGTGGACCTGCAAATGAAAACCTGGATAGACTGACCTATGTATGTGAGGACTTCTTGCTGCATCTCCTGAGAGATCAATGCCACAGGCTGTATAAACTAACATAATGGCTTGGCTAGCCTTAACATGGGAAGAGAGTCTTTGGATTTGGAGGGGGTGGTAAATAGAGATGATAAGTCCTCTCACACTGATACTGCATAATTCTTGTTTAATTGAGGATGTATTCAAAAAAGAAAAGGAGGGAAGGAAAAAAGATAGAGGGAGGGAGCTAGAGAGAAGTTTGAAAACGCTTGCTCCTCTTTCAGAGGATCCTGGCAGTTCCAAGCAATCACATCAAACTGCTCAAAAATCACTTGTAACTCCAGCTCCAGGAAGTCTGAAATCCTCTTCTGTTCACATGGACACATACACACACACACACACTTAACTTTATTTGTAAACTATCTATTGGTAATAAAGAGGAAATTGAGCAATGCCATTGTCTTCTGGCGGCTCATCTGAATATGGTGGCTTCTTTCTTCTGAGTCCATTTTTTGTTTTTCTTTCTTTCTTTTGTTTGTTTGTATGCTTTGAAACTGGGTTCCTCTGTGTAGCCTTGGCTATCCCGGTCTCACTTTGTAGACCAGGCTGGCCTTGAACTCACAGAGATCCACCTGCCTCTGCCTCCCTGAGTGCTGGGATTACAGGCGTGCAACATTGTGCCTGGCTTGAATATGGTGGCTTTATTAAGCAGTGCTTAAATTAAATTACGACCCCCTCTATAACTCTGTATTTCTTCAGAAAAGAGTTACATGTTTGCGGAGCCTGCCTTAGAAGTAGAAATAAGCTCCTCAAACAACACAAAAAAACTTAAAAAGAAAACAGTATCGAGGAAAATGACCGCCTCCTGGGTATCTGGACAACCTTTGCAAAAGACTGTAAGCAAGACCACAGCTTATCTGCAGTCTAGGCAAGTGAAAGCCCTAGGTGCGTTTCTTCATGCTTGATTTAATGACCTGGCTATCTTTAAAAGCCTCTGCTCTTTGCAAGGAAATTCTATATATGGGGTGGCTGATAGTCTCTTCTAAAAAGTGATTGAACTGGTTTACCAAGAGGAGCTGGAAGACGATCTCGAAGGGAGGAATTGAGTTTCCTCCATCAGTGTTGGCCAACTGCCATGTGTGTACCATATTTAATATTTGATGTTCTAGCCTAAGACAGTGGGTGTCTTAGTTTCATTTCCTGCTGCTGTGATTTAAAATACCCTGACAAAAGTAAGGGAGCAGGGTTATTGGACTCATTCACAATCCCATGTTATGACCATCTCTTGGGGGAGAATCAAGGTGGCAGGAATTCAAACCAGCATGCCCATCACATCCACATGCCCATCACATCCACAGTCAAGAGCCGGGACAATGAAGTGATGTGCCTGCCAGTTCTCAGCACTCCCACGTTCTCAAACAGTCCAGGTGGTCCTGAACCACCTCAGGGTGGGTCTTTCCACTTCAGTTAACCCAGGCATGCTGCACCACAACCCTTCCTCCTCTATACAATTACTCAGTGCAGCTCCTTTCTCAAGTGAGTCTACATGTGTCAAGGCAACAATCAAAGCAAACCATTAATGAACAGTGTTATGAATGACAGACCATAATAGTGAGTGATCCATCCAAACGCATCCAATGATGGTCAGCAACATTTACCCTGCATTGATGGCATTCCCAGCCTTCTCCAACAATTACTACACTTAAATCCTCTACAGAAGTTATTGATTGTGTGTCTATAGTGCCATGCTCAAAAAGCAGAGACAAACAAGACTCACTTACCCAAGGCCACACATACCAGAGTTGCCTTTGAATCCTGCATGTTCTGTCCTCACATGTCATGTGCCCCATAGCTGACAGACTATGACTGTGAAATGTTGGCCTACTTGTACTTGCTCTCTAGGATACTTAGATATCCCTGTGATATGACCCAGGGATAGGCTAATTAGAAGCCTTCACCATAAAAAAAAAAAAAAGCTGTCAATGAAGCTTGGCTCCTGCTATCATTGTCAGGAAAATAAGAGAACCATTAACATGGAACAACTAATAGGGACATGGCAGTGGTCTCAGAAACAATTTTCCTCTAAGAAGTCATGTACAGAATGTCAGGCAAGCATGGCATGGTGAGAAAGTTGCTGCTTTAAAACTGAGGCGCTGCTATTTATAAGTGACTTGGTGAATTGTTTCATTCTCTTCCTGCATCTCACTGATGGAGAGTTCTCATTCGATTTTCCAGAATTTGTGTGAAGTGACTGTAAACAGGGCCCTAAGATGTGAGATACTTAATGGAAACAGCGATGGTGTAGTCCCCTTCTCCACCAGCCCTGTGCCTTGGGGCCAGAGGATGGCTTTGTGGTCAACTAGAGGAAGTTGAGGAGAGGGAGCTAGATGGTCTGTTATTCTATAGCAGACTTGGTACCAAACCTTCATGCATGCAAAGACCTCAGAATGTTCAGCTTGTCCACCAATCTCATCTACAGTACACAACAGTGACAGGAAGATGTCACGCAGACACATGCGCACATGGCCCTGTGGACCAGGCTGTGATGGCATAAAACCTGTGCAAGATCAAGCCCAATCCAAGCATGGATGAGGGAAAGGAGTCACTAAGTCTTAACCCTGAGAAGGTATTGGCAGCTGATGGCTGCCGAGAGGATGATGGTCGGTTCTCTTCAGGAGTGTGGTCCCTAGGAGGTCCCATGCTGCAGTAGATAGCTTCACACCCATGCATTCACTGGTAGCACTAAGTAGTTGGTTTTTTTTTTTTTTTAATACACAAAATGGTGTAAGAGTAGTGGGGAAGGTGAGAGGGGAAGAATTGAAAGGGTAGGAATAGGGTGGATTTGATCACAACATATTATATGCACATAGTGGTTTAAATGAGAATGGTACCCATAGGCTCATATGTTTGACTACTCCCTCTTCAGTTCATGGAACTGTTTGGGAAGGATCAGGAGGCGTGGCTTGTTAGAGGAGCTGTGTCACTGGAGAAGACTTTGAAGGCTTCAAAAGCCCCTGTCGTTCCCTGTTAGCCTTCTCTGCCCAAGTGCTGTGGATCAAGATACGAGCTCTCAGCTACTGCTGCAGCCATCGTGCCTGCCTGCCTGACACCATGTTCCCTGCCATAATGGATACAGAATTGAACCCTTTGAAACTGTAAACTCAAAGTAAACACTTTATTCTTTAAGTTGCATTGTTCACGTGTGTCCTTTCACAGCCATGGCGAAGGACTTAAGACAACGCATGTATGAAATTCTCAAACGATAAAAAGTAAATTTGTAAAAGAATTATAGGCGAGGAACAGGGAAGAAACTGTGGATGGATAGTTGTTAGCAGAAAACATCAAGAGGAAGAAGGGCTGGGTAAACTGAGCTGATACAGATTTGTTGCTGGCAGTGGGCGGTGGTGAAGATGGAGTGAATGGGTAGGAGCATAGGAAATATCATCTGGAATAGGGAATGGAAGAATTTTTGATAAAATGACTCAGTAGATTTTTTTTTTTTTTTTTTTTGCCAAAATTCAACTTGAGCATCCAAAAGACTAGTTTTAGGTTTCATCACAAAGAGAACTCAAAGGAGCTTCACTCAAGTTGAAGTGAAACTCTGTCGATGGTGAAGGGAAGAAGACAGACATCCCCAGGCAGGAAGAAGAACCCCGCCCATGCTGTGAGCTCAAGGAAGACCCAGTCTTAGTGCTGAGGAAACCCTGGGAGGGAGGCTACCTTGTGGACAGAGACCCCGAGGGGCAGAATCTTCAGTATCATCATAGGTATGCCTGTCAGCAGACATCCCGGAGGGTAGGGCCTGGGAAGACTCGGTGGGCAAGCATGCGTCGCCAAAGAAGAGGACTCTTAGGACTGGTATAAGAAAGCAAGAGCATCAAAGGACCTGTAACCCTAAATCTGGGGACACAGGGTCAGGAGGATCTCTGGGGCTTGTTCAATGGCCCTTCCAGCCTCAATGAGCTCCAGCCCTCAGTGAGTGACCCTGTCTCAAAGCAGGAAGATGGTCCACAGTGCAGGAAGACACCCGAAGTCCATCTCCAGCCTCCATACACACATGTGTGCACACAGAGACATGTATTCACCAGGTCCTTGAAACTTCATGAGTACAGATGCAAGGGCTGCGAGAGAGGCAATCTCCATGATGCCAACTAACCCTCCCACCATCCTGTTGAGGTGAAGGCTGGAGTCAGAGTTGTCTTAATAGTTTGAAGAAATAATAATAATAATAATAATAATAATAATAATAATAATAATAATTACTACTAGTAGTAAAGGAGTGTAGTTCTTTCTATACACCTGCTTTTTGTAGTTGAAAATTGGTGCCTTCCACAAGCATACCCCCTCTAAGACTTTGCAGTCAAAGGTTATCATCTCTGGGTCTCTCATAATGACACGGGGCCGGGGGTTTCCATCTTAACCCAGCCAAGGGTGAAGGCAGTAGGACTGCAACAGATATGAAGCCATTGATCCAGCCATGCCACCAACATCAGCAGGTGCTAGGAAGTGAGACCATTAACTCTAGATCACCTCCTCCTCCTCACTGGGCTTGGGAAACGTCTCAGGAGGATGCCCATTATTTCCAATAGGGTTTTGTCTCTGCTCACAATGTTTATGGGATCCTGGTGGATGATGGGAATTTAGCTGTGTCCACGCTGGAGCTTTTCTAAGGCCCATTCCCCATAATCTCAGCTTGCACTTCTCTCCAAGCTCCAAGAACAGGCAGCTTAGAGAAGCCATGAATGATTGAAAAGGACTTTAGGATCCGAGATGAAAGCGCTCAGTGAGGCGGAAGGAAGTGTGACTCCTTGCAGTTTCCCTCTGTGGCTCACTTGGGCCTGTCAGAAAGGCTTATTTCAGAAGCTGATGCCTTCTCCCTTTGAGGAGGGAGGCCTGAGTGGGCAGACTGGAAAGGGGTTTGAGCCTGTCGCAATGGCTTCTTATCGCCCCTTGCGCGCAGACAGTCTCTTGGCTCAGCGGTTTTGAGCAGCCCCTGAAGCTTCAATATAGGGATCCCTAATCCCTGACCCTCTACAATTAGCTCTTCTAAAGACTGGCTAGGGGGACCAGCTCCGCTTGCTTGAGCTGCTTTCACATCTTGTGACAAGTCCCTTGGCCTCCTGCACTGAGTGGGAAAGAGAAGAGAGAAGCGAGGTGGGGTGTGGTGGCGGGGGGATACAGAAGAGCCCAGGACAGTGCCTAGACCTCTGTGTTCACTGTCCTGCAGCTGAGTGATTGCACGCTGTCTTCAGGAGCCTGAAGGCTCTATCCATGTGACTTTCCCCTGATTTGTGTCCACCCCTCACCCTCACCTCTGGGCTTGCTTCTCTGACAGCCCCCTTCTGCATGTGGTCTGCATGTGGTCCTCCCAATAGAAGAGCCCATGACAGTGTCATTCACCATCCACTCAAGCTTTTTTTTTAATAGAGTAGAAGTGGCAGGCATGTTCGTGACTGGCTACGGAGCGGATGGCAGGATGAGGATATGAATATGGGCGTTGCCTCTCCGCTCCCCCCCCCTTCCTTTCTCATCCTCTCTCCTCTTTTCATTTCCTCTCCTTTTGTGCACTGCCTACTCTCTCTCTGGCATCCGCGCTCGCCGATATGAGCTATCGCTCTCTCGCTCTCTCTCTCTCTCTCTCTCTCTCTCTCTCTCCATCCTACTATCTCTGCCTCTCTCTTCCCTTACCTAGGGGTGTCAGCAAGCAAGAACTCAAGAGTTCTTGCCCTGAGTCACTCACTGAGCAGTGGGGTGGCTGAAACCACTTTGGCTGAGAGATCCTATCGAGCCATCTGCAAAAGGGATGTTCAGAGAAGAGTCTCGGAGACTGACTGATGCAGGTGTTCACTGAACCCAGCTCTTCCTTCCAGGCAGGTGGGACATAATGTTCCAGCGTGTGTTTCAGTGTTGGGAACACTGTGACAGTGTTTGGCCTGTGGGTGGCATAGACATGACACCTCACTCCAGGACTTGATCACAACATATCCTGGAAAGTCCTCCTTGATCCCCTCCACCCTGTGAGACCCTGTGGACTGTGGAAAGAAATGGACAGAATAACAGGATGGCGATTACACACAGTACCGCGGCCTTCCATTTCTTAAGATAGACATCCCTGGGTAAAAAGGAAACCAGGGAATGGCTTTCAACTGCCATTTTCTAGCACCTATTTAAGGAAGTCTCAAAGGGGTGGTGAGTGTCAATGGGAGAACTACAAAGAAGAGGGAAGGGGCAGAAATTTCTCTTATTGTGGGTCTAGAGAGGCCCACTGGAATGAAACACCATTGAATCCACAGGACCAGGCCTCATAACTCTGTGTAGACACGCCTGCTTTGGAAGAAGCCCTGAGGGTCCCTTTGAAAACATCTTTAAATCAGACCCATGGACAAGGACCCTCTGTCCTCATCAGAACTGTCAATTCTGTGTGGACAGTGATGCTCACCCCTGCTCTCAAACAAATTCTTTTGGTCCATTTTTCTTCATGGCATAGCAGCCACACACATCCATCTGGCCACAAGGAAAAAAATATATAATGGAGCCTATTTTCAATTCAGCATGACCAATTAGATGTGCAACTGCTATTAAGAACAACAGGCCTCACACTCCGGATTCATTCCCAGTAAATCTGGCCTTTCCCCTTATGAGCAACAGATGGGTTTTGCACAATGCCTCATTACCTTCTGGCTCAGCACTGCTGCCAGAACTGAAATATAAAGTTATTTATGGATGGAGAAAGATGCATAAGTCACTGTGGATTATTTTCTGTCTCCCTTTTCCCTTTATTTAGTTAGAGTTCTCTATTGCTCCAGATGAGCAAGTTAGAGAAGATGGCGGTGTCCCCGTTGGGAAAGGAGATGGATGTCCCTTCAGCCTGGGCACTTTTCCTGATGGCCACAGATCTCTGGGGTGAAGCCTGGTTTCTTGCAAGAAATGGTAATTGGAATATCTCCATAGAGATGACACCCATTCCTCAAACAGTCCCGCAGCCTCTGACAGGCCATCTTTGTGAAATCAGGTCAGCAGGGGCATGAGCCAGTGCCATTTAACGACACGAGACACATCTGAGAAAGGAAAATAAATTGCTTCTTTGTGAGATGCCAATACTTTTCAGTTCTCAGCATCTCACGTGGATGGAGGTTATTGCTCCATCAGCTGAGGGAGGCATGAGAGCCGGTCAACAAGATTGCCATGGTAGGCATTCTATGAAGACATACACAGTAAAAAAAAAAAAAAAAAGATACACATCCATGCATAAGAAGACAAGGGATAAGGAAACGATCCAGAAACAGGACTGGACATGCCAGTCTCATCCCTTGTCAGTGCTGAGCAGGATGTCATGTGCTTTGAGATGCCCTGGGAAATTCCTAATATATTCTACACCTCCATCTCTTCGTCTAAATTATAAGTTTTAAAAGAGAGATGTGATGATATTCATTATACAAGTTAATATTTGCCAACGGTTTGCAGTAGCATCTACCACACAGCTCCAAGTTTTGTAGAGAGAAACTCTAGCCACAGCAGGGGTGGGCTGCTTTTTCTTCCTTTTGGCTCAAATTGGCCAATTATAGATGTGTGTTTTTCTCTGGACCCATAGGAGTAGATATCTTGATCAGTCTAAGTTCCTCCTTAGGATTTTCTTTTATGAATACAAAAGAAGATGGCGTGTCCCTGTCCCAAGAACACATGTGGCTGTGAGCTGAAAACCGAGATGCTTTCAGGAGCCTTGTGCCCTATGTCATGTGATTTGGAAACCGTGAATCAATCAGTAATAGATGAGCTGAGTGTCTCACAGAGAGGAGCACAGCAGCCAAAGATGAGTGCTCTGCACTTCTGACTCTTGGAGCCATTGCTGCTGCTGCTGGTGGTGGTGGCAGCGGTGGCCGCTGCGGTACTGCAGACAGAGTTCAGGGCTTTGCGTGTGCTAGGCAAGCACTCCATGACATCTCCCACCAGCTGCCAGTGATCTCTTCCGCCGCTATCTGGCTCTCTCCTTGTAGTTCCCCTCAGGGAATCAAGATGTTGTCTTCATGGCACAGGAGCAGGGGCATCGTCAGGTTAGATTAGGTTTTTGACACAAAAGGAGATCAAAGTTCCCATTGGAAAAGTCCAGGATTTGATGGAAAGTATAGCTTCTTCCTAGGTTTAACTAGCAGTCTCTCCCATAAAGTGTGTGTGTGTGTTTGTGTGTGTGTGTGTGTGTGTGTGTGTGTGTGTGTGTGTGTGTGTGTGTGTGTGTGGAGAGAGAGAGAGAGAAGGAGAAGGAGGGAGGGAGGGACGGAGGGAGGGAGGAAGGTAAGGAGGGAGGGAGGGAGGGACAGAGACAGAGAAACTGTGACAAGGTGTGGGGAGAAGACAGTGCCTTTTAGAATGTTGTCTAGCCAGGAAGCCATGCTAGGACCATCTTATAGTCCCTGCGTGAGAATCGCAGCATCAGCATCACAAGCTGGTAGGACACGGCAAAGCACTGGGCAACATTCTCTCCCAGGGGACCAGTGGCTCTGGTGCTGCACATAGCTTTTCCCAGTTTGGGGCAATCTGACTTCTCAGCATCCACTCATCTTTCCTCCTCCTTCCCTCTAGGAAGGAGTGAGGGGTTCTTCTGTGGCTCACAAGAGGATCACATGTTGAAACACAGTTTTTTGTCCCTTGTTGAGCTGAGTGGCAGCACTTGCTCCTTGGAGAATATAATACTGAGAGAATATTTGTAGGCCTTTGGGGGAAGGTTTGCTTTGTGTCTGTGGGGACACACACACACACACACACACACACACACACACACACACACACACACACACACCACACACACACCACACACACACCAATAAAAACGTAAGTTGATCCTACATCTGAGCCAGCCTCCGGAAGCCAGGTGCAACGACGGCACAACTGCTTTTCCAACGCCTTTGAACTTGACTTGGGCAGCCATTAACCCAGCTGCCAATCAGCAATACATAAATGCAATTTTGAATTCTCCTAGTTTTCTCTCCTTTAGGATTGACAATAATTAAGATGGATTATGCTAAACGGCATCATGTAGTCAGAAAGCACAGATTTCATTTAAAAGATTTTCATCTGGCAGGGCCGCTGCTGGAAGGCCACTGGCCTGCTTTACCTTTAAAAGTTTTAAATGAAAAGAACACAGTTCTGAAATCTCCTTGCTGAAGAAACTCACCACTGGAATACAGAGCAACTTCTATTCTTGGTTTTCTTATATCTGGTGTAGAGGTCTGTTTTTTTTTTTTTTTTTTAAATTCAAACTTTTATTTTCTTTTATTTTCCTTATTTGTATATGGCTGTTTTGTCTGCATGCATGTATGTGTACCACACATGTGCCTGGTACCAAAAGGCCAAAAGAGGGCACCAGATTCCTGGATCTGGAGTCACAGATAATTATGGGCTGCCATACATGGGTGCTGGGAACCAAACCTGGGTCCTCTGCAAAAGCATCATGCTCTTCACCCCTGAACCATCATTCCAGCCACAAAGGTCTGACTGCAGCTGAGAGGATCCCACAACTATTTAGACAATAGAAGAAAGGAGGTAACTCAGGCTGGTGTTTAAAGCAATCGCAGTCAGGCACAAGGCCTTGGTGACAGCTGGGAAGATAAAAATGAGAGGGGGGAAAGTTAAAGAACAATTAGCCATTAGCCATGGCAGTCACCCTGTGTCAAAGAGCAAATTCATTTCATTGCCCTGCTGGAGACAATAGAAAGTACTACTGGGCACTCTAGAAAATATCAGTTTCACCTTTGCTTTCCGTTCTCGCTAGCAGCCATCTATGGCCTACCTGTATCCAAAAATGGTCATAATAAATTCCCAGAGAGGCCCTGCCCTGTGCCTGGAATGCAGGAGGGGCTACTCAGTAACCTGGAGAAAAATCCAGTACAAAATCCATGCTGAGCTTCCCTGCTCTGGTGATGGATATTGATTATCAACCTGACAGGATCTTGGATCACATAGGAGACAGAGCTCTGGGCACATCTGTGAATCAGTTTCTAAATTGAACTAATTGAGATGGGAAGATGCACTCTAAATGGCGGAGCCACAGTCCTGTGTCTGGGGTCTGAGTAAAAAGGCAAATGTCAGTTGAGCACCAGCATTCCTCTTTCTCCCCCTCCCTCTCTCCCTCTCTCCCCTCCCTTTCTTTCTTCTACCTGTTTCCCCCCCCCCCCCCACCCTTGCTCACTATGGATACGATATTACCAGCTGCCTGCTCAGGGTGGCACTGCCCACAATAGGCTGGGCCCTCACACATCTGCCATTAATCAAGAAAACTCCCCCCACAGACTTGCCTATAGTCTGATCTGATGGGGGCACTTTCTCATTTGAAGTTCCCTCTTCCCAGATGACCCTGGTTTCTGTCAAGTTGACAAAAAGCTCCCTGGCACACATACCCTGCTATGAGAAAGAAGAATCTCAGTAAGTGTTTGCTCCTGCTGGCCCAAATCAGAAATAACCTTATCCCCACAAGCTGGGGACTGGGAGGGCTGCGTGAGGAAATGTGGGCGGAGCGAACCACATGGTGGGTGAAGAAGTAAACGTCATTAATAATGACGAATTAGCAGCAAACACAGCAACATGAGTTGAGTTCAGGATATTTAATCTAAGGAAAAGCAGGCACAGAAGGATGCCTCTTGCCTGCCTCTTTATACAGGGCAAAATTGCAAAGCTAGAGAGAGGAGCTTAGAGGCTGGCAAGGTTTCAGAGGGCGAGAGAGAAATGGAGAAAACGTTCTGCTGTGCTTGTGGTGCTAGCTAGGCGCTTTAGAAGATTTTTTCAGAATTCATAATATACCTAAGAAAGGGTGAAAGACTTTTCCTGAAAATTGTGTGTTTACAGACTTCATTGTTTTAAATGTAGCACAGGGCTGGAGATAGGGCTCAGCTGTTACGGATGCTTGCTGTTCTTCCAGAGGACCTGATTTGGGGTCCCAACAACCTTGTTGGGTGGCTCACAACCACCTATAGCTCCAACTATAGATCATCTGATGCCCTCTAGCCTTAGGGGACAACATCTACATGTGTGTTGTACAAGTGCACTCGTGCACACCCACCATATATGTGCATATATATACATGCACACATGTATACATGCACACACACACACACACACTAAACCTTTTTAAAAATGTAACACAATAAATCACTCTCAAACTGGGTGGTTTTCAGTGTCTTACAGTGTCAAGGACCTGAGCCTGGGCAGTAGACAGGGTCAGAGCAGACTTGGGTAGACCCAGCTGGTGAGTGGTGGTGGCATTGCTTCTTACTGTTGGCCTGCAGGTCTGGGTCTGCTATTCAAGGCTCCTGTTCCTCAGGCTGCAGCACTTCAGAGACACAGGATAGCAAGTGTTACCTCATCCCTCTATTTCCAGTTCTTTCTGCTACAGCCTTCAACAAAGGCCGGTCATGTGACTTTGCACAGGTTCAAGAGATTTGCAAGTAGAAGTCTGGTTCTAATGAAAGAGCTGTGTGGCTAAGGCTCCTCAGCTGAAGTGCTGGGATGTCAACCCAGCATCGAGCAAAGCTGGTATCCTGGTATCTGCTCCTGTGGTCAGGATCAAACACCCTGACAAAAGCAACTCCAAGAGAAAGGGCTTGCTTGGCTTTCTGTTCCTAGCCCATTGCTGTGGGGAAATCAAGGCAGGAATTTGGGGTAGCTGCCCACATCCAGTCAAGAGTAGAGAGGAAGCCATGCATGCTTCTGGTTTTAAGTTTAGTTTTTCCACTTCTTTAGAATCCAGGACCCTTGGCCCAGGGAATAGTGCCACCTACAGTAGACTAGGTCTTCCCACGTCAATTGATGTAATCAAAACACACTCACAGACATGGTCTCAGGCTAAAGTCATCTAGACAATCCCCCTTTAAGACTCTCTTCCCCGGTGGTTCTATATTGTGTGAAGTCAAAAACTACAATCAATTATGACAACTCTTTATACTGAATTGAAATTTACTGATATGCCTCTAATTCTTGAAGAACAGGAAGAAAAAAAAAATAGCTCATATCTCCACTGTTGTTGTTGTTATCACAGTTGAATACTCGTTTAGAATTTAGGCCAGAAATTCATACTTTTGTTTTCTGAAGAGTAATATAGTTTGGGCAATTTGAGACCTCTGATTCAGGTTGATAACTCTATGGTGTGTGTGTGTGTGTGTGTGTATGTGTGTGTGCACGTGCGCGCGCATACGCACTTGTGCTCATGAGGGAGACGGTCATGGAAGCCAGAAGATCAGATCCTTCAGAACTGGAATTACACGCAGTTGTGAATCTATTAACATGAGTGCTGAGAACCAAAGCCAGGTCCTCTGGAAGAGCAGCAAGTGCTCTTAACTGCTGAGCCATCTCTCCAGCCTCCTTGATTGCTTTTTATATTGAAAGCCAGGAAGCTTAAAAGCTGTTCCTGGAGCTCAACCGTGATAACTGTGACCCTCCATGTGGACGGCCTGGTTTTGCCTCACCCTGCAGGATTCAAAATTAGTTCTAAACCTTTACATGTGTCTTCCACATTAGCGATGCACTTTTATTGCAAGATTGTAAAAGTCATTTTTTAAAAAATGGCCAGAAGTTGAGAAGAAGAATAGTAAATGAGAACGGCGGCAAGGGGCAGGATCTTTGTAAGCCAATGATTTCCTTCAAATGCACTAAGCGAGCTTTGTAAATGTCTTGATCTCTCCATGCACTGATTTCTTAATCATATTATGAGGCTAATTATGTCTCCCCCTACTTACTTTAAAAGATAATGGAGAAAACACATGAAATTACAATGCATTTTTTTGGACTAGGTGGACTCTGTGGCTAGGTGCCACCGCTTTCACTAATTGAACACACAGGTGTGGCTTCAGGCTTAGAGGAAGTCCATATTGTTCCATTAGTGGAACAAAGCCTGCTTCTGTTTCCTCGCTGCGGCTCTGCCTGCCAAATGCTGCCAGAGATTTGTGAGCAGAGGCAGGACTCAATTGTAGCTCACTCATGCTTCAAACCTGGGTGAAACGATGGCAGTTCCTCAGCAGCTGACAGGAGGGGAGTGAGCGGGCAGTCTCAGGCTGATTGTTCAGCGGAAAGCTCATCTTAGTGCCTGGCAGATCTTGGGGGATTTCCTGTGTCAAAGGCAAGGTGGAAGGAAGTGCCAGATAAAGGAGGTTGTCTGGTCAAGGAGGGATAGCTCCTGGGGCAGTGAGACAGTGAAAGGGTATGTGTGACAGTGTGTGACAGTCCTTCCCTGAGAGAGAAGTTAGGGAGCTTTGAGATGAATGCTGTCCTTGCTCCAGTGAACCCACACTCTACCCTCAACCCATGGGATAGTGGGGCAAATGCCACAGCTTTGCTGAATTACTGACCTCATCCTAAAAACAATGAGAGGTCACTTGACTGGAAATTTTAAATAATTTTTTAGAGGCACGAGCCATACCAGAGGTCGTGATTAATTTAGTCAAAGATTTAAACCATGTCTGTTTCCAGGAAACTGTGTCAAGGTAAAATTCACTTAAAGCTGGCTGCTGAGCGATGGCCCAGAACTTGTCCTGAGGAACCCACACATAGGAATGCCTGGCTCTAGAGCTCATCATGAAAGTGGCAGCCCTGAGTTCCCTCTCTGCAGAGAATCCTGAAACACAAACTTGAACTAGGACCACCCAGGATACATACACTGAAAGAGACTGTGTTGGTTTGAACAAGAACGGCCCCATAGGCTCATATATTTGAATGCTTGCCACTGCTCCAGCCCCATGCGTGCAGCCATGTTTCTTGCCGCAGTGATAATAGACTAAGCCTCTAAAGCCATAAGCAAGCCCCCAACTGAATGCTTTCTTTCATAACCGTAACCTAGGTCATGCTGTCTCTTCACAGCGATAGGACAGAGACTAAAATAGAGACCATTGGAGGAAGCCCTCTGGAAAACCAAGACCACACCATCTTGATAATGAGAAAAAAAATAGTCATTGCAACTCACCATGTTCATTTTTTGTTCTTGATTTGCATTGCTGAAGATAGAATGCAGTCCCGCACATATGCCAGGCAAGAGTTCTATCACTGAATTTTATCCCTCCCCTTCTTTTTATTTTGAAACAAGATCTCTCCAGGCTGACTTTGAACTCTCTTCTATAGTCCAGTCAGGCTTTGAACTTATCATCCTTTTGCCTCCGATTCCTGGGTACCTGGGATTAAATGCTATGTCACCAGGCCTAACTCACCACACCAAATGAAAAGTATTTCGTTTTGGTAGACATCAGGCTTTTTTGGCTTTTGGTTCACACAGTCCTGCTGGCTGAGCATCCTTGAGCAGAATGCTGCCCGCATCCGTGTAGTGGCTTATCCAAATGACATTCACAGGGTATCATTCTATATTGAGATGCTTTTTAAGTGAATTATATGCATCTTCAAGTTACTCAAGGGGACTTTGATTAATAGGTAATTATCTGGTATTAACTTGGTAATTACAGGGCTTTGTACACCGATGCACAGCGTTTCGTTACCCAGTTTTGTTAATTGAATAAATAGCATCCTGAATAAATAAACACAGAGGCCCATCAGTGGCACCACCTCAATCTTCACTGCAATGAGGATCATTGGGAGCTGACAGATTACAAAAGTTCTCAAAAAGTTGAGGACTTTGGCAAGACCTGCCCCTTCCCAGAGGAGCTGGTGCTCCGCCCCAACCCTGTCTACTGCCCAGGTACATTCTGGTACATTCTCTTCTCTCTTCTCAGGCACAAATGTCTCTCAGAGACACAGGAGTGGAAGGCTGTGCCATGTGGAGACACATATAAAACATGATCTGGTAATATGTCAGATCATGAGAATGGAAAGTAGATGGCAGGTAAGAGAGACAGGTTATCTGAGAGGCACAACGTTTATTGCATAGATGGTGGGCAACGCATTAAAGATTTTACAGTGGATTACTGAGCTAATTCCAGCCATGCTTTAAAGCATGATAATTAAAAGCTAAAATGAGTTAGAAGGAGATATGAGGAAGGAAATTCAAGCAAAAGTAACTGGCCAGGAGAATATAAAAGGAGTGGATTGGAGGAAAAAATAGTGAAGCCTAAAATAACTAAGTATAGTGAATTGTTCAATAAGAGACTATAAGAAAGTGGCAAGATTACATCATCCAGAATAATATGCCTGAGTTACATGAGTGTGTGTGTGTGTGTGTGTGTGTGTGTGTGTGTGTGTGTCTGTCTGTCTGTCTGTCTGTCTCTTTGGTCAAGAGTATATATGCTTTTTAGATTGAGTCTAATCAGGTTCCTGGTTTTGACAGGTGTTTGAGTAGACATCCAAAGGACACATACTTTTTGTCCAGGCTAGTTATTTTATATATTCTTTCTTTTTTATTTTTTTATTATATTTCTTTTTACATATACATTTATGTTATTACATATAAATAAAATAAACTATATATAGCAGGAAGAGCCATGAAACAATCAGGAATATATAAATGTTACATTCATAGAATTTTGGCCATTTGATTTTGACAAACTTGAAGAAAACATCTTTCATATCTTGGTGACTCTAAAATTCTGAATGAAAATCACTATCTATCATATCTCATCTCTATTAACTTAAAACATTATCTATACCTAAAAACATCTTAACCCCTAAACAATTAGGCTTAATTGTAAAACTAAACTATCTGGTCTTCAACCCCATCAGAGACTTGAGAAGAAATAGAACTTAATTGCCTGAGTGAACCAGGAGTGCAGGCTAGCAGTTTCCAAAATGAAAAAAAAAAAAAAAAAAATGACAGAGACAGTTTACTGCCTGAACAGTCAAGATGTTTTCATTATTTTAAAGATTCTTTGACAACATGACAGTTTAACTCCTGGCAACACCCAGCCTACCTCAAAGAAGACGATGAGCATTAAAAAACCTCCTTGTGGAGATGGCTTCAAATGTGGTAAACAAGCCACTGGGAAAAATGAGGATATCTGCCACTTACAGAATTCTTCCTAAAAATGAGCAAGCTTGCATGCAGGCAGAGTTGACGTACAAACTCTGCCAAGACAGGGTAAGCAAGTCCTCAATAGTTCCTGCCTCACAAAATGTCTGTCAGATATATTGGGCCAGAAGGCTGAAGATGATGCTCCAACGTTACAAGCTAAGAGTCACTGAGGAAGAAAGAGTCTCAACTGAGCAATTGTGCTTAACAGGCTGGCGTGGAACCACATCCGTGGGCAACCATCTTGGTTGCTAGGGAAGGTCTCAGCCTATTGCAGATGACACCATTCTCTGGCCTGCTGATCCCACATTGCCTAAGAACGAGCTCTAGCTCTAGCTCTAGCTCTAGCGCTAGCTGAGCAGCGCTGGAGAATGAGCTTTCAGTCAGCACTCCTCCATGGTCCCTGCCTCCAAGATCCTCCCTTGAGTGCCTACTCAGACTTCCCTCAGTAATGAATTCTTATATGAAAGTTCAAGCCAATAAGGTGTTTTATCCCCACGTTGCTTTTGACTGTGGTGCTTATCCCAGTGACAGAAGAGCAAACTAGAACATTGTTGTAGACTCTCCATGTGCCTCAATTTTATTCCAGCTTATTAATGAGGGAGTCAACTGGGTGGTGAAAGCAGCTCAAAGCTATCAATGAACAGGACAGTGATGCCAGCAAGATGCAGGACATACCTCTTGTACATGTCTTCACAAGGAGAAATAAATGTATAATGAAAAAAATGCTCAAGTAATATTTGTATGTTAAACCAAAGAAACCACCCCAGGTCCAGATTCACGATGAAACAGCCTCTGGTTTCATCTTTTATAATAGGAAAAATTCATCAATGTGTTGACAATGCATACTCTTAATCCCGGCACTCAGGACACTGAGGCAGGTAGATTTCTACGAGGCTAGCCTGGCCTATAAAGTGAGTGTTGGACAACCAAAACTATCTAGTGAGACTGTACTCAAAAAAAGGGGGGGGGGGGGGAGGAAGGAATATATACATAGCAAAAATGTTCTCTTTTGTGTATCTATGAGAGAAATTTGTGCCCATTTTCTAAAATCAATGTCCAAATAAAATTATAAGGTTTTGCAAGTTTTCATCTACGTAGACCCCAATTAACTGTTTATACAGTCTGGAGATATAGTTTCATGGGTAGAGCGCTTGCGTAGTATGTGGAAAGCCATTCATTCAGTCCCCAGCTCTAAGGCAGATGTGGTGGTACACACCTGTGATCCCAGCACTCAGAAGGATAAGAAGTTCAAGGTCATCCTCAGCTACAGAGGGAGTTAAAGTCTAGCCTGGGCTAGAAACAACCTCAAAACCAAATAAAAGTGTAGTAGTGCCTCACAGAGAATGGGGCCACCCTGAGCCATTCTGGGTGAGGGCTGTGTGACACCACAGAGTGCAAGCAGCTTTTAAACTTCCAAACTTTGGATCATTCTTTTATTTTTGTCATAAGACATGCACTTTGCCTGCCTGCCAGTCATACTTTTCTGTGTCCTATGTTTTCAGTCTGACTTGACCTATGCCCTTTCCAAATAGTCACTGTGTTAAGACAGTGGCTCCTGGCCAGGCTGACAGGAAGTGACTCACTTGGAGGAAGGTAAAAGGATTGGAGAAATCTGGTTTTCCCATGTCTCTCCCCTCTCCAGAATTTACAAATGCAGTGAAATCCTCTTACATGTCTGGTTTTCAGCTTTTAATTCTGATTCATGAATCTAGATGTTTGGTAGTGATTTTAGTAATAAATTTCTTGGATAAATTATGCATTCAGACTCCAGTTTATTG
Organism: Acomys russatus; assembly: GCF_903995435.1. NCBI lineage: Eukaryota > Metazoa > Chordata > Mammalia > Rodentia > Muridae > Acomys > Acomys russatus. The sequence goes on along the minus strand of NC_067168.1, from coordinate 41,901,977 downwards.
TTAAACACAAACAACCAGTTTTGGACCAAAAAATTTTCAATACAAAAGAACATGACTAATGGAATATGTACTGCAGAGGCAACATTTTGTTAAAAAAAAAAAAGTATGTTCAGTTTTGTTAAAGTATCTTTATTTCTACTTTTTAATAGTTATTCTCTAAATAGTTCCCCCAGAGACACTTGACTCCAAGGTTATATATTTGTTATATTGTTTGTTTATTAACTCTATCTATCTATCATATATATTTGTTTTATTGTTTGTTTATTAAATCTATCTATCTATCTATCTATCTATCTATCTATCTATCTATCTATCATTTATTCATTCATGTTTAATATGCTGTGTGTGGCCAGACACAATAGTGCAGCCGTTAATCTGAAGGCAGAGGCAGGTAGATCTCTTGAGTTTGAAGCCATTATAATCTACATAGCAAGTTTCAGGCTACATAGTGAGACCATATCTATAGATAGATAGATAGATAGATAGATAGATAGATAGATAGATGATAGATAGATAGTATCTATCCATCTGTGTGTGAGTGGGGAGTGATAAAGGAAGTTGACTTATGTCTTTATTTGTTACATTTTATGCTTAATCATCTTTTCAAGAAGAACCATCCCGATGCAGTGGCAAACACCTCCAGTCTTTGAATACAGGAAAATCTTGAATTCTAGGCTAGCCTGAGCTACATGTCAAAACTATCTCAAAACCAAAGGGGGGGGGGGGGAAGAAGTATGCAGTCCTCTGCCTATTTCTTACTATTCCGGTTGTTTTCTTTATTTATTCATTTCTGACATAGGCCCATAATTTACGACAATCTTCCTGCTTCTTCCTCCAAGAGCTGGCATCACAGGCCTGAGCCACTACACTACGCCCAGTTGTCTTGTTCCTAAGAAAGGCCTCTCTGGAAAAGGTCTCCCCAAAGCCCAGGGGACCTCACAGCTTAGCTCCAAACCTTGCATTTCTAGGCCAGAGAACTGGCTCTTCTGCTGTTTTGTTTTGTTTCTTCCTCACAGCAGCAGGAGGCTATTTCACTCAAGGTCAGTTCTCATTAACTAAGATGAACCTATAAAATGAACCTTAGGATGTTGAACAAACATGTTTATTTTAAAGTTGAATTCTTGCTGCTAAGGGAGACAACTCATTAGTTCCCCACCCTCTATCCCTCTTGGCCTCATACTGCCTTGGCTGCCAGAGAGGGGCTTCTTAATTTGTCATTTGAGCAAGAGATACTGGCTCTGGGAGGGCTTGACTGCTGTGCTGGACAGTTCCATGTCACCTTACACAAGGTAAAGACACCTGAGAGGAGGGAGCCTCGATTAAGAAAATGCCTCCTTAAGATCAGGCTGCAAGCAAGCCTGTAGGGGATTTTCTTAATTAGTTATTGATGGGGGAGGGCCCATCCCATTGTGGGTGGTGTCATCCTAGGCTGAGCAAGCCATGGGGAACAAGCCAGTAAGCAGCACCCCTCCATGGCCTCTGTATCAGCTCCTGCCTCCAGATTTTTGCTCTGTGAGAGTTCCTGTCCTGACTTCCTCCAATGATGAACAGTGATAAACCCTTTCCCAGTTTTCTTTTGGGTATGTGTTTCATTACACCAGTAGTAACCTGAACTAAGACACTGGTTAGTAGCTCACACTGACTTGGGAAGCTAAGGCTGCCTGCAAAGGAATCCTCCTTCCTTAACATTACAGCATTGCTCAGTGGAGAGTATGTGAATTCCTATCTGTGCTTTTTAATTTTTTTTTAAATTTACTTCTGGCCTAGGAAAACCCCTTTCCAAACACTACCCTTCTTTTCTGATGGCACCTCCTGTGAGGACTGATGACACTTCTGTCTCTTTAACATACTTTTACATGGTTTTACTTAAGCAAGCCTGGCATTTAAAATGATGATTTTCTTTCTTTCTTTAATAGCACTGGTTCATCGAGAAACAAAGGCCTTCCCCATTTCCCAGGGCACATGCAGTTCCTACCTGCATTAAAAGTCAACAGAAATTGGCTGAGTGTAGCCGCACATGCTTGTAATCTCAGCATTCCAGAGACAGAGAGAGAAAGAGAGTCAGGAGTTCAAGACCATGCTCAGCTACACCTTAAATTTGAGGCCAGCCTAACTATAAATAACAAAGGGGCCAGGGAGATGGTTCAGTCAATAAAGCACTTGGTTTTCAAGCTCATGCGTCTGTGATTGATGTTCAAACCCTATGTTTAAAAAGCCTACTTTCAGGGCTGGAAAGATGCTTGGTGGTTAAGGCAATTCCCTTCTCGCATCCCGCAGGCTGCCACTGTGCCTTGCTGGTGGTGTCCTGTGCTGGACCGAATCTTTTCAGTTTCACCTCGTCCCATTTATGATTTGTTGATCTTAATGCCTGTGCAATCTGTGTTCTGTTCAGAAAACCTCTTCCTGTGCCCATGAGTCCCAAGGCTGCTCCCCACTTTCTCTTCTCTCAGAGTCAGTATATCTGGCTTCATGTCGAGGTCTTTGATCCATTTGGAGTTGAGTTTTGTGCAAGATGCTAAGTACAGATCTATTTGAATTCTTCTATGTGCAGCTGTCCAGTTTGAGCAGAGCCATTTGTTGAAGATGCTGTCTTTTTTTTTTTTTTTTTAAAGCTTCTTTTTTTCTGGATTCTTTACAAGAACTCAGGTGTCCAAACTCATTTTTGTTTTGGAACCGGAGCAGAATAGCAGCAAGAATTTTTTGCATTTCGTAATTCACACACACACACCCTCAGTATTTCACACACACCCTCGGCATTTCACATTTCACACACACACTCAGCATTTCACATTTCACACACACCATTGGCATTTCACGTTTCACACACACACACACCCTCGGCATTTCACATTTCACACACACACCCTTAGCATTTCACGTTTCACACACACACTCAGCATTTCATGTTTCACACACACACACACACCCTCGGCATTTCACGTTTCACACACACCCTCGGCATTTCATGTTTCACACACACACTCAGCATTTCACATTTCACACATACCATCACTCGCTCACTCGCTCGCTCTTCTCCCTACTCTTCATTGTACTAGTATAGTTGATAAAAAATACCAGGAGTCCTTTTTTCTATTTAAATTTTTTATTAATTTATTCTTGTTACATCTCAATGGTTATAGGAGTCCTTTGGAGAAAAGATGCTCTTAAGTGTAAAGCTATACTCATAGCAAAGGCAGGACAAGGCTGGAAGGCACTTGCCTTCGTACACATTTACCAAGACAGCAAAATCGTCTTAAGGCTCCCTGAAAGCACGTTCTGCCAAGAGCATTCAGTGCTGTCAATTTCCTGCCATGTTAAGAGTGCATCCAAGGAGCCCTTTAAAAGAGCCTGTGCATTGGTCCCCTCAGGACTGAGAAAGGGCGGTCTTATCCAGCTCTCTCTCTCTCTCTCTCTCTCTCTCTCTCTCTCTCTCTCTCTCTCTCTCTCTCTCTCTCTCACTCTCTGTCTGTCTGTCTCTATCTCTCTCTGTCTCTCTCTGTGTCTCTGTCTCTGTCTCTGTCTCTGTCTCTGTCTCTCTCAAGAGTAAAACTGCTGAGAGTCATATATAGGTGATAGTTCAACTTGATGTTGAATTGGTTTTTCCTTAATTCTTTTAGAGGACAAATGCTGCCTCGGGTGCTCCTTCTGCTGGCTTCTTTGTCACAGCAAAGAGACCTAGTACATTTTATTCCTCCATCAGTCTAGTATTTCCACTGGCCCTTCTATAATAATCTAGCATCAAATGTGTTGACTATTTTCAAGTGGATTCATCAGAATACTTAGACATCATTTTAGATATTATAAGGTTGAGGGTTTTTTTTTTTTTTTAACTTTGTTTAAATTGTTTTTTGTGGATACACGATTGTGTGGACATGTTTGTGTATGGATACATTCATATGTGTGCACATGTACACATAGAGGCTAGAAGCCAAGGATGGCCTTCCTTTTGAAGTACCCATTTCATTTCATGAGACAGGGTATCAATAACGTGAACTTGCCATGTAAGTTCCCAGAGATCCATCTGCCTCTTTTTCATCAGTGTTGGAACGGCCAATGCGCACTCCCTAATCCTGCTTTGAAAAAAATCTTTTATTATTATTATTTTAATGATGTGTATGCATCTGTGGCTATGTGGAGGTATGTACTTGGGATACAATGACTATGCAGGCCTGAAAAGGGCGTTAGATCCTTTGGAGCTGTCGTTATAGGTGGTTGTGGGTCGCCTGATGTTGCTGCTGAGACTGAAACTCAGGTCCTCTGGAACACAGCAAGCACTCTGAACCACCAAGCCGCCTCTTCATCTCAGTCCAGCTTTCTTCTACATGGATTCTGGGATTCAAACTCAAGTCTTCATCGTCTCACAACAAACACTTTACCTCCTAAGCCATCTCCTTAGCCCTGCTAGCATTGTTTTTAAAGACTTATTGAGTTGTTGTTTATATGTATGTAGGTATGTATACCAGTGTGCGTCTATGTGCACCACATACATTTAGGAGCCAGGGAGTCCAGAAGAGGACTTCACATTCCATGGAACTAGAGTTACAAGAAGTTGGGAGCCACAGTGTGGGTGCTGGAACCAAACTCATGTCCTCTGCAAGAGCAGCGTGTGCTCCTAACCACTGAGCCACCTCTCCAGCCCAGCGCTATGTAATTACTTTTAATAGTATCAAAACAGTCACAAACATGTTTTCAATTATGTGCGGTCTCCATTTCTAACTTTTAATCTCATTCATATATATAATACGCACACACACACACACACACACACACACACACACACATATGGAAAGAGAAAGAGAGAGAGAGAAAGAGAGAGAGAGAGAGAGAGAGAGAGGGAGAGAGAGAGAGAGAGGACATAATAATATGGATTCAAAACAAATACCCTTCGCCATTAAGCACAGGTGAGAAAATGACCCGAGACCTGTGGCCTTGCAACACCCCCAGTGGTTGCTGCTGCTGGCCCTACAGGGACTAGCATAAAGTTCATGGTGCTCACCACAAGGAGAGTCAGTGGAGTTTTCCCCTTGCTGTGCATCTCCTTTGCCTACCTTATTTGTAGTGCAAATACTGATTTGCTAATATGTCATGTATAAAATCATTAGAAATGTGAATCATTTGCTGCCTCTGTTTCTGGCAATAACCAAATCAAGTTTTCTCTAGAGAAAAATCAAGCAGTTAAAGGCTCTTGTCCTGTGTCCTTTGCCATTTGCTTATACCCATCATTTATCTTTTGAAGGTGCCTGCTGCTCCTGTGGGTCACATAGGCTCCGGTGGGTCACAGAGGCTCCAGTTTGCTCTTGGAATACCCCTTTCCTTTTTGCCTTTTTTGAAACTCTGCAAACACCTAAAATTAACTGGAAAGTGAAGTCGACCCACCATTGCCTTATACACCTCCGCCCTTTGTGCTTCCTTCTCGAGAGAAAAGGTGGATTCTCAGAGAGATTTTATCTTCTGCTAATCATCTCCTCACTGTTGCTGGCATTTGCCCAGCTCTCTGCACTCAGGAAGCTGGAAGCCAGCATGGGGAGATTAGAGACACAGGAGTCTTTGTGGTCTTCTAGGGTTGAACCGTTTCCTCCTTACAATCTCCTTCCGTTTAGAATTTCTCTTTAATGACCATCTAAGGGCAGGATAACAAATGCCTTTTGCCAAGCTAAATGGTCTGCTGCACTCCTTAGAATTCTAGACCCTGTGCCCACACTAACCAAACCTGTCCTGCCTGCCCTGCTGCCCTAGGCACTCTGCAAGTTCCTTCCCCAAGTAGTTCCACCTTTTACCTGCTTGCCACAACCAAACATGTGCTCACCTCTGCTCTATGCTCTGTGCCCTGTCCTTTCTGGCCAAAAGTTGGCAATTGCTTTTTTTTTTTTTTTAGCTTTTTTTTTTTATTTTATTTTACTTTTATTTTTTATTAATTTGTTCTTGTTACATCTCAATGTTTATCCCATCCCTTGTATCCTCCCATTCCCCCCCCCCCATTTTCCCATTATTCCCCTCCCCTATGACTGTTCCTGAGGGGGATTACCTCCCCCTGTATATTCTCATAGGGTATCAAGTCTCTTCTTGGCTACCTGCTGTCCTTCCTCTGAGTGCCACCAGGTCTCCCCCTCCAGGGGACATGGTCAAATGTGAGGCACCGGCAATTGCTTTTTAATAACCCAGATGATGGAGCTTTTGGGTTTTCATGTCACAAGTAAAGTCTGACATTGTTCAGTGAAAGCAAACCTGGGCGGGGGTTATGTAAGTAGTGGGCAGGGCTGTGCCCCTATAGAACTTATATAAAACCTAGGTGGAAGGACAGATTTGGAGAAACGTTCCACATAGGCTGTTGTGTTTGAACACTTGGCCCTGAGCTGCTGGCACTCTTTGGGATGATTGTGGAACCTTTAGGAGGATGTTGAAGTTCCAAACCAATGGGAGATTCCATTCAGAAAATATGGAGGGAAGCTGAGACCTGACACTGGAAGTGGTCCTCTGGCTTTCACCGGTGCACTGTGCAAACATACATGCCTAGATGTACACACGAACATACCCAGATGTACACACATGCACATGCACACACAGCCCTACACACACACACACATACACACACACAGACACTGCACTACCAACCACCAAAAAGAAAGAAAATGGAATTATATATGTTTTACCTTTTAATTAAATAATTTAAATGCTGAGTAATGTGATACTTTGCCTTAATTTGATTCTAAATTCATTACACAAAGGTGCTGCTTTTCTAAATATTATGAAATCACCTATACAATGCCACCTATGCATTCATGCCTGAAGACTGTTTGCTAATTCTGATGAACTACATGTGAGAGGTTCTAAGCTGTATGAAGAAAAGAAACCAAAATCTCTATGTACGTGTAGTCATCTTAAGTGAAGCGATGGGAAATGCTGAATTGTACTGAGTTACTGATGTGTCACTCATGTCCGTTAAGATAATTTATAACCATCAGTGTATTGTACTTACTCTTTAAAATGCCAATACTACATGTATTTAGTTAATGGGAGGGAGAGAGAGGGAAGGGGAGGAGGAAAGGGAGGGAGAGAGAGAGGGATGGGGAGGGGGAGAGGGAAGACGAAGGGGGAGAGGGAGAGGGATAGCACTCTCCTTCCACTTCCACCATGTTGGTTCTGGAATTGACCTCACATCATCAATGGCAGAAAGTGACTTTATGTGCTGAGCCATCTCACTGGTCCTGTATTGATTCATAAGTGAAATATAGGACTCCATCTACTCATGAGTAAAGTCATCATCTATGTTAAATAAAATTTGTTTTGTTTACATTCAAATGTAACAAGGATTCTGTTTGAGAAGTTATAGGAAGAATGGCCTGGTTGCTATTCTGTGGAGGAGAGCTCAGAGTGGCCCTCTCTTGAGCTTGGGTACTGCTCTAATGAGGTTCTACTCTATGAAGGTAAGCTTGCTAGGCCTTCTTAAGAGAGACGAGTCTATTACATCAAATGACCCAGAACAACACGCAAGTGCAATGCAGCACTTTGAAAACCTAGAATTAGTATTTCTTAAGCCTCACACATATTTATTGTTGTAAAACTCTGTCAGGCTATATTCAGATACTATGAAACACTTAGAAATTTGGATTGTTTTTTGTACCTTCACATAGATCTCTATTTTTCAATTGGTTTCTGTAGCTCACAATAAAACTAGGCCTCAATAAACCTTCCAGATTGTTCTGCATGAAAAATAGTTTGGTGGTACCTGGTGTCTCTGTATGGCATAGAAATCCATTTGTGCTTTAATCTATAATCCAAATTCAAATCGTTTTTAATCAGTCTTCTTACACATTCAATACTCTCCGATGGCCTTTATGTGTCTTCCTTTCCAAGTTCCGGGAAGCTTTTCCTACTTACTGGGAAATAACCAAACTCTCTCATGCCATAGAGAATCTGTCAGTGCCAGGGGAAACAGTTCTTGCCTGTTTACGTGTGTCTGACCTTTATTCTGGAATGACAACTTAACGGGGCATTAGTATTCATGAGTCACCGCCTGATTTTCTTTTAGAATCCATAGCTCTGGCTCTTGCAGTCCAGCTTTGAGTCCTGACGTGGAAAAGTTCAAAGCTCAACCAGGCACACCGCCTTCTGCTGTCTCAGCTCCTGAAGAGTTTCCTTTTTACCAATGGAATTTGAAAGCTTAACCAAGATACACCAGGATACCAATCACTCTGAATCTACTCTTTTCCCTTAAGATAAATTGTTTTTCTTTCTGGCTTGTAGATCAAGCTTTCCCTTTTGACAGCATGATTTTTTTAAGGCCTCCCTGGATCATTTGTGCGGTGTTTTTTTTTTTTTTTTTTTTTTTTTTTTTTTACCTTCACGGAATCATCCAAGAACAGAATTCTCCTGATGCTGTGAATTGGTTTTGCCCTCTGTCTCACATAATACTTTCTTTCTACATTGGTCTAGTCTAGCAGTTCTCGACCTGTGGGTCATAACCCGTTTGGGGGAGGGTGACGTCATACATCCAGAGTACCAGATATATTTATATTAAGATTCATAACAGTACAAAATTACAATTATGATATAGCATATGGAATAACTTTATGGTTGGGGTCACCAGAGCGTGAGGAGCTGTGTTAAGGGGTCACAGCATTGGGAAGGTTGAGACCCACTGCTCTAGAGAGCTCTGCTGTTCTCCTTTGTAATTATCGCAAGATTTTCTTACATTGGCAATGCTGTTGCCAGTTAGGCTTAATGTGGATCTCGCTGTCTGACAACTTGATTGTATCTATAATGAAGTATTTATTTTTGCATCTGTCATCTCTGTTTTTTAATCTCCACACTTAAAATCTAAATGTGTTTTGAAGGCATGTTCTTGGTTTGCCAATACATTCAAGCTCCTTGTTACAGTTTAGTTTTTCTTCTAAAAGAGATTCTTGTCCTTTCTGTTCTTTTTATGCTTTCAAATTCCTCAGCATGCTAGGCAGCACAGCCCAGCTGCACTCTCCGAAGTTCTTATTCTTGGGACTCTTTTCCTGCTTTCCACATGCCTGCATCTCCTGTTCATTTGCATATTCAATAAAGTCTTTTATAATAAACCAGTGGTCACAAAAAAAGAAGGGTCCCTTGAGATCACTGAGGAAGCAGAAATGGTGAGGCATGCAGGAGTGTGAGGATGCCCAGCCTGTAGCCAAGTAAGACAGGAGGGCGAGCACACTGGAGACCTACTGTGTGCAGTGAGTGTCTGGAATGGTGGAGGACAGTGGGGCTGCACCCTCGCTCTACAGGGGTCTGTGTGCCAGCTCCCAGTGACTGGTTGTAGATGCGGTACTGAGATCAAATTGTAAGGACATCAGTTGAAGACATAGCCCAATGTTCATATCGACATCAGGGTGTTACCATGGTCTGGGGCAACGGTTCAGGAGAGAAGCTAGTGTGAGAGTGTGTGTAGCAGAGTTCAGATATCCAACCAGAATACAAATTCTGAGTGGTCATCAACATCTTCCCGTTATCCTCATTCTCAGGGGCCAAGCCAGCTATTCACCCTGGCTGACATCAGAGATCCTGGCTCAGCATGCCTCACCAAACTAAGTGGAAAGAAATAGAGGAAGACATTAGATGTCAACTTCTAGATGTGCTCAACCTGCCCATGTACCAATGAGGACACACACACACACACACACACACACACACACACACACCTGTATATCCACATGCACGCATATGCATCATGTACATGCATGTGCAAAAATAAAATTTAAAGTATTCGACAAATAAATGCTCTCTTCCTTTGTGGGATGGACATGGGCCACATACACTGCCGTGGGTGAATGCAGGTCAGAGGGCCACTTAGTGGAGTCTTCCCTCCTCCTGTATCTTTACATGGCCTTCATGGTTGAACTCGGATCTTCAGGCTTGCCTGGCCAAGTGTTTCTTTCCACTCAGCCATCTCACCATCCCCAACATGCTTTCCTGATATAGAGTCTCACAGTGTAACTCTAGGCTGTCTACGCTAACCTGGGATTTACAATTCCCCTGCCTCAGTGCCTCAAGTATAGAAATTAAGGGTACAGACCATTTTCCTTGGTGGGCACCATCTCATTATGGTATTTCTGACACCAAAATCATGTGTTTTCTCCCAGCAGCCAATACTTCAACTGATGTCCTGCAATTTGATCTCAATGCTGCCTCAACAACCAGTCTCCGGGAGCTAGCACACTGGCCCTTGTAGAGTAAGGGTGCAGCCCCACCACACTGTCCCCCCACCATTTCAGACACTCACTGCAAACAGTGGGTCTCCAGTGTGCTCAACATCCTGTCTCCCTTGGCTACACATTGGGGACCCTCATACTCCTGCATGCCTGACCATTCCTGCTTCCTCAGCAATCTCAAGGGACCACTCCTTTTGTGATCACTGGTTTATTCTAAAAACTATCTCTGCTCAGTTTTGACTCCCCCATCACCACTTTGGTTTCGTAAGAGGCATTTTTATTCCGTATTTGTTTCATTCAATACACCTTCACGGGAGGAGTCTTTCATCCGACCTACATCTGATGTGCTCACTGTCAACCCTCACTTAGCACATTTTGATTCCTTCAGTGCCTCCGGGATCTCCCTTTGGCATCTGCGTCACACTTTCCAAGGTACCAGGTCTGTCCAGATGAAAGTTGCTACAGAAACCATTTGTCTGTTGGTATCTGTTGCCATAATACTAGATTCAGGGTCTGAGGAACCCAACCTGATTCTATCTATGACTGTAACAAGCATATCAACAATAACAGCTGGAAGCATCGAAGAGCCCCTCCCCCTGTTTTGCACACAGGAAGTGGATGTGGAAACATAATTTCTTACTTGAATTCTAATGGTTGAAGAGGCAGAATTTTGGCATCCATTAGCACCTAGTCTATAGGTCCTATAAAAAACTCTTCTGTGGGGAAAAGATCTTACCCAGCCATTGGCCATGCTTGCTTCCTGATGGTGCAGCTCTGAGGTCGGGGGATGGAGGGGACACTACCGAGACCACCCACACCCCTGAGTAAGCAGTACATTTCCAGCATGTGCCCAGCAGTGTCGTGATGCTGAGGACACAGACAGATATGTAAAAGTGAGCAGTTTCTCTTCACTTCTGTGCCTAATACCATTCCTTCTTTCCCTGTAGAGTTAATTATACTGGCTCAGAAACTGCCAAAGTTGTGTCTCTGGAAAAAAAATGTCGGCACACATAGTTACTCATAAAGGCAAAAGCCACTCGATTCACGCCCTAATGAATTTTAGGAGCTCATTGAAAATATCCAAAGAAATAGATCTAGATGTTTAGCCTTACTGAAAGGGCATGAAGAAAAAAAGCATAGAGGAGTGTACAAAGGACACATGGCAATTTCTGTACCTCCAGCCACGTGCCTGATGCTCTCATCTGGCCTCTATGGACACCTACATACAGATGCTACACGGACACCGACACCCACCCCTCTCTCTCAATACGGAAAGCATAGCAGCATGCAATGGGTCACTTGAAACAAGCCATCTCCAAAGTGACACAGAAACAGAGGGCAGTAGATGCTCCCTCTCCATCATCATGGTGATTCTTTGGGTCCAGCTGCCCCCTTGGGTGTCTCTTCCTGCTTCACTCCTCCCATGGATAGAGCCTTATTTAAATGGCCACAATCCCACTCATCCTTCACACCCCATCTTAAGCTTCCCAAAGCTGTCTCTCTGCCACCTACAAATCCATCACGCATCTCATTTTATAGGATTAAGATTCTTCTTTGGGGAAAGTACCTTCTCCCTCCACCATCTGTGTGCTCTCACTCTGTTATAGGTTGGCACAGTAGACGACACAAACCTAGCTGTAGCCCTGGGGGCCTCCACCTTCCCACTTAGATTAGCTTGTTAAGTCTCTTCTTAATGGTAGTGGTCTGCAGCCCTATCTCTTCAGCCACCAGACTTACAGGAAAGCCACTCTGTGCAGCTCCAGACCAGCTACAGAAAAAAAAAAAACAAAAAAAAAACAGATTTGTCTGCAGTCAGTTGCAGAACAGAAGATTCCAGAATGAGAAGCCAGAAGAGGAGGAGAGGAGAAGCTAAGGCTCAAAGGCGTTCCTGGTCTAGCTTCACTGATTCCCCTTGTCTGACTGAAGGAAGGCCAGTGCTTGTCATAAACAGGAGTCCCATCCTGTCCGCCCTGACCTTAAAACCTCCTGATTTTTGTGTCACCTACTCAACAGTACTTATTTTCATAGTAGCTCACCAGAAGGCCTTTTGCTGAGTAGGCTTTGCTCTCTGATTGGACTGCGTTACTTGAGGACACACAGCTCAACTTGCATTTAGCAAAACGCTTTAGCATCATTTATGGAAGAAATCGCAGGACCAGACTTGATAGCTGATTAATGGGAAACTTCCTGGACTGGGGACTGATGCGTTTAGCATAAGTTGTCAGGTATTATCGGTGTCTTACAGAATGTGTGAAAGAACGCAAGCTAGCACACTAAAAGTCTTGTCAACTCCGTCTCTGAGGAATTGTTCAAATGACTTCACCTTTCTGATCTCTAGTTTCCTCTTTGTATTTTAGGCAGGAATAATAAAGTCTCTTCATCTTTGAACTCAAAGTTGCAAGGCATAGGAGTTCAGTTTAATCTGCATTAAGCAGAAAGGTCCTTTCAGTTTTATTCAACTGAGAAGCAGGAACACAGTGTAATTTTTTTGGGGGGCGGGGTGTGGTTAGGCGTGGTAGGCAAGTAGCTTCAGCCTTTACACTTCTTGTCTATAATTTTCCCATTGTGATACTTATATTTAACTTGGTGACCCATTCCTGGCAACAAACATGGCCCCCAGAAGCTCTCAACTTCTAGTTCACCCATTATACAGCCCACATGGAAATGACTTCTCTCCCTCTCCCAATAATTTGGATGTTCCCTGTGGTTAGTTTGATTCACACATGCTAACTTGGTCTCATGGCCATGTTGAAGGTGAGTGGGTTGCTCTGATTGGCTAGCCAGCAGACATAGCTACCTTCCCTAGGGCCCACTATACCATGAATGGGACACTGCAGGGGGCTGGACGGTATTTCCCTAGCAACCCCATGGCCTGGACCACAGAAACTGAGGGTGGAGCACTGCAGGGGGCTGGACGGTGGCTCTCCAGAATCCTCATAGCCTCACCTCTGGAGCCTGAAGCTGCCTTCATCTAAAGAACGTGTAGGAAAATGTGGAGAGCTGGGGATACTGCCCTCAGCCATGTGACTTAGTGTAAGCTGCACTCACAGTGGGAAGCAGAGGGCCTGAAAGCAGGGGACATTGTCATCAGGTGTCCTAGGTGGCTGTGGTGTGCTTTGCAGGGGAAATGCTTCCCTTTGCCTTCTTAGTTATATGTGGATCCCTATGCATGAAACCAACAGCTGTCATAGTAACAGGAAAGGGGGCATGTAGTTCTTTTTTTTTTTTTAAGCATATTTTATATTCTGTGGGGGCCATGCACGAGGAATAGCAAAAAGGCTCTAGAACTCGTGGAATATGGCCCACCAGTTAGCATGCCCACGATGGCATGTCTCAGTGACGTATAACCTGAGAACTCCGTGGCCTGAGGACTTGATGCTGTTATGGAGCACAGCTCTGCATGTCACCTTTGTGCTTCTCATGATCCTTCTAACATGTGAATCCTGTGAGTACATAAAGGGGTCCCCAGCCCCCCACTGGGCAGTGTCATAGGCATACTCAATAACAATGCTTGATCTCTTTCAGGCATTGCTGCTGGAGCAGATTAATGATTGAACCACCACCCTTGAAAACAATCTACAAATGTAGATTGCTGACAATGATCATTACCCTTAAAAAGAATTTGGAAAACTAGGTAAAGATGTTTTTGCCATTGGCCCTGATGCAGGATTTGTTAGGGGACAATTGAAGTTAAAAGAAAGTAAATTCTTGTTGTTGTTTGTTTTTGTTTGTTTTGTTTGGTTGGTTGGTTTTTTTTTTTTTTTTTTCAAGACAGGGTTTCTCTGTGTATCCTTGGCTGTCCTGGAACTCACTCTGTAGACCAGGCTGGCCTCGAACTCACAGCGGTCTGCCTGCCTCTGCCTCCTGAGTGCTGGGATTAAAGGTGTGTGCCACCACCCCGGGCTGAAAGTACACTCTTCTTAGTAAAGCTAGAGACGTTTTGAGGTTGGCAAAGCAAGAACAATGGCCCATAGCAGCATTGGCTGACGTGACTCTTTCAAGCTGGGCTGGTGACTGAGATGACGATTGATTTCCTTATTCTATTTGTTTGCCCTCAGCTTCCTGATATGATTTAATAAAGCATATTAATGAGTAGATGAGCACCTTTAGGACTTAAAGTAGAAATAGCTAATTATTTCTATATAGAAGTTTAGATTTGTGATTCTTTTAATATCTTTATAAGATTACTTTTTCAGATAATTCCTCCTTTATAACTGCAAATTGCAGCCTGCCAGTAAAGAAAAGCTGGCTGAGAAGTTGCCTTGCTTGCTTATACCCTGCTAATATGTAACAAGTTGCTTGGTTACAAATGTATGTGGGTTCTTGAAAAGAATTTGTTTTTCATGTTTGTTTCTCACCCATAACACATACAACATTTGATCATGTGAAGGGCATTGGGGAGCATGCTTTTCTTATGTATATCCATTGTGGTCATTCACTTAAATATAGACATATTGCAACTTTTGTACTGCTTGAAAGATCTTGCTTGGATGTATAAGCTGTGGGAGAAATTTAAAAGGGTTGTTGGAGTCTTTTTCCGTCCACGAAGATGTGTGTCCGTGCATATGTACATGTGTGAGGTTGTTGAAACTTGCTCGTGGCAATCTTGTTCCATCCACCAAAGTAAACATGCATATGTACAGTAGCTCTTCTGAGTGTTTCTATCCACCAAGGTGTGTGTATGTATGTATGTATGTATATATGTATATATGTATATATATATGTATGTATGTATGTATGTATGTGAATGTGTAAAGTAAGAGAAACTTGGAAGAAGAAGCTTTTTGAAACCTACCTGCTACAGTCTGTCTTACTTCATCATCAAGTGTCAGTGTGTGTGTGTGTGTGTGTGTGTGTGTGTGTGTTTCTCTCCTTCTCCCCCCTCCCTTTTTAGATGTTTGCCACCATCAGTGGAAGCCCCCACTAGGAGCCATAAGCTCTAGCCCCCGCTTGCCACCATCAGTGGAAGCCATTGCTGGTAACAATCAATTCCGGCATGGAAGGTGGCCCTCAGAAAAAGTCTTACAGCGTCACCAGCCAGCCATGGGATCCACACCCCACCTCAGTTTCCCCAGCTGATATCAAAACAGGACTTTGATAATATTCCTTGGCGGGGGTGGGGGGGGAGGAGTGGGGGGTGGGAGGGGGCAAGTGAGAACTGGGGAAAGAGTTAAGTGGGTAGAAGTTCTCGTTGCACAAGCATGAAGAACTGAGTTCAAATCCGGCCCATCCACATAGAAAAGTAGTCATTTGAATACCTGGAGCCCAGCACTCTTGGGGAGGACATGAGAGGATGGTGTAGACTGGTGAGTGCCA
Source organism: Acomys russatus (assembly GCF_903995435.1). Taxonomy (NCBI): domain Eukaryota; kingdom Metazoa; phylum Chordata; class Mammalia; order Rodentia; family Muridae; genus Acomys; species Acomys russatus. The sequence goes on along the minus strand of NC_067168.1, from coordinate 41,886,483 downwards.
AGCCAGAGCAGGCTCTGTGAGAAAGCCTACTTCAGGCAAATAAGGCAGAGATTTTACAAAGTAGGAAAGACAGTGGGTTTTTTCTGGCCTCCACCTGCCCCCAGTGCACACCCCACCACCCCACCCAGCAAAGATGCCAAGCGTAAGATGAAAGGTCACACACCATTGCAGCAAAGAGATACAGTCTCAAAAGCAACTTGAAGGCTTTGAGCTTTTTCAAACCTACTTTATTTGAGGTTCTTTAATGCTTATGCCTCCCTTCCAACCTACCTGCCCTACAGAGGAGAGAAAAGAGGTTCATGGGAACAGGAGAAATAGACATTTTTAGACTCAGTTCCTTGGAGAGATTCCACTAGCGTAGTCGGCAGGACTCCAGAAGACCCATTAAACAGCAAACCACGCAATTCAGCAAAGGTGACAGCAGCTACAGCCGCTGGAAGCTGGAGCAGCAGCGGGAACCTTAAAGCATTTGCTGGAGTGGTTCTTGTTAGGAGCATCCCAGAGAGTAGCGATGAACAGCCAAACAGTAGGAAATGATGCCAAGACCAAAAAGCCCAACCCCGGTACTAGGATATCCATCAGTTGGCAAAGATCATACTCCTGCAAGAGGCGGTTCCTCTTCCAGCAGAAAAACATCCCATTCTCTTACAAGTCTGTTTCCAGTGGAAGAAACACCATACACCCTCACACAAGTCAGTTTCACATGCCACACTTGGGATCAAAACAGAAGCCTATTTACATCCACTACAGAGATTAGGGAGAGGAAAGGCTTGTAGGTCATTCTAACTGCAAAATGAAAGAAAACGTCACACAGCCAGAATTAGGACAGGAAAATGTTAGGGATGTTGTATTTTTCAGACCACAGTTTTGAGTGATCATTCACCTGTCTCCTCCTCAAAGCAGCTGGAAGTACAAAAGGATATAGTTGATACCAAGATAGGAATCTCATCCTCAAGCACTGAGTCTGTGGCTTTCCTTTTACCATTAAGACATCAGCCCTTGAAAACACATGAGATACCTAGAAGATAAATTAGAACTGAGCATCACTCCTGCCTCCATCCATGCTGTTACATTGCCAATGATGAAAAATATAACAATGCTGCTATGTTTACAGACAGGAGCCAACTTTAATCAGATGCTGAGACTCGCAGCCAAGCAATGGGCAGAGTTCAGGGTGTGGAAGAGTTGGGGGGAAGGATATAAGGCCCTGAAGGGGGCAAGAATGCTACAAGAAGGCCAGCAGAGTCAAATAACCTCAACCCATGGGGGCTTACAAAGGTGGAACCACCAACCAAAGAGCATGCATGGACTGGACCTAGGCTTCTTACACAGATGTAACCAACGGGCAGTTTGAGCTTCATGTGGGTCCCCTAGTAAGTTGAGTGGGTTCTGTCTATGACACAGACTCTGTTGTCTGCTTTCAATCACTTTGCCCTAACAGGGCTGCCTTGCCTGGCCTCAGTGGATGAGGATGAGCTCAAACCTGCTGAAACTTGATGTGCTAGGGTGTGTTGGGGGTGGGGGACTTTGATTTTCTGAGGACAGGGGGAAGGGGTGAAAGAGGAAGAAAGGTAGGAGGGAGAGACTGGGGGAGAGGAGGAAGGGGGCTGCAATCAGGATGTAAAGTGAATATATGAATTTTAAAATATTAAAAATTATAATTAAAAAATCATAACAGCAGTAGGATAATCACATTCAGTGGCTGTTAATCTCACCACCTCAGGGACCATCTCATCTCTGACTTGCTTACGCGCCTCCACAGAAGCACCCATAGAGGTATTTACGAGCTCTTGTCAAGGATGCTGGTGGAGTTGAAGCCATGCTTTGTCCTAAGAGAAGAGTAGAGGGATGAGGTGTTTCTGCTTGCTTTGTGCTGTGCTCCAGCTTTTGCTTCTCTTGAGAATTCCCTGAACCTCAGATGTTCCTGAAGAAGCTCATTTGACATTGCTTCGTATTCACTGAATAATGCACAGAAAGGATGCTGCAGTGTCTGAAGAGATAACGTAAAGGAGAGTAGTGTATCCACACAGGGTAGACTCATCCTTGTGAACTTCAGGAAGCCTGGAAACACACACAAATGGCTTATTCTTCCCAAGAAAGTGCATGGCTTGTCCCTTTCTACTTTTACAGAATCACTATTCTGTCAGTGTGGCCCGTCTGTGGCATAGGCCTTTCCCTAACCAACGATTTCTAGAATCCTAAGTGTCAATATTTTTGCCAATTCCAGTTGTCTCTGAGAGCCAAAGCCTGCCCAGATCGAATAGATTTACCTGTTGGACACTTAAAACTCTACCCTTGTATTGATATGTCCCTGATTACTTTCCTCAGGAACTATGAGAAATAAGTTGCATATTCTAAAAATTTAAAACATTGTGTTTGTGTGTATGTGTGTATATGTGTGTGTGTGCGTGTGTGCTATATCAGTTCCCTTTTGTTATTCTTATAAAACACCATAACCAAAATCAGATTATAGAAGAGTTTATTTTGGATTATAATTCCCGAGGGATAGTCTATAATGGCAGGAAGGGGTGTCAGGAAGTGGCTAAAGCAACTAGCTGAGATCTCACTTCTCAAATGGCAAGCAGGAAATAGAGAAAGAACCAGAAGTGGGAGGAGACTGGAACACTCAAGGTGCAGCCCCCCACCCCCGTGAATAATGTACTTCCTCCTGACAGGCTTCACCTTACAAAGGGTTCCCCCAAAAGGACCAACAAGCAAGGACCTGGTGTTTAAATTCATGAGTCCATGGAAGACATGTCTCGTTCAAACAACTACAGACGGAAAGCTGGGGAGAAAGCTCACCAAGGGAAGTGCAGACCTTGCAAATGTGAGCACCCTAGTCCCATCTCAGAAACCACACAAAAACGTAGGCACTCACTTGTAATCCTGGGAAGGCAGAGTCCGGCAGATTTTTGAAGTTTGGGGCCAGCTACTTTAGACCACTTTCCTGGTTCCAGACAAGTTAGAGATCCTGTCTCAAAATAATAAACATCTGAGGGAAAGCAATAGAGATCATCCCCTGGCCTCCACATGCATGCACATACAAAACCTTCCACATACACACATGTGTACCTGAACACACACACATACACAAACACTCCTAGACCTTGCATTACCCAAAGCCCCGAGGTTTTCCCAGGATGTACATTTTCTAATCCATCTTAGTCTTTCTTGATTATAGCGAGCACACAGATGCACAATGAGATTAATAGCGCCATTGAAAGTGAGCTCTGTCTGCCTTCCTAACCTTGCTATAACAATGGATATCAATAGTTCTGTCAGTAGCAGCGCCTTCCCACACAAAGAACCAGTGCCACCAGAATTTTTCCCTGTCATTTATTTGTTGTGCATTTCAATTCCTCCATTAGTGCTTTTTGTCAGGCTAATTATGAAAATCTCTTTCCATTTTTGTTCCAGACCTAGGATTGATCTCTGAATTCACAGATGATTTTGCCTTCCTAATCGCATCCCTTCTCTGCTAGAAAAAGAGGCCAGATGACTCCCGTGTTACACTCATCAGAAAAGACCTTCGCCTTGCTTACTACTTAGGAGAATCAAGTGTATCCAAACCTAGGAACAGGGCGTTTGCTCTTGTTTGAAGCAATGCTTTGTCTCCGTAGTAGACTGGTAGGCTCATCTGAGCATCATCTCAGCATCAAAGGCAAGCCAACAAGGGCTGGACAGATGGCTCAAAGGTTAGGAGCCCTTGTATCTCTTCCTGGGGCCTGAATTTGTTTCCTAGGACCCTATGTCAGGACTCACAACTTCCTGTAACTCTAGATCCAGGGCATCCAATGTCCTTCTCTAGCCTCTGAGCATATACACACATGCAATCTACATTCAACATACATATAAACAAAAACAACTAAAATAAATCTTTAAAAGAACAAGCCAGTAGTGGTGGTGGCTCAGTTAGACTGCTTGCTTGGTGTGCACAGGACCAGGTTGCATCCCCAAGGACCGCATCGGCTGGTGTGGTACTGCGTGCCTGCAATCCCAGCACTCGGGAGGTGAAGGATGTGCGTTGAAAGTTCAAGGTCATCCTTGTGGATGCCAGACACAGTTGGCTTAAGGCCAACTGGACTATATATGACTGCATCATAAGCAAGGAAGAACAACCGACCTTTGTGAAAGTGATGAGTATATTAGCTAAGTTGGGATCTCAGGTCTGAGTCAGCAAATGAAAATCACTCTTGTGGGGACCTAACTGCTCACAATGCAAAGGATCCCCCCCCCCCAAAAAAAAAAAAAACAAACAAAAAATAGCTCCAGAGTCTGTGGCATTTCCTGACATTAATGGGCAGATGATATCGCCTCAGATCACAACATGACACACCAAAGTAGTCAATTTCTAGTCAAGACAGCTGTGGTCCATACATGTAAAGACATTTTTGGTTGCTGCTATGGAGGAAGGAGGTGACCGTGGCATTGAGCGGGCAGAGGCCAGTGATATTAAGCATCTTGCAATGTTCAGATAGCAATAAAGTATATCTCACTTTACCAGTCAATAGGATTGAAGGCGAGAAGCCTTGCTTAAAGGGAGGTGACCACCACCCTTGAACTGAAACTCAAAACCCTCCGAGAAAAACTCAACATGTCTTCCTGTAGGGTGACTGTCAATGGGCAGCCCTGGTTCCTCTAAATCACCTCTATTCCTCTTCAGTTCTACAATGTTCTTGGTGAAGGTAGAGATAGGTCTGCTATATTTAAAACTGCCCTTTAGTCTGCTGACAAGGAAATTTGTTACTTCTCCAAATGCCAGCCAAAGCCAAGTCAGAGGGCTTTTGGACTTGTACTATAGCTCAGACTTTTAGAAATGTATTTTATGTTTTATTAGGATTTTTTTTTTTTTTTTTTTTTTTTTTTTTTGGTTTTTTGAGACAGGGTTTCTCTGTGTAGCCTTGGCTGTCCTGGACTTACTCTGTAGACCAGGTTGACCTCAAACTCACAGCGATCCGCCTGCCTCTGCCTTTCTAGTGATGGGATTAAAGGCATGCACCATCACGCCCAGCTGTTGTTTTCTTTTCTTAAGTGTTTTATTTATTACAATTTATTCACATTACATCACGATTGTTACATCCCCTTTCTGGTATCTTCCCATTCTCATCCGCCCTCCCTCCCTTTTCAGCCCTATTCCCCTCCCCTAGACCTCTGATACAGGGAGGGCCTCCTCCCCCACTGCCTGGCCACAACCTATCAGGTCTCATCTTGATAGCCTGCATCCCCTTCCTCTGTGTGCCCATAGGCTTCCCTGCCAAGGGGCAGTGATCAAATCTTGGGCACCAGAGTTCATGTCAGAGGCTGACTATGCCCCCCCAACCCCATGTCAAAAATGAGCTGGCCATCAGCTACTTCTGAACAGGGAAATCTAGGTTCTCTGAATGCATTGTCCTTGATTGGTGTGTCAGTTTGTGCAGGCCCCTCGGGTCTAGATCCTCTGGCCTTGATAGTCTCCCTGTGGAGCTCCTGACTCCTCAGCGTCTTCCATTGCCCCAACTCTTCCATACAAATCTTAGCATTCTGCCCAGAGTATGGCTGAGAGTCCCAGCATCTGTCCCTATCCCCCACTGGGTGGCATCTCTCAGAGGACATCTACATTGAGCTAATCTCCACTTCTTATTTTAAACTTTACATTCAGCAATGGCATTACCACCTACTCAAATAAATGCATATTTCATTTCAAGGGAGTAAAAAGGGGACCATAATAAGCTGAAGGGACACCTTGGTTGGTAAAATGTTTGCTGTACAAATATAAAGAATTGGACTCGATCCCCAGAATCCACATGGAGTAGCTCTGCGTTGTAGCATACATTCATAATCCAAGTGTCCCGGAGGCTGAGACAGGAGGATTTCTAGAACTTACTGGCAGGTCAGCCCAGGTGAATTGGCAGCTCCAGACTTATGAAAGACAAGGTAGATGGCCTATGAGGAATGACACTTAAGGTTGTTCATTAGCCCCCATGTTCACATGTATACATGTGCATACACACACACACACACACACACACACAGAGAGAGAATATATTAAATGAACAATATATTAAATGAACCATCGGTGTGAATATGTATCACATGCAATGCATTATGAGCCACTGCCAGGAGAGAGTGATGCTGTCTAAAGTGTTACAGATAACAGCAATGTTGGGTAGGATATGTCTGTCTCTTGGTTATTTATCAACTGCCTTTTGCATTAATCTATGCATCTTCCTAATGCATTACAAGTAAAGAGCCAAATGTCAGATTTATCCACTCAGAAATCAATGACTCTTTTGGGCCTTGTCCCAAATCAGGCTAAAAATGGCATATGTTTACCCAGGAAGTCATTACATCTCACTTGAGGAGAGATAGGCCCTTGAGATTCTGACAGCCCCGTGTAGCTCACATGTTGTGATGATGGCGGCCACACGCATCCCTTCTTGTATGATCCTCTTCAACATCACTGTGACACCACTCCCTGGGTGATAAGGGACACGCCCTCCCATCTTGAGCTCAACTCCCTTCTCTCATATGAGAGGTCTCTGAAAGTATCATCTGTGCCGTTATTATTTCGTACATCACTGGGCAAGCCTGTGTTTTGTTAGGTATTGTCTCTTGGTCTCTGACTATTGTGTTGTGAGGAACCACATGGCCTCATGGGAGGGGGTCACCAAATCTCATCATGACAACTGTGCAAGTGAAACTCCAAATGATTCCAGCCTCCAAGTGACAGGCCACCTCCTAACCTCAGGATCTTGTCTTTCCATGTAAAACCCAAGTATGTCATTTTGCTGAGCCTTCTGAGAAGTACAGATTTGACTGGCGAGCGACGTAAGCGATGGTCTATCATTTTGTTTTGAAACAGGGTCTTATTATGTGGTCTTGTCTGATCTGGGGCTCACTGTCTTCCTGCCTCAGCAGTAAGTGTTGAGATTGCTGGCCCGTGGCATCGTGCTTGGCAGACAGCTGGCGTTTCAAAGATAGGACGCATCAGTGCTCAGACACTCAGTAGTAGATGACTGACACAGATGAAACTGTGGAGAAGACAAGTTTGTGAGCCACGTTCTAAACTAATTTCTTCTGGTGCTTTGTCATGAGTTGTGTGTATGCGATTGTGTGTTTCTGAGTGTGCTCACGGAGTGTGGAGTCTGCATGCATGGATATGCACTTATATGTGGAGGCAAGAGGTCATCCTTTCAGTGTTGTTTCTCAGGAAGGTCATCCATGCCAGGGTCCGGCTCCAGGTGAAGTCAGGGCCTGAAGAAGGTCAGATGCAAGGGCAGAGAAGAAGGAATGAGTCAGGCAGTGGATCAGGGGTTTCCCAGCCTTACTGACTGGCAGTCAGAGGGCTCCTTTATTTATACAGAACTCAGAACTCAGTAGGCAGGGATAGATGCATGTTGTTCCAAAACACAGATCCTGTAACTTTTGTCCCCAGACACATGTTTTAACTTCCACTTGGTCATAAGTTTAGTCATCGTTGATAAACCATGACAGGACAAAATTATCTCTCACAATCATTTTCTTACATCAACCCTGCAACCCGATTTTTAACAATCTTGTGGTTTCAAGGGCATTTTTTTTCCCCAAAGCATGGGAGCCTGTTCTCAGTCTGGTGGTTCTTGTGGTTTCAAGGGCACTAGGCAGAAAGAAGATCTCCAAGCCAGCCTGGGAAGATTGTCATGTCCCAAGCAGTCAGTGTACTATCACGTTTTAATAGTCAGAGTACTAGTCATCATTAGGCCCAAGAAAAATCTTCAGGCCAAAGTTGCTATGGTTATTATTCAGTTTCTACCATAATACAATGTTTATATTTTATATATTTGTAGAATTTATTTATATGTTCAATCTTAGCATGTATTTGTTCCTTGGTTATATTACACCATAGTGGCCTTGTATGAGTTCACATTTTCTCAAAAAGAGAGGTCTTAATATCTTGTTCTTTTATCATTTAGCCACACAATTCTTTGTCCATCAGTATGAGAAGAGGTTTTCAATTTGATTTGATGCCAACTTCTCCAGCCTACCGAATACTGTTTGCCTTTTAAGGTTTACTCTGTTCTAATTATCTTGCTCCTGAGTAAGTGCAGGGTTAGATGTGCCAAGAGTATCTCTGAGTCAGAGCCTTATTAAGGAGGTCTCTGGCATACTTATTTGAGTCATAGCCTACAGGACATAAGGAAGACCTTCAAGTAGATCCATCCAGATAAGGATGTAGCCCTAAAAGTAGAAGGGGTATTATGATCAGGACAGTCTTGGGAAAGCATAGAGGCAGTATTCCTGAGGGAGGGTGTAAATAATTCATAAGAAAATTTCCATCAACTCATTATCCCCAAGTTGGACAAATAATAAAAGCTCCCATCCCCCAAACACACATACAACACATAGAGATCAAGGCCAAAAAGTAGGAGACTGCACCACAGTGCTTGCATCACTCGGCTCAGCTTTGCTGGAGCTTTGTCAAACAGCTGCACTGGCTTTTTGACTTCCGCTGTTCCCACTAGATGTTACTGTGCCACCTCCACAGTGTCTTTCTGAGACAGGATCTCTCACTAGGATCTGGGCTTCACCAGTGAAGCTAGGCTGGCTGGCCACCTACCTTCTGGATTCTCCTGCTTCCAGCTCTCCAGTAATGAGGTGACAAACACTAGTCTCCATGTTTGACTTTCTTATGCACGTTCTTGGGCTCAAGCATGGAGCACCATGCTTGCTTGGCAAGCGCTTTACCAATTGGGTTATCTCTGTAGCTCCTTATTACAGAAAGCCGAAAGATGTAGCTCAGTGCTATGGTATTTACCTCACCTAGGTTCAATCCCCAGTACTGAAAAATCAAAAAGTCATCGAATCTATTCCATAGTCATGAGGAAGGTCCAGTCCTGCTTGTCGAATACCACAAACTCTGTAACGACTGTAAGAAAAGATGACATTCTGTGCCACCCATCTGTCTTTAGGTATAAGGAATGGAGTCAAAGTCTAAAAGGTAGATCCGCTGTCTAGTGCTAGAGACATTGGATTTTTTAATTTTAAAAGACCGGTAATGAAAGAGTGGCAAATTCATCACTAAACCAGATCCTCACCTTCTGTGCTGAGCAGACAAACAACTCTCCCTTGGGAACACGACCTCTAACAACATCTGCAGTCTCAACTTCAGCTAGGTCCTTTTCTTCTCACTTGAGTATCTCAGAAGTGATGAATCACCATAAGTTTGGTTAAAGTGGAAAAGTAAGTAATTCTGACATGCCCTTCAGGACTGTCCTTGGATGCTGAGTTCAGAGTCCCGGGCCCTGTTCTGTCAGTCTCTAGAGCTCGCTCTTCCTAATCGCGGGAGGACTTGCTTCTTGGCTGCTTCCCACTGCAGCAGATCATGTGCCACATCAACTCACCAAGAACTCCCTCCCAAGTGGTTCTGATTTGTGGACTCTTAGATGTGGTCTGCAGTGCGTTAATTACTCTTGGGAGTGAAATGCTATCGCACAGTTCAAAGCAATACTTAAGATTTATTTGTTTAAATGAAGTGACTCACAATAATGCAAGATGATTTCGTCTAAGTCTCTAGTCCCTCAAAATTGAAAAATGATCCTTGTTCTGGGAAGCCAAGATATAAACTGGGATTTGTTTCCTTGAGAAATAAAGTTACTGAAAGCAAGAGATATTTCAAAAATAGAAACAAACTAAAGAATAGAAAAAGCAGAAGGGATGAAATGCACAATGATTAGCCCAGTCAGGGTAAAAATAAATTAATTTAAATTAAGACAGTTTGGTATTGATATAAGGGTAGAAAAATACACTGAAGATACAGCCCTTGAGTAGAGTAACAGATTTAAAAGCTGTTTTTCTGGATCACTGGGGGATAATAAAATATTCACTAAATACATTGAGACAATATATTTATCCAAAACAAATAAAGGAATAATTTGGGTTCCTTTATCATGTGTTAAATAATTACTACTGAAAGGTCAACTCCAAATGACTCACTTTACTTAAAAGTAAAAGAAAAACTTTAAGGACAAAAACCTAAGGAAGAGAGTTGATGGCCTCAATACAGAGATCTTGAACATGATGCTGAAAACACAATTCAAGGAAAATGCTGATACACTCAACTACAGTAAAATTAAGACAGCTTGAGCAAACACTGGCCACTGTGAAGGAGAACACATCTGCACCAAATGTGATCATCACCAGCAGCGGGGTCCAACTGTTCAAAACCCGTGACCCTGTGGGGGACATTTCACGTTCAACGCAGAATGTAACCTGTGTCCATTACTTTTATCATCTCTGTGACCATCTAGATCCCTCACAACAAGACCATCAAAACATATTCCCCAACATCCACGAGACACCAATGAAGTCAACGAAAGTTAGTGACAAGCATTTCTAAAGAAAAGTGACACAAGTGACCAAATAAGAAGATGGCAAATTTATTGGTACTCAGAGGACCTGCCCCTGAGACACAGGAAAGTTCGTGTTTAGCATGCACAAAGCCCAGTGTTCAGGCCTGGTAACTCTCACACCTATTTATTAGCAATTAGCAAATACAAAAAAAAAAAAGAACATGAAAATTATATACCAAATTAAACAGCTATGGTAGTGAGAATAAAATTTCACTTTAGCAAGGATTGCAATACAGCGAGTTAATGAGGAGCATCATACAACAATGACAGAACTGTACAAGAGGAAATCAAATTGAAAACAAACTATTAGAATCTAGTCATTCTGAGCCTACGCGGCAGTCACTCCCCTAAGGATAATTTTTGTGCGTACTTTCCAAACAAGCCCTACATACATAAATACAGTGTTTGTCACAATGTCACTGTGTCAATCTGCGTTTGTTACTTTCCTTATCCTTGAGATCAAATACCTGACAAGAAGCAAGTAGAGGGAGGACGGGTTTACTTTGACTTCTGGTTTGAAGGAATACTATCCATCATGGTGGGAAAGACAGGGTGCCAGGAGTGAGGCAGATGGTCACTTGTGTTTACACACAGGAAGAAGATAGAAAGCAGGAAGTGGCACTGGGATATAAAACCCCATGACCTAACTCCAAGGGACCCATTCCCTCCAGCAAAGCTCCACATGCTAAAGGTGACATAATGTTCCCAATCAGTAGCAGCAGCTGGGACCAACCACTCAAAACCCATGAACCTGTGGGGGACATTTCAGAACATGATCTGAGTCCGTTACTTTTCTCAACTTGGTGACCAGACACCTGACAATAAAAAAACTTAAGCACGGAAGGGTATATTTGGGTTTATACTCTGAGGGGATACAGTCTACCACTGCAGAGAAAGGATGGAAGCAGGACCATGGGGCAGTGGTTTGCATTGTAGATGCCGCCAGGATGCAGATGTGGAACCAGGTTACAAAACCTCAAGGTTCACCCTAGTGACCTACAATTCCCAGAAAGACTCCATGTCTGAAAGGCCCCACACTTTCCAAAGCAGTACCACTACTTAGGGAGCCAAGTTTTCAAGTACAAGAGTCTACGGGGTATTTCTCACTCAGATCATAGCACTGCCTAAATCCCTGTACTTTAGCATATTTACATGTATACACAGACGTGTGTGTGTGTGAGTGTGCATGTGTATGTGTGTGTGAGTGTGCGTGTGTGTGTGTGTGTGTGTGTACTTTCTTTCATAATGGAACATTATTAGAACAATGAAAATAAAGGAGTTATAGCTACGCACATCAGTGCAAATGTACAGGGAGCCACAATTAGTTAATTATGGATATGAAAAGAATTCTTGATGTGGTATCACATGTCTTTAGTTCTACCACTTGGGAGGCAGAGGCAATGAATCTCTTTGAATCCAAGGCAGCCTAGTCTACCAGGTCAGCCAGGTCTGCATAGTAAGACTACTGAATAAAAATAAATAAATGAAGGAAGGAAGGAAGGAAGGAAGGAAGGAAGGAAGGAAAGAATAACATAGGAAGGAAACAAGAAAGAAAGGGAGGGAGAGAAGAAGAAAGGAGTGGAGGAAGATAGGAAGGAAGGAAAAAAAGGAAGAAAGGACTAACATTGTCCCTATGACCTAGTGCATTGTGGTATTGTACGCAGAGGACGAAGTGATTAATGCTGTAATCCCAGCATTCGGGAAGCTAACGCCGGAAGATGAATCATGTCTTTGAGGCCACCCTGACCTACATAGTAAGTTCTGGGTTGAGTAGGGCCACAGAATGAGACCCTGTGATGGTTTAAAGGAGAAGTGTCCCCAGTTAGTGGTGCGGCTAGGCAAGTTACTGAGCCTTGAGGAGGAAGCAATCACTTGAGGACTTGGAGGCCTCATAGCCTTGTGTCACTCTCAATCCGTTCTCTCTGCTCATGCTGGCAACTAAGTTGTGATGTCTCACCTTGCTCCAGCCAGCTTCTGCCACACCTCCCTTGCTATTACGGAGCCTCCTTCTGGAAAGTGGCTCTCAACCTTCCTAATGCTGTGGCCCTTTAATACAGTTCCTCATGTTGTGGTGAGTCCCCCCTCCCCCCGATAAATTTACCTTGTTGCTGTTTCATAACTGTAATTTTGCTATGGTTATAAATTGTAATGTGAGCATCTGATATGCAACTCCCAAAGGGGTTGCTACCCACAGGTTGAGAACCCTGTATCTGAACCCATTGGCCAAAATAAACTCCTTCTCCCAAAGGTGGCTTTTGGTTATGTTTCATCATAGCAATAGAAAGTAACTAATACAGATACAGACTCAGTCTCAAACAACAACAAAACAAAGTGAAAATGAATGTGTTATAAGACATGTTATTGCAGAAAGTTGTAAGACAAAGTGAGATGTTTTTGCCAGCTTATAAACAAGAAAGAACAGTGCTTGGTTTCATTCTGTACAATCCTTATTTCTATGACGAGGTAGCAGGGCAAGGATAGAATAGACATACCCAGGAGCTAACACGATTCATCAAGTATTTTATTATTATTCCTTAAATCATATAAATATGGTGTTTGTGCCATTGACCAAGTAATGTATTTCAAAGTACAAAACACTGAGAATACTACAAAATAGATATCCAGCAATTTTCCCACCTGAACATCCTGATACCGTTTAATAAATGTAGAACCTGGATGTGACTGATTAGATTCCCTTTCTGAGTGGCACTTAGAATTAACTGCCCTATGATGACAACAACAAGCAAGCCTGGCTCCCGCTAGCCATGCTACAAATAGCTGAGCAAGAGTTATTTTAAGGAAGCAATGCCAAGGCTTGGAGTTGCAGTGAGAGGCATTCCCCTGGCTTTTAGCCTCTTTACACAATCCATGAAGGACAAGATGTCCAGCAAAGCCTTTCTGTGTACATACTGGTCTGGGTCACCTTTCTCCTTGGTGGGTATTGCAAACTCAGCCTGCTTGTGGCTGGCCTTCGCAACTGATGTTGAGTTTACTTCCGCCCTTAGTGTCATTCCCTTTGTTGAACAGAATTGGCTCAAATCAGGGCAGCAATTAATCTTCAGCGTTTACTTTCAGTCACTAAAGATCTTCCAAAGTCCGATTTGTAATCCTGCTTTAAACACATTAGGGATCCGGAATTCAACCAAATCATATCCCCAAGCACCCTGCTTTGTGTGACCACGTGAAATTACCAAAACAAACAGAGAATTGTGCTGACTACTGAGACAACTCAAGTACAAAACATTGTTTTAAGAGACCATCACTGGTGTGAGTTGATGTCTAACGGATTGCACATGCACTGGGTGAGTTTTGAGGCTTTGGTGTACATATTGACCCATAGAGTCAATACCCAAAGCAAGCAGGTCACTTTCGTCACCCTGGAAGTCCCTATGCCTACTCTTCAGCCTCGTCTCCCGCACTTCTCAGCTGACTGTCATGGAGCTACTTAACGCCCATTTTCAGGAATTTATATGGATGAACTAGTACATCTTAAGAGTCCGTATAATTGCGTCCAGTCAGTACTTAACTTTTGGGCATTTAACCTTTTTCTTTTCTTCTACATTAGAATACGAGGTGGTAGTTTTACTCTGCTGGTTTTCTGTATGATTTTCATTCTCTCTCTCTCTCTCTCTCTCTCTCTCTCTCTCTCTCTCTCTCTCTGTCTCTCTCTCTCTCTGTCTCTTTTCTTTTCCCCCCCCCCCTTGCCTCCCTCGCATTCTCCCGATGATCTCCCTCACACTCTGGCATCACACAAATACATTTTCTACTTTTTCTCCTTGTTCTCCTCTCTCACAGTCTCTAGTTTCGGGCCTTACACCCCCTCCCCCCCACACACACACCCTCACACCTCCACACACACACCCTCACCCACACACACACACACACATACACACACACTCACACACACATATACATACATACACACACACTCACACACACACACTCACACCTCCGCACACACACCCTCACCCATACACACATATACACACACACACTCACACACACACATATACACTCACACACACATACTCACACACACACACACACACATTCACACACACACACACCCTCACACCTCCACACACACACCCTCACTCACACACACACATATACACACACACACTCACACACACACACATATACACTCACACACACACACACACATTCACACACACACACCCTCACACCTCCACACACACACCCTCACCCACACACACACACATATACACACACATACACTCACACACACACATATACACACACACTCACACACACACATATAATTTTAAAATGGGCTCCATGTATAAAGGAGAACATGTGGCTTCTGCATTTGGGAGGCTGGGCTACTTCTCTTATAATAATTTCTAGATCCACCCACTTAGCTGAAACTTCCATGGCTTCATTTTCTCTATGGCTGAATACAACTCCATTGTATGTACTGAAGACGCTTTCACTAGCTGTCCACCTGCTGGCTGTCTAGACTGGCCCTATCCTCTTGTTATTGTAAATAGAGCCTCGATAAACACAATGTGGAAGTATCTGTATCAGGATATAGTCTTCTGGGCATATGCCAGAAGTGCTACATGCCTGGGTCACATGGCTGTTCTATTTCTAGTTGGTTTGGGGAAGCCCCACAGAGATTTCTACAGTGGCTGCACAACTGTACCCTCCCATTATTAGTGAGGGAGGCTCTTCCTTTCCCACTGTCCTCACCAAAACGTATCATTACGTCTATCTTTTTACCTTTTATTCTGACGGGGTAAGATGGGATCTCAAACTAGTTTTACTTTAAACCTCCCTCGTGGCTAAGGATGTTGAAGACTTAAAAAGTAGTTATTGGACAGTTGTGCTTCTTTTGATAATGGTGTTCTATCATATACTATAAAGCTTATTTGACTTCATTATATGGTTATAAAAATGTCATCCTTGAGGAGCTGGAGAGATTGTTTGGGGGCTTGAAAGCTTATTCTGCTCTTGTAGAGAACCTCAGTTTGGGTCCCAGCACCCACATTGGGTGTTTTATAATCACCTGTAATTCCAGATCCAGGGGTTCTGGACAGTTTGTCTGGATTCTATGAACACCTGCACCTACATGGTCTGTCTGTCTGTCTGTCTGTCTGTCTCTCTCTCTCTCTCTCTCTCTCTCTCTCTCTCTCTCTCTCTCTCTCTCTCTCTCTCTACACACACACACACACACACACACACACACACACACACACACACACGGAGAGAGAGATTAACATTTAAAAGACATTTTAAGCTACTGTGCACCTGAGTTCCCAGACAAGGGGCTTCTGGTACATGGCTCTTCCAAGACTCTTCCTAGATGTCAGATGCGCTTAGTCATAGCTAATTCTAATGATGAATTCCTCAATATAACCAGACAGCCTAATAAAGCCAAGTTCACTGTGACTTTGTGCAGTTCTAGAAGACACAATTTCCCTCTGGTTTTAGGAACAGCTTAGGAGGAAAAGTCAGATGTGAGATATTGGTAATACTTTGGGCTCTAGGCATAAGCATTCTGTGGTGGATCAGGTGACAAAATGACCAGGACTGAGTTAAACTCATACCCTAATAGCTCAGAGATGGTCATCAGTGGGGGAAAGGTCTTGGAGCACGTGATGGCAGACAGGCTATGATTTGCTAAGCAGGCTGTATACCCAGCGATAAGACTGGTATCTGATAAGGGATATGTGAGAATGCCCTAATGCAAACAGAGAAGTTATTAACTGGTTCACAATCTTATCTCCCTGAGCAATGCCTTCCTGGAAGATTCCTCTAAGTCACGTTGGCACTGTTGTTAAAATAATCTTATGCAAGTCACATTGACAGTCTCTGCACTGACTTGCTTGTGCCTACACATGGAATTACTTAGATTAAAAAAATTTTTTAATTGTGTAAGTTATATACCATTCCAGACACTTTAGAAATTCCAGAAAAATATATCTGTATTTTGGGACGTCAGAGATTGATTTTAGGAGAGACACTATTTTAAAGCCAGCCTTAAGCAATGACCAGGGTGTAGGACAATAGAAGAGGTAGGGAAGGTCTTTTGGAAATATAGATATGAGTACTCGCATGGCAGTGAACAATGAGGAAGAAAAGGCCCCCACACACACAAACTCACAAACACACACACAGACACACTCACACACACTCACAAACACACACACATCACACACACACTCACAAACACACACACACTCACAAACACACACACGCACAATATCTTGCTGCAGAGGCCTCGGCATGCAAAGCTAGAGAGGCACTATAGTCCCCTTTGCCTATTTTTAATTAAGGCTTCCTAAGGTCCTTTGTGTTCAGATCATAACAGAAGTGTTTCTGCTTACAGCAAGTAAGAGATTGGGGTGGGGTGTATGTGTATGTGTGTGTGTGTGTGTGTGTGTGTGTGTGTGTGTGTGTGTGTGTGTGTGTGTGTGTGTCTATAATGATACGGCTAGGGAATCACCCCACACAGCATTTCCAACAGAGCAGACATCCAACACTCCCCAAATGGTGTTCCCACTGCTAGGTCATGCAGGGTTTGCTGAAGAGATTTTAGGTGCATTGCAATCAAACGTGCAAGGATGGTTGAATCCTTAGGCATGAAGAACACCAGCATTCCAATTTTACTGTGAACTATATCCATGTGTCACAGAATCATAGAAAGCTTTAAGGTCAAAGGTATGTTTGGATCACAAGCTAGGGGACATGGAAAAGAAAAGAGTGAGAAAACAGGAAAACTTAAATGTGTTTACTCACATGCATACTTCAGAAGAGAAGTTTAGGTTGCCAGGCTCCTGGGAGAATCTTCACAGAGTGTTTAGCCACCTCCTCCCCTCGCCCCACCAATAGGAGACCAGAGGAGAGCAGACCCAGCTCCTCCTGGTTTGCCTGCTGATGGTTTTGGTTGGATTTTAGAGCCTAGAGCTAGCTGGCTATTTCAATTTTGATCGGCCCAATATCCCAGAGGGCTTACCAGTCAACCAATCATTCTCATGCTCTGGGGCAAAGCTAAGAAAGCTGTAGGCAGAGCTGCAAGGAAGGAGGGAGCAGGATTCTTCAGTCTTTGGACCCCTACACGCTGTTTCTCATGAAGTGAGGGGATGGATTGTGGCTATATTGGTGACCATTTCCAGGGGAAATAAGATCACTGTCTTTCCTGTGAGTGTCTCCTCCCCATGGGACTTGAAATTGGCTATAGCTCAAGGATTAATGTTGTAGTAAATATATAAATATCTAACAATGTTTCTTATAAAATTAGAGTATAATTACTTCAGTGGTAATATCTAACCCACTATTATAATCAACACAAGACACAGACACCTGCTGTATTTTAGAATAGCTTCATTTTACCTGGGGCTGGGCAGATATTAACCCCCTAAACTACCTCTCATTGCCTCCCAGCCCCCATCACAGACCATCTGCTGTAATCGTTCGTATTGGGGCTACTTCCCACCCATAGTCCTAAAATCCTTGCTTATGATGCTGTTCATCTGAGCTTCTTTCCTCCAGCCTCACTGATCTTGCCATGGGCTTTTCTCCACGATAACCCACTTCAACCTCTTCTTTCTTCTTCGTCCTCCTGCACCTGTCTCCTCTCTCTCTCTCTCTCTCTCTCTCTCTCTCTCTCTCTCTCTCTCTCTCTCTCTCTCTCTCTCTCTGTGCCTTATGGTCTTTCCCCACCCTAGGCCTGTGAGCCTCAAACTCTGTCTCCCTCTCTTCTGCCAAATTCTAAGCTTCAGCATTTTTTAATAACCAGTCAACTTTAAATAGCCAGAGCAAGGTTTACACAACAAGGACAGGTGTCCGTGAGAACGCGCTCCTTTGGGCAACAAATAGATCAGTAATTAGCATCAGAGTACATAGCACCAGACCAACCCCCCCCCCAACAGATTAATGGAGAAAGCAGGGAACAGCACCTTCTTCATTTATAGCCTTAGAAGACTTTAAAGTGGAAAACTCACAGGTAGGGTAAGTGGGAGGGTAGTGGTGAGGGTAAGGGTAAAGTGACTCCTAGGGTAGTGGTAGGGCAACAGTAAGGGCAAGTGGTAGGCTCAGTGGTAAGATGTTTGTCTAGTATGCATGAGGTCCCAGCTCTGATGCTCAGCATGGTACATACGTGAAACCATATGTATCATATGTATTGGCACCTGCCAGTCATGGTACTAACCTCCTATCTTTTGAAAAGCTGTTTTCTAGTTTACTGGGTAAAATGAGACCATTTTCACACCAGTATATGCTGCACTTTGAGCATACCTACCCCCACATTCCTTCCGATCTCTACTCGCTGGTGCCCATTAGCCCATCTATTCTCCTAGACAGCTCTGTTTCTGACGTGTGTCATCGACACACACACCATCTCTTTTAAACTCACATCTTGGAATCTAGAATTTCTTTCGACAGCCCTATAGAGAAAGGAGATGAAATGCATGGAGAGACACATTTTGGCCTTTTCCACACTAGATAGGTGTTTTCGAACTGCCCAGTGCAGCCAGCAGCAGCAACTGGCAGTGACAGGACTTTCATGTTGTGTACTGGTCCTATTAAACACAGCCCTATTTCCCTTACCTGTGCTCTCTTGCTGGACAGCCCTGGACT
This sequence comes from Acomys russatus, assembly GCF_903995435.1. NCBI lineage: Eukaryota > Metazoa > Chordata > Mammalia > Rodentia > Muridae > Acomys > Acomys russatus. The sequence continues at coordinate 41,867,515 of NC_067168.1, read as the reverse complement.
ACTGGCATCATTAAGACAGGTGGCCAAGCAGCAAATGGTACCGAAGGCTTGACTGGTGGCAGCATGGACCTCTATGTATGCAGACTCCCTGCAGTTCTCCACTATCCTGTACGGGTTGGTACCTGTCGAATTACGTGCAGGATCATCGCGTTTGCTGGGCTGTGGTTACTGTCCATTCCTTACACACTACTGAGGTGGGAGCCACGGCCTGCTGCTACTCACCTCACATCTGGAACATTCTCCCATAGGACAGACACCAAGGCAAGTGGTCAGCATCGTCTCCTTGCCTCCTTTCCGTAAATGTGGCCCATACAGAGTTAAGCCTCCTTCCTTCCCTTCTACTGGGGCTACTGTGCTGTTCAGGTCAGTGAAAAGGAAACAGAAGTCACAATCATGTTCAGAGAAACCTTATTATTATTTATTATTATTATTAGTAGTAGTAGTAGTATCATTACAAGTGACTGACACACAAATCATGTCACTTCTGTCTCCTTCTGTTTTAAACTCAGACATTTCTATACTGTTCGCCCAAATCTGCCCAAGCTTGAAGGTGAGACTGGAAGCCACAAAGGCCAGCCCTGACACCATCCAGCCTTAACCCAAGGCCCGCCATCCCCATAGCTCACCACGTGGCCACAGGAGAAAATTCAGCACCTGTACACTTAGGCTATAGACACAGTCTTCCTGTGACACGTAGCAGCAGTTCACAATCTTGGCTGGTGCCCTCTGGGAAAGGAAGCGGGGAGAAAGATGAAACTAAATCTCCTGGTACAAATTCACATCTGAGTTAAAAAAAAAAAAAAAAAAAAACTCCGTTGTTCTCATAGGCAATATAAACCTTTATAGTACACACCTGTGAGATGCTTTCCCCAGGTGCATGAAACGGGGTGGGGGGCGCGACGGAAAGTGAGGCCACTCCAACTTTTCACTCCTAAGATCAGGAACAAAGGAGAAAGGTAGGCTCTAAGGGGCCGCAAAAGCAGGAAGTCATATTTCAAGTGTCCGCCTTGCCGGCCTCCCCATCTTTGAAGCTGGACTCGCTTCTCAGGTTTCACAGGCCCAGATGTCTGAGTTTGAAAGGAGACTTTGTATTGGCACAATGGGGCTACACACTGTAGGCCTTTTATGCGTTTAAAGTGTGATGCATTTCTCTGTCAAATCACAGTAGATTTGTCCAAAGGGGAAAATAATAATAATACATTGAGAGGCGGCATACATTAGTCTGAGACACCCGAGCTTAGTCCTTAAGAATACCTTCTTTTTCTTCTAGCATCTCAGAGCCTCAGGAAACACACACACACACACACACACACACACACACACACACACACACACACACACACACCTAGCAAGGAATCAAACAAATCTGAAAGTGGCCAGGCTCTACCATGTGTAATGGGATGAGTTACCTGTGGTGATGTGCCGGTTCCTTATTAAGTTGTGACTTTGGACAACTAACTTAACCTGTATGAACCTCAGAGTGTAACAGCAGAAAACAAACTACAAAAATCTGACCTAGTGAGCTAGGAGGCTTAGCTCAGTCAGCAAGGGCTAGCCTGCCATGTGTGAGGGAGGGGCTTCATTCCCTCAACGCCTCACAAGCAAACAAGCCCAGCCCAGTCATCCAGGTTTTAGTAAGAAATTCAAAAATCGACCATTTATCGCATTAGCTGTTATTGATTAAGATTGAGCAGATAATACAATCTTGTCTTAGGGTGTTATGTTTCTCTTTTCTCCTTTTTGGGGGGATTTTGGGTACAAGTAGATCCTATATAATCTAGGCAGCCAGTAATGACCTTGAGCTTCTGACCTCCTGCCTCTGTTTCCTGAGAGCTGGGGTCATACACAACTGTACAGGCTTGTATCTTTAAACAACTTCCTAAACCATCCCTTTCTCTGGAAGGAAGAGAAGAATGAGCTGAAAAGTTGCTCCTGCCCTTCAGTTGGCTCAGCCTTCCCGCAGCTGCTGAAGACACTCCCACCAACAGCAACTTGGAGACAGATCAGCTGCAGAGAAGATGCTCTTTGCACCCCTCTCTGGGGTACCCGAGTTGGCTGGACAGCATGTCTGGTCAAGGGGCTGTCTCTGGAGGAGTCCTTTCAGAAGTCAGGGCCAGGGCCACAGGAAGGTATCAAAATGCTCCCAAGAGAGGGCTCTGGAGACAGTCCTTTGTGACAGACAGGGCAGAAACAGCACTGGCCACCCTTCCCCCACCACAGCCCAGCCAGTCCTCTGCTCCTCTGTGGGCTAAAGGCTTAGACATAAGTTGCCTCCTCAGTGGCTGTTCTTGAACAAAGAAACTCTAGACTAGCTGTCTATGTGGTGCGACTCTTCCAGGAAGTAAAGGTTATGTTATAGAAATATGTTTGGCGGCTGGAGAGAGAGCTCTGTTAGGAAAACGCTTCTCTTGCCAGCATGAGGGCCTGAGTTCAATCCTCACATCCCACAGAAGGATGGCTGTTTCAAGGGTGCTCACTCATAATCCTAGGGCTGAGGAGGCAGGGACAAGCAGATATATGAGGCTCAGTAGCTAACTAGTCTGGCCTAACTGGGCGGGGGGGGGGGGGGGGGTGGGGTAGGGGTTCCAAGCCCATAAGAAACCTGGTCTCAAACAAAACAAAACAACAGCAGCAGCATCAAAAAACAAAAACAAAACAAAACAAAACAAAACAAAAAAACCCACACAAGATGGGCAGTCCCAGAGAACTAACTCCCTAGGTTGACCCCTAACCTCCATGTACGTATACACACACACACACACACACACACACACACACACACACACACACACACACAGAGTACCAGGCTGAGTTTTCCTATCCTGATTTCCACCTCTCCTCCGGGAAACACCCATTCTTGTCAACTATCGTTTTGAATATGAAAGGTGAATCATAAGGGTTTGTCGGTTTATTTTCTGAATGCTAAAACTGAGGCTTGGGGATTGGCCCAGGTTGGGAACTTAACCCTGAGTGAGCTAAAAGCTCTCCCAGAGCCTCTGCGATTTAGCTTGATTCTCTGATTACAAAGGGCAGTTCTGCAGGCTGGTGGCGTAGCTCAGCTGATACAGTACCTATTTAACATATCGGAAGCCCTGGGTTTGAGCTCCAAAACCAGGCATGGTGCGGCATGTCTTTAATCCCCGCGTTTGGGAACTGGGGACAGGAGGATCGGATGTGTGACCTTAGCCAGTTCAAGGGCAGCATTGCAGATCGGGATAGTGAACACTGAGACCCAAATAGTTTAAGAGTTTGTAACATCCTTCCTGGTCTCCATCGCGACATCTATAACTCATGCTAGAAGATCCCAAACTGGAATGTTGACTTTTAGTACCATGCGTTGCCCCTTTCCCATATATCCAAACAGCTGTAAGTGTCAAACTTTTCGGGTAGTCCTTTCTCCAGCACAGAATTGTGTGCAAGCAGCTAAGACATGCTATAAATCCTTGGGGTTTATATTTATTGGAAGTCTGTTAGGCTATTCCAGGAGACCCTGTGATTTCCTAAGGAGGAGAGGTGAGTTTTTGGTTCCTGTACAAAACCAGAGGCGCCTTGTAATTACATTGCCACAGACCTGCAGCGCCACCTGTTGGCTGATGTGTTGATACTCACCACTCCACACAAAGTTGTCAGGGGAATAAAAACGCTTATTTCCAAAGCAACAAGATGATAGAAGGCCACAGTTAGACGGCTGTCTGTCACACTGGAAAAGGAGACCCTCGTCTCTCTGATACAGTTGGAGCTGCTTAATTCTATTTGAGCAAGAAGTTGGTTACTTTTCTGCTCTGGGAGAAAACAGCAGAATAATAGTTTCAGATCCGTAAATCTTTATTAAAGAGATGGGAAAATCAAGCTGCTACCAGGGTGTGTCCCAGAGCTATTGAAATATTTAAAGTTTACATATTTAAATTTGAAGCATTTCAGAAGTAGAGACACAATTAATAATGACTAGTTATATTTCTATTAATTTTTAAACAGTTGTTACGATGCCGTCCTAGATCGCTTTCTGTTGTTGTCGTCAAAAACGCCATGGTCATAAGCAATTTGGGGATGAAAGGGTTTAGTTGATCTTGCACTTTTGGGCCACAGTGTCACTGAAGGAAGTTGGAGCAGGAACTGAAGCCAAGACCATGAAGGAACTCAGCCATCTCTCTTATACAGTTCCGGTCCACCTGCCTAGGGTCGTGTACCCATGGTAGGTTGGGGACATCCTTTCTTTCCAGGTCTGTCTAGATTTCTGTCAAACTGACAAAAGCTGTGACTGGTGCTTACAAAATCCCACCACAGAGCAACTCTTTGCTGGGCCTGTGTCACCTGTCACAGAAGTTTGTTCATTTTCCCGTTGTTCTTGTTGTTGTTGTTGTTTGGGTTTTGTTTGTTTGGTCATGTGGAAAAATTCCAGTGAGAACCATGGTTGTAGAAGACTTGTGCCTCCTACCAGTGAGTCTCTAGAAAGGCCAACTGCTCACAGCAAACAATGAATAGCCAATGAAGAAGGGCCTCTCCGCCTACTTTTCTACCCTGGCCTCATCTTGGGACTTTTACAAAGGGGATGGACACTTAGTCAAAATAGGCCTGCCATGGAGAAGACACTGAATGGGTGTTTTCCTCGGTGATAGGGGGGAGTTGGGGGAGTGGGAAGGTGGGGGGAGGGCGTGGGGTGGAGGTAGGGGGGTGCAGGGGGTGGGGTGGGAACACAAATATCCAGAGTGTGCATATGTGCCACAGACAGAAGTCATGGAACATCCAGGAATGGCATCCACCGATTAGTAAGTGTCCCAAATTCAAGGACAGATGTATGCTTCTACTTTTGTTGTTGGTGGTGGTGATGGTGGTGGTTTTAATGAATGAACGTTCAAGGCCGGCCTGGATTACAGGAGACTTCTCAAAAACAATTAAGCAAACAAAGCCCAAACAACAACGGGGAGCTGATGTTGGGAGTGCGCAGTGACACAGCAGCCCACCTCCAGCGCTCACCTGGAAAACGCCCAGGCATGTGTGGTCCTCCCTCCCTCTCCTTCAGTGCAGATTTACCACCCCCTTCGCATTCTCACAGTCTTGGCACACTGTGTTTGCAGCTGCCTCCTAGCCAATGACTTCCTTGGAAATCCAGTTCTGCATACAGCCACTAGCATTTTAGAAATGCAAACTAGGTCATGTCATTTCTCAGCTTAAAGCCAGCGAGAAGGGACAAGATCCAACCCTCTTAGTATGGCACATCAGAGTTTCCAATTTGGCGCAAATTTCCTGTCCCAGCTTTGTTTCCTGGCTCCACCTCCACCCGCACTACAACCTAGCCCCTCCCTGACACACACTTGTCCAATTTGAGAGCTCTGTCTATATTTTCAGACTATTTCTGCAGCTTGCTGTGTCCCAACATTAGATACATTTTTTCCCATTCACCCTTCAAGGTCCATTTGCACTGCCTCTGGCCCTCTGGAGATTTCTCGAAGGTTCTCAGATGGAGAGTTTGCCTGCAAGATGTGATTGCCCCTCTATTGTTGCCTCTTTTTTTTATCACTTTGCTTAGTATACCATGAAGTTCACCATGTTGTAACACCACTGGCTGATTATTCCGCTCTATATAGATCATGGACTCTCTAACGTAAAAATCTCTGATAGACTCTGTTAAGAGCTTTAATTGCCTTGCATTGTTCTAGAGCGTTCGCTGAAAATTGAACATGAAGCTACCACTGTGCTAAAGACTAGAGATGCAAAGATAAGCTGTGATTGACACCCGCAGCCGCGCCAATCAAGATCTATCTTTGTGCTTCCTTAGTCTGCAAACAGTTGGCGAATAGACTCGTGCGCTGTGTGTTGGACGAAGGCTAAAGCCCACCACAGTGGGGCGATTCTTACTGGAGACTGACCAAAATCAGCAGTGAAATAGTACCGATAATTTGTGCTACTTTAATATTTTCCCATTAAGTATTTTATGTTATTAAGACATGGTCTCAAGCATCCCAGGCTAGTGCCAGCCTCACCATATAGCTGACAATGGCCTTGAACTCTTGATCCTCCGGCCTTCGCTTTCCATGGGCTGGGATTATAGGAGTACGTTATCACGTTGACTCAACATCTTAGCTTTTACGTAAATGTGTCATATATCTACATATGTCTTTACCATGTTCAGTTACATATGTCTTTACCATGTTCAGTTACTGAGTATTTTAAAAATATTTTAAAATCTATGTATCTGGGGAGGGGACAGGCATGTGGAGATCAGAAGACCAGTGGTGGGAGTTGGTTTTCTTCTTTCACTGTGTGGGTTGTGAGGATGGAATTCAGGCCCTCAGACCAGGCTGCAAACTCCCTTACTTGCTTAGCCTCACATGCTCTTTTTCGTGTTGCTTTCACATTGAGTACAGCGTCTGACACTTTGCCTGTGTATGCTAGTATTCTGCAAGCACAGGATTGTAACTCAGCATTTGTGGAATAAGCAAACATATGGACCGATGAACGGATGAGCTCCCAAAATGACAGGCAGATGGATAAGCCTGAGTGTCTGGTCCTACTCCCAGTGAACACCCACTGCACTTGGCAAGCAAGGCGTGGGGCTAGGGAGAGATGCCATTTGGTGATTCCTAAAAGCTCTAACATTCTTCCAGGCTCTTCATATCCTGCCAAGGCATGAACACTGGAAGCTGTATTTCTTGTTTGTCTTGTCTGCTTGATCTCATTAGACTTGACCAGTTAGAGGCACTTCTATTACCTTTAAGCACAGGCAAAAATGAAGGGATGCGGTCTTCTGCTGGTAGGGCTGGGAATCCCCTCACACAGTTTACACTGAGTTTTCCATGGTGGTGCCACACGTGAGGGATATGTTTGCAGATGGCTTTGTTGAGATCCCTCAGATTTGGCATGTCTCAAATCTTCTGGAACCTTCGTTTGTACAACTTTCTACCCAGTGGCAAATTCCTTCCTATTTAGAAACTCTAGGATGAATTCTGAGTGGCATGGATCCTTGATTAGAAATTAAAAGGAAACAGTAGTCATATTAAACATTCAATTCAATAATTTTTACAACAGCATATATTAAAGGATATAATGCTTAAATGCTAGCACTCAGCTTGTAGGAAGTGAGTATATTCAAAGAACATTGTATGCGGGTACAAAATACTCAAACAACTAACTAAAAGATATATATATAATGAGTAAAATCATAATGAAAGAAGTATCAACTGATAGAGAGAACAAAATATTAGACATTCACAAAACTAGTGGCAAAACTGCTGACATAACATGGCGAAACTGAGTTCGTTTATCTCTCCCAATAAGTGATAAAACAGTAAACAGAAAAGAACTGTGGCACAGCAGACATTCGCCAATCTTCTGGCCATCCTGATGTACTTAGAGTTTTCTATAAGAGCCCAAACCCCTATTTGACCAGGTCCCCTGGATGGGGAGGCCTGGTGGCACTCAGGGGAAGGATAGCAGGTTACCAAGAAGAGACTTGATACCCTATGAGCATATACAGGGGGAGGAGGTCCCCCTCAGTCACAGTCATAGGGGAGGGCAATAAGGGGAAAATGGCAGGGAGGGAGGAATGGGAGGATACAAGGGATGGGATAACAACTGAGATGTAATATGAATAAATTAATAATATATTTTTTTTTAAAGAAGAGTCCAAACCCCAACCACAGAGCATTCTTAGTGCCAAGTGCACGTTGTTTGCCGTAATGCACTACATCCCAGACTCAATAAGTGAAAACGGACTCAGTGAATTCAGAACAGGCAAACACAGTATACCCACCAATTAGGCCTAATTGAATTACGAATTAATACTACAAAGATTCTGGGAACATCCCAACTATTTTAAACTGAAACAGAAAATTTCTAAATTGATCAAGTAAAAAAAACAAAAACAAAACAAAAACAAAAAAAGAGTTCAAATATTTTGTATTGAGTAAAATGAAAACACAACAGTCCAAGATTTGGAGGAGAGCGTGAAGGCAGTGCTAGAAAGAAATTTATTGGACCCTGTGGCTATATCTGCAAAGAATCAGCTTTCAAATCAATTACCTCATCTTCTACCCAAGGAAACTGGCATAGTAAAATGAATTTGATCCAAGGAAAACAGAAGAGCGAGGTAATAAAAGCAGGAGAGAGAAAAATACTAGAATAAATCATTAACCAACTGAGAATATAAAATTGATAAAATTTTAGCCAGAGTTTGATTAGGAAAAATGACAATATGTACAATTTACTAATCTCTAGAATGAGAGATAAATTGCCATATAGATTCTTAGAATGAAAAATCATTTAAATTAACATATAGCAATAAAGTAGTATTATAAACAACTTGATGACAATTTATCCAACATTTGATGAAATGAACAAATAGCACAAAAGACATAAATTATCAAAACCCATTTAAGAACTAGATAATTTGGATTATAGCCTTGTATCTATTTTTAAAATTGTATTTGTTCTTCAAAAGTTCCTCAGAGAGAAAATCGTGTAAGTCCTTCAAACATCTAAAAACAGAATAAATGAAACCAACCACTTCATACCTCCTCCAAAATTTTGAGTACTAGAAGTTGCTCATCTTATAAGGCCCATGATCACATTCTAATACCTAAGTTTGGGACAACTTTTACAAAGAGAAAACTCCTCTTTGTCATTGCTCATAAGCATTTATCATATTAAGGGGGAAATGTCGTATATTGTGACTAGGTAGGAAGGCACCTATCCTTGCCCAAAGAGAAGGCTGGCGTTTGCTCCCTGCTCCTTGAGAAAGGCAGTTCCTACATTCTCAGAAGGAATGCTTTGCCTGACAAAACGTGTCTGTTTCCCTAGGGACACTATGCCATGACAGATGACATGATCATGTGACTTAGAATGGAGGCTTTTGGTCAGAGGACAGGTCAGTCTTTGGAGAGGTTGGGGGCAGAGCTTGGTAATGTGGGCCACATGATGTGAGGGAGCTCCAGCAATGACTATGAGCAGCACCACAGCTTACAGTGAGCTTCCCTGGCTGACAATAACCTATGAGCGTTGGGGCATGTTGTCATTGGGACAGTGGTACTTTCTGGAATGTCACTGTGAAATGGCTACTGGGAGTTTGGAACTGGCCTAGACTCCATGAGGGTCAATCTCTGGTTGTACTTAGCATGCTTTTGAACTCTTTTTAAATGGCTCAAAGCATGAGATAAATGGGGTCTGTGAGTCTTTGAGCACACTACTGAACTTGAAGGAGCTCTTGGAGACCCAAGAACTTGCTATCAGAAGCAAAGGCAGGCATTCTTGGGGACTATTTGCTAATATACAATGACTAAGTATGGTTAAGCCCAGGAACGCAAGAGTGATTTGACACTTGAATGGAATTCACCATAATTTCAAGTGTAAAGGAAAAACACATGTTCATTTCAGTTAGAGCAAGACATACTTGGGAGAACAAACAACATCCATTATAGTAAAGTGCCTACATTAGACTCAGAACACAAAAGGCATCCTTCAACTTGATCAGGGATGTCTATGAAGGAATTTACAAGTAGCACCAGTGAATGTTTTCCCTCTAAAAGTAGGAATAAGGGAGATGCCAGCCTCGCCTACTCTGTTTATTGTAGCAAAGGCTTGATCCAGTAGAGTGAGGGAAAGAAGGGGGAAAATAGGAAGAGTGAATGAAACATAGGTTAGTATTGGCGTAAAAATTGTCATTTAAGAGGCTATAGAGGTAGCTTAGTGGTTAAGAGCACTGGTTGCTCTTCCAGAGGACTCAAGTTCAAATCCCAGCACCCACATCAGGTAGCTAACAACTGCCTATAGCTCCAACCCCTGGAGAGATCTAACACCCTCTCCTGGTTTCTGCAGGCACCTATATGTTTGTATACACACACACACACACACACACACACACACACACACACACACACACACACCTTTTTAAAAAGCAGAGTAATAAACCCCCACATTAAAATTGTTTTTATCTATGACTATTTTCATAAGACAAAGTTTTAGAGATACAATAACTGAGTCATATAATATACAATATTTACATATAATATACAATAACTGAGTCAGAGCAGGAAGGTTCATGTCTGCAATCCCAGCTCTTGGAAGGTGGAGGATGGAGGAACAAGAATTCAAGGTCAGCCTTAGATATATAGGGAGTTCAGGATCAGCCTGGGCTCCATGAAAATCCATCTCAACAGAGAAAAATCAACTCAGAAACAATGCCACCAACAAAAATGGCAGGAATCTATCTCAAAGCCTATGGAAATAAGACTGCTCAGGGTGCATTTTCTTCTATATGGTTTCTGCCAATCGACATGTCTACCAACCTTTTATGAGCATTTTCATTCAAACTCATCAGCAAGGCTGTTAGTGTCTTAATTAGCTTATTTGCATTTCACAAGAGCACTGGCCTTTGTGTTCTTCAACAGCATGGCATTTCCTGCCGTTCTGGGTGCTCACTCGATATTTATTAAACAAAATAATTATATCCAACTTACTCAAATGGCACACACAATATTGTTGAAAGTTCACTTTAATACTGTTGCTGTAAATAAATATCTTCATGAATTTCTCTTACATATTCTGGAAGCTGAGCATGATTATTCTTTGTTATTTGGGCTATTGCACTTTTAGATTTGAGTGAATCACTGTGTGGTTTAATCAGATTGGTGTGTTTTATTTATTTTGTCTTGGTTAACTCTCATTCCTTTTGAGAGGTAAGATCATACCATTTTCTTGGACGAGAAGATAATTTTTATCAGTCGTGCATTGCAACATTAGCCAGAATTGACATTTGTGCAATGAGATATTCCTATCCTCGTATCAGACTACAAATAAATGCCTAGGAACACACATATATGTGAGTAACATACCGTGACAAGGACAACACACCTTGCATATGATAAAGTGAAGTTGACTCACACACAGCTCAGCATCCCTTGCTTCTTTCCTTTCAGTACCAAATGCTACATTGTGTTTATTGGATGGAGGAAGAGCTAAAATAACAGATACTATGAGTCTTAGCTACTTTCCTTTTGCTGTGACAAAAATCACATGACCGAGACAACTTATAAAAGAAAGCATTTAATTTGGATTATAGTTTCAGAGGGGTAGAGTCCAAGGTGGCGGAGCAAGGTGACAGGAACAGTTGACGGATCACATCTTGATCCACAAGCAACAGGGTGAGCCCTTTGAAACTTTAAAACCTTGCTTACTTGCCTAACCTGATTTGGACTGAATGTTTTTTTCAGTAAATGTTTGATTTAACTGCTCTTCACGTGTTTAACCCTGTTTGACACCCACTTGCACTACTTAAGGCTCAGCCTTCTCATGATATATTTTCTTTCTCAGCTTTGTTTTGTTTTCTGAAATCCTGACTGCTATGTATATCTTTTCTCCACCACCTCTGTCAAGTCTTGTTCTGGAAACACTGTTGTTCAGTTCCCTTTGAGTCCTTTTCCCTGGAAACCAGACACTGTTCACAGCTGTGGCCTCAGCTACCATAGCATCTATTATCCCTTAAAAAGAATGTCTTCTACCCCCAAATCTCCTCAGACCAGCCATGCCAAAGACCACTCTCCCTCTCATTTCTCTTGCTGACTTGGGGTCCAATGTATATTTGGTCAATCATTTCAATGCCCCCTCTCTCATCTAGGGCCCCCAAATCTAATTAGCACACAAATTCTTCCAATGTCAGCCACAGGCAACTTCTGAAATCTCTGATTTTCCACGTTTCTAACAGTACCGTTGGACAGCATCTCATCATCCTTGCCTAGGAGATTGGAATTTGGAGTCCCTTTAACTTACTTATATTTATGTTTACCTTTGATTTGTGTGGGAGAAGCTGCATTCATGCCATGGTGCAAGTATAGACGCCAGAGGGCATCATGGAGTTGGCTTGCTCCTTCCACTATGTGGTTCTAGGGACCACAGCAGAGTCATCAGCCTTGGTGTCAGTTCCTTTACTGAGAACTTCATGTCCAGTCTCACACCCTTCGCTCTAAGCCTCTTCCCAAACTTCCCCCAGAGTAAGGCACAGCCTAAGCCAGGATCTCTGGAGGATAAGTAAGGAAGCCCAGAGGCTGTATGTATCTTTACCACCTTGCTCAATAGTTGTACCTAATACCTGAGGTGCTATCTGGGAGGGATTGCAGATATACAAGAAGAGTGTGACCATGCTTGAGTTAGACTGATTAGAAGCCATTTGTCAGCTGTTTGCCATTAAGCCAGACTTCTAATACATTGTCCCCCACATCATTCATAAAATGTAGATTATAATACTCACCCATGTTAACTAAGATATAGGCTAAATCACCTTAAATTCTATGTTCAAATAACAGTTAAAGACAGCATAGCTCTACTTACTATCTTAGTTGGGATTCAAATTGCTGTGATAAAACACGGTGGCCAAAACCAACTTGGGGATACATGAGCTTAGTCCAGCTTACAACTTTCCAGCCATATTTCATCACTGAGGTAGCTCAAGGCAGGAAGTCCAAGTAGGAGCACAGAGGTAGGAACAGAAGCCAAAACCACAGAGAAACCATGTTTACTGGCTTTCTCCTGATGACTCGCTAATCCTGCTCTCACATACAAGCCAAGACCACCTATTCAGAGGTGCGCTGCCCTGAGTGGGATGGGCCCTCCCTCCCGCATCAATGGTAATCAAGAAAATGCCACAGACTCAGCCAGAGACCAAGCTAACAGAGGTGTCTTCTCACTGGAGGTTCTTTCCAGAAACCTGACTTGCGTCAAGATGACAAAGAGCCAAGCTAAACCCTGCCCACGTGTGTTTGAAGTCAACAGTCTTACCAATCTCTCTAGATATATCATGGCCATATGCAAATTCCTTCCAACTTTTAGTCCGCCATTTTTTTTTGCTTATGTTCAACCTCTACTCAAGGGTTACTGTCATGTCAACTAAAATGCAAAGCAAGCAGTTACCTTTGAAAGAAGTGCTACCAGGCTCCCATGTGGCAATTCAGTACACCAGAGGAAACTCACTCTGCTAATGTTGCTTCTGTTTGTCAAGATTTTACTACTGAGTGAAGCAGGGAGAAACTGAGTAGACAACTCGTGCCAAAGAAGACAAATAAGAGTTTAGAAGGGACAGACGTAAAATCATATAAAACAATGCTTGTCACTTAGTGAGCACTATACATAAGAGATGCAGGGAGGTTAAGAAACATGTCTTAAGAGTTGCACTGCATAAATAGAGAAAGAATATGGATTCTACTAAGCCTGGAGGGTCTCCAGCCTTGCCTCTGCCTACAGTAAGCTGTATACTTACTGAAATCGAGAAGAGAGAAAACCACTCCCACTGCTGGCACTGGTGGAGATCTCATTTCTGTGAATGAGCCTTATGCGCACCTTAATAGCTTCTAAATGTCAACGGGGTTCATAGAGATTCAGGGCTCCTCCCCTCCGAGTTATTTCAGGAGCTGTAGTTTGGGTCATGATTACACCCCCAGAAGATACCCAATGAACGGCATGAGTAAAGAACGCCAGCTTTTGTTTTGTGCAGCGGTTCTCCACCTGTGAATTGTGACCTTTTCGGGGCGCTGAACAACCCTTTCACAGGGGTCACCTAAGACCATCTGAAAACACAGATATCTACATTAAGAGTCATAATTACAGTTATGAAGTAACAATGAAAATCATGTTATGGTTGGGGAGGGTCACCATAATATGAAGAACTGTACTAAAGGGTCACAGCATTAGGAAGGTGGAGAACTGTTGATTTAGAGGAAGCTTGTGCTATGTTTGTGCTCAGAGAATTTCATATCTTATATACAGTATTATACTGTTATTTTACATGTGTATTTTGCCTAAGTGTACGTATCTGAACCATGCATGTGCTTGGTGCCCATGAAGGTCAGAAGACGGCATCAGATCCACTAAACCAGAGTTGCAGATAGTTATGAACAGCCAGATGGGTGCTGGGAACTGAACCCAGGTCCTATGCAAGAACAGTATGTGTTCTTAACAGCTGAATGTTACAGTAAATTGTATCCGCTCGGCCTACAAAGCAAATAACTGAAACAGGGAGACTGAAACGTACTTTAAAGCTGCCAGCACTTCGGTCTGCATCAAGTTCCCACCATCCTCCCCCGTCAAAATCTTCCTCCCTCTCCAACTGTCCAACTTTTTTCTCTTTCCTCCAGGAAGTCCTGCCTTCCACTTCCTGTCCTTCTGACCACCTGATTGGCTAAACAGTGCTTTATTGACAGTTGATACATTCACTCAGCATTCTTCCATAGCTGAGTCATCTCTTTGGCTCTGCATCATGTTTGTACAGCTGTACTTCAGGTGTAATGGTTATCCTATTGCATCTTTGCACTACCCACATCCCTGTGCGGCATATGAGAGCAGGCATTGTCGACTACCTTGATTCTCTACTTTTTTTTTTTAAGCACAATTTATTGCATGAAGAATCTGGGCCTTAAGTAACTTTTTTCAGGTCATAAAAAAAAAAGGTCAAGGGTAGAGGGACTGAGAGGGAGTCCCAGGAAGAGCCTGACTCATAGTCATGAGGTCTTGAATTTGATCCTGCAAACCCACATAAAAAGAAGGCCAAGCATGGTGGAGCCGTGTACTCCCAGCACTGTAGACTTAAAGACAGGGGAATCTCTGGAGCTCACTGGCTGGCCATCTAGTCTATACAGCAAGTTCCACGCCACCTCAACAAGTGCCAGGCCCAGGAGCTTGTCTCAACAAACAAGGTGGACATCATTACGAGTGACAGCAATTGAGGTGGTTTTTTTTTTGGGGGGGGGGGCTCGGCATCTAGGTATGCACTCACATACACACACAGAGACAGAGACAGACAGAGAGAGAGACAGAGAGACAGAGAGACAGAGAGACAGAGAGACAGAGACAGACACAGAGACACAGAGACACAGAGACACAGACAGAGACAGAGACAGAGAGATAGACACGGGGTGGGGGAGAAATTAAGTGGAGGACTACACATTCATTTTCTGTGCTGTGGGCTCATGCACCTTATTTGACCAACCATTATTGAATATCTAAGATAATTAGTTCTGCTCATTGGAGGATATAAGTTATAAGCCACACAAAGTGGAATTCTTGACTTCGGAAACTTTGTAGTCTTCACAGAAAGACAAATACGCAGTGTCTTAATTGAACTAGGTTTTATATCCCAATGAAATATAAACAGTAAAGGTCTGCAATAGTATCCCTTAAGAATTCTGGCAAGACATGGATAGTAGTTGGGACCTCACCCCCTATCAACACTGTTCTTACACACTAGGATATGCAAAACTGGGGACCAGGAAGAGGCAAAGCTGCGAAGGAAGGAAGTTGAGAAATGTGGAAATTCAGAGGCCCCTATGTCATATGCCTTCTAACAGGTAGGAACAGGAAATAGTTTGTGGCCATTACATGTGGAGCTTGTAAATTTAATGTCATTAACTCAGATGTGACAGGCTGAGGCAAGGACCGCAATGGTTTCTGTTACTATTTAGGTCAGAGCAGATCACCACCACCCAGGGCATCATAGGGAGGCGAGGAGATGAGGAGCAGTTCATATAAAGGAAGTGGTCTGAGCACACGGAGAACAGATTCTAAGAACCACAGATTCTGAGAACCACATTTCATGTCAGCTGGAATTAGATCATGGATGCAGTGATGAGAGTGGCCAGAGCAAAAAAGGGAACCTGCTCTCCTGGAAAGGGAAGGACTCATGTTGCAGATCTCAGGAGGCCCTGAGAAATACCCTCAGAATATCGGCAGGATCAGAGGACAGCATATAGAACCCTCTGGACCCACATGGAGTCGGGTAGGATGTGATGTGTCTGAGGCTGTGGTGATGGAGATCTGTCTCCTGAAGGCTCTGGCGCCTGGATGAGAAAAGTATGGTGGATGAGTGTGACAGTGTTAGGTTTTGTCAACATGTTACACAGCTCATCATACCCGGGAGGAGGGAATCCCAGTTGAGGAACCGCCTCCATCAGATTGGCCTGAGGCCATGTAGGGAGCACTTACTCATTTAACGATGGATGTGGGAGGAGTCAATCCACTCTGGGTTGTGTCACCACTGGGCTGGTGGCTTTCTAAGAAAGCAGAATGAGCAAGCCAGTAAGCGGCATTCTTCCATGTTTCCTGCCTCTTCTCCTGCTTCGCTTCCTACTCTGACTTTTCTCAGTGATGGACAGTGATCTGGACATGTAAGCCAAATAAATCAGTTCCTTCCCAAGTTTCTCTGGTCAGTGTTTTAGCACAGCAACAGGAAGTCAAAGAAGGACAATAGCTCACTTAAACTCTCACGGTCACCTTTGTCTGGGCATTCCATGCATCCCTAGCTTCCTCTTGGTTTCAGCTCTGACAGTGTGGCCCCCATTTTATAGTTGAGATGAGTTGCTTTCACTTGATACAAGGCAGATTGAGGAAGAATTAGAGGAGCCACCAAGAGAAGCAAGATGCCCAGGGACCAAAGGAGCTGCCACGTTTCTCATGAGAGGACTGGTGAGAGGTGTGGCTGTGAATTCCACTAAGAGGGTGGGTTGCATTAGCCAGATGTTTCCCAAAGTGCTTTGGGACAGTGACGCCCTAGGGGAGGGCTTAGGAAAGGCCACCAGGGACCACTAACTGTGACAATGACTGATTGGCTTGATAACCATCTTCCAAGTTGTACAGATGTTTCCATTGGGCCATGTGCCTCATTGGGCCACCATGAGCTAGGCTGGAAATAGTACACAGTGCTGTTTACAGCCTCTAGTGTGGTTTCCAGCTTCCCTAAGGGACAGCAGCCAATATCACCATTCACTGGGACTCTCATGCCTCTGCATTAAATATCACCAGCCTTGTATTCTTGTTTTGATGTGAGTGTCTTGGCTGCAGGTACATATATGTGTGTGTGTGTGTGTGTGTGTGTGTGTGTGTGTGTGTGTGTGTGTGTGTGTGCACTGTATGCAAGCAGAGCGTGGGAAGGCCAGAGAGTCTTGAGCCCCCTGGAAATGGAGTTGCATATAGCTTTGAGCTGCTCTTAACCACTGAGCCATCTCTCCAGCCCCTAGACATTTTTTTATTCATGTTGAAATCCCACACCAGGGAAACTCATCAGGCCTCCTGATAACAAGAAAGTTGCAATAAAACTTGCACTCACTATTTGAACTAGAAGAATAACCTGTGCTTTCAAGCTTGGTGGGGACATGTATTGACTCTTAGGATGATGATATCATGTATTGAGTCTGCCTGTCATTCCAGCTTCAGAGTATCTATCACCCTCTTCTGGTCTCCCTGGGTACCTGCACACATATGGCATGTGAGTACACACACACACACACACACACACACACACACACACACACATGCACGCACGCACGCACGCAAAAAAAAAAAAAATAAGTCTTTCAGCTCACTGGTGTACTTTCTGGTCTTAAACAATAGGATCAAAGGGCACAGCTTAGAATCCAATAATTTTTAAAATTGTTTTGTTTTATGTGCATTGCTGTGACGGTTTCAGATCCATTGGAACTGGAGATACAGACAGTTGTGAGCTGCCATGGGGTGCTGGGAATTGAGGCTGGGACCTCTGGAAGAACAGCCAGTACTCTTAACTGCTGAGCCATCTCTCAAACCTAGAATGCTAATACTTTTTAAAAAGTGGTCTAAGTATCATTGTGGCATAAAAATATCTACAACAAAGTCATTAAGAACCTCTAGTGCCTCAGTGCTATATTTGGCTACCTGTAGCCAACATTTAAGCAACTAGTTCTTGCCAGGCAGTGGTGGCGCACGCCTTTAGTCCCAGCACTCAGGAAGCAGAGGCACGTGGATCCCTGTGAGTTTGAGGCCAGCCTGGTCTATAAAGCAAGTCCAGGACAGCCAAAGCTACCCAGACAAACCCTATCTCAAAAAACAAAAACAAAAAGAAAGAAAGAAAGAAACTAGTTCTTATCAGACAGAAGCTAGGGGAAATTGAATTTTCTAATCATATTTTAAAAATATGATTCTCTTAATAACCAAATTAGCAAATGTAGCTAATTCTATTCAGAAGCCTCATGGTGAGGGAACATATTCTGATTGGCTCCTGAGGCAGGCACATGGTGAGCTGTGTGTGTGGCAGACTATAATCCCTTGTGCTGTACTGGAACCATTGTTGAGAGAACTCCATTCCTTTCTCCTCAAGTACAGGCTAAGAAGCAGGGAAGGGGCCTTACTACTCTACCCACCTGTACTGGCTAGTTTTAACTGAAGGGTTCATGTTACTCTACTAACCATGCTGGTTAGTTTAACTAATACAACCTAGACTCACTAGGAAGAGAGTTTTCAAGAGGAATTATCTTTATCAGGTTGGCCAGTGGGAATGCCTGTTGCACATAACTTATCAGTATGGCTTAGGGTGCAAGTAACACAGTGAGATTACAATGTATTTTAACCACTATGCTGGGCAGAATCTAAAGGACTCTAACCCTATAGCCTCAAAAGCTGCATATATATCAATAACTTGCCAATCTGATGACTCCTGGGGCAACTTCTTTCCCAACTGTCCACTGTCCACCTACCAGCTTTTCCAACCTCCTCCTGGAAGCTCCGCCTTCCACTTCCTGTCCTTCTGCCCAGCTGATTGGCCAGCCAGCACTTTGTTGACAACTGCTACATCCACTCACGGCATGCCTCCACAGAGACCCGTGGGAGAGATTGTCTGTTTTTGATGTAAAAAGATCTAGCCCACTGGGGATGATACCATCCCCTAAGGGGGTCCCAAAGTATATAATATCGGAGAAAATCAGATGAAACCTAGTGACTGGTGTGTGTTTATCTCTTTGCTCTTGACTGTGGGTGTGAAATGACTGTTTTGAGCCTCTCCCTCGTCCTCAGTAACACCCGGAACTGTAGCCCATATAAGCCCCCTTTTCCCTGAACTGGCTTTTGTTAGGCTATTTTATCACAATGGAACCAGAACACACTGCTGCCCTTGGTGGGAACTCGGTGTGCTGGCAGGCTTAACTGGATGGAGACTCTACAAAGCATTGGTGTTTTCTGTGCTCCCGTACATTGTCAAAGGGATATTTACAGAAAAGGTTTTGTCTGTGGCTTCCTATGTTTAGCCTTTATTTACTTAAACCTTTAAAAAAATCTCATTTTGACCTTGTATTCCAACTCAATTAATGGTGCCACTTGAAGAAGGAAAAAATAAAAGCAGACTAAAATAGGTCATTTGTGGATTAAAACCATCACGTATGTACGAGAGCCAATAATAGCCTCTTGAAAGAGGCAAAACAATTTGACAGAGGGGCAAACAGTTCACCCTTTCAGTTGGTTTTAAAGTTTTTTTTTTAAAAAGGCACAGTAAGACTATGATAAGCATTTAATGAATAACTCAAGGTGCAGAGAGACAACACTCAACATGGCAGTCTCCAGTAGCCATCGCTTATTCTAGTGACAGCTACACCCAATGTTTTTTATATGGGAAGGAATTCATTAGGATAAGTGAATTGAATTTAATACTCAAAGCTGCTTTAAGTTGCAAGGTTCAATAACTTTAATAAAAATGGATAAACTCGGAAGCTGAAAAGGACAGGTTGCTGTGTTCAGAGAGTGGCTATGGTAATGCCAACTATAAAATAAGTTAGTTTCATCTAACCAGGTGTGGGGCCTCATCCCTGTAATCCCAGCACTTAGGAAGCTAAGGCCGAAGGATTAAGACAAATATGAAGCTCTCCTGGCTTTCAGAGTGAATTCTAAGTCAGCTTGGACTAAAGCACATGTTCTATCTCAAGCAATGTTTAATAGGAGCAAAACACTCCTTTGTTAATGTGTAATGATTTCTGTGAGGTAAGTGTGCTTTTTTCATAATTTAAACTAAGCAAATCTGAAAAACCAAACTTTGAATATCTCTTAACAGAATTATTATGAAGTGGCATTAGCTAGCATTAGCCCCTCATGGCCTACGTATAGGTGAAACTGCTTTGAAGTGTAGGTCCTTTGGTCACTAATAAATAAGAAGGTAATGCTATTTCTGATTGGTGTGAAAAGGGGCCATGAGACAGAGGCTCACGGTACAGCTACCTCATATATCACCATCATCTCCTCCTCCTCCTCCTCCTCCTCCTCCTCCTCCTCCTCCTCCTCTTCCTCTTCTCCCTCCTCCTCCTCCAGGTGGCCTTTAAAAGGGTCAGATTCAGGCTGGGTTGTATAACCTCTGTCATATATGAAACTAACATGGGTTGCTTTGGTTGATCTCAAGTGTGCATCCTGAGCATAAGGATTCACTTCTGAGGGATCAGAGATTCCTGTGGCCAGGTACTTCCATCTTAAAGGTTGCAGAGGACCTTGGTTCAATTCCCAGCACCCACACGGTGGTTACAACCATCTGCAACTCCAGTTCCAGAGGTTCTGATGCTTCTTTTGGCCTCCATGTGCACCAAGCTTGCACACTGAGTACACATATATGTACAGGCAAACTTGCACACATAAATATACATACATACATACATACATACATACATGCATACATACATGCATGCATACATGCATATTTTTAAACAATATCTTCAAGCCTGCTTGGTAAATTGAAACTCTGTTAGCCAGGGCCACATCATGTTGAGAAGCTCCTCCATTTTGGTTGAACTATGAAGAGACGAATAGCTGTAATAATTCTAGAAGTAATTTAACCTATGTCTCTCCAATGCTCTCCTTCCCCGCTCCTGAGACACCAAGACACCGCTGGCCAGGAAAGAGTTTTCTTCATCACCTACTGTTCTTTTATTGACAACCAACTGGTTGTCACCTGCCATTGTCACTTACAGGCCTCAAAGGGACGTTTTACATCGCCTTCCCTTCCTCTATAACCTATAAGAAGGGCGTGTCATCTGTCAGGGCCTGCCGTCCTGTTGCTGTCTGCTTGTCTATGGATCCCAAACCCCTGAAGCATTCACTTTTCAATGTCAAAGCCACAAATCCTGCTTTGGACTGAGCTGAGGTCCCTAAAAATCCCCTAGGGGAATGTCTCAGGCCCTGGTGGGTAGCAGCAGGAAGCTGTGTTCCCTTACCTGAACTTCAAAATACTGAAAACAACTCAAACTTGGTGCTCATATGGCCCCATCCGCATTATCTATAGATGAGTAGTAAATTCAGGAAGAACAGCATGCTCTGTAACCTGACAAGTGGACAGCATGGTGGTTGAATGAGAAATGGCCCCTCAGGGTTTGAATATTGGTGGCACTGTCCTGAGCGGTTTAAGAGGTGTGGCCTTGCTGCAGGATGTACATGCCTGGTGTGAGGTTTGAGTTTACAGCCTCACTCTCCTCCAGGCTCTCTCTGGCTCTTAGCTTCCTGTTCCTGCTGCCATGCCTGGCTGCCATGATGGACTCATCGCCTTCTAGAACCATAAGTGCAAATGAACTCTTGCTTCCTTTCATTTGCCTCTGGCCATGGTGTTTTTATCACACCATGAGAAAGGTAACCAATACAGACCTCCAGCTTTGCAAATGACACTACATTGCCATCTTTCCCCACACCCATGCCAATGTCTCAGTCACTTGAACTAACAGCTTCTTTTACACACCAGACGAAAAAAAAGATTGGTGTGGGATTTTGTTCCCATAGACAGCTTTGTAAACAAAATAGCACACTCTGAGACTTCAAAGGTAATAGCCAGGAAGTACCAAAAATTGAATTTTATTGGATATATAATATGTCTCAAAGCAGGACTCACTGTCTGCATAGAGTCACAGTGCTACAATATTGCAATTTCATTGCAATAATAATTAAGACATAATCAAAGCATAAGTCAGATAATCCATGGTTTATTTTGTTTAGCTTGTATTTTTTTTTTAGCTTGTATTTTTTAATGTATATGAGTATTCTATCTGCATGTGTATCTGTCTGTACACCACACGCATGCCTTGTGCATGTGGGGGCCAGAGAAGACACTGGATTCCCTGGAACAATTGTGGGCCTCCTTTGGGGTGCTGGGAACTGAACTTGGGTTCTCTGGAAGAGCAGCCAGTGTGCTTAAGCACTTAACCCTCTCTCTAGCACTGCTTTGTTTTGTTTTTGAGAGAGTGTCCCTCTATGTTCTCCAGGCTGCTCTTGGACTTTCAATCCTCTTGCCCTACCCTTACGTGCCAAGAGGACAGTTGTGTGCCATCTTGTGCCAGCAGCTGTCTGAGTGATGGCCTTTTAACTCTTGCAGTTCCCAGTTCTAAGTACTCATATTTGATTGCTTGCTTAGTTAAGGAATTGATACAAGATGAGGAAGACTGTGTGACTAAAAGCACATAGTTAAGTCCTTCTGGCCTACCATGCGGGTCCTGGGGATTGAACTCAGGTCATCAGACTTGGCAGCAAGCTCCTTTACCCGCTGAGCCACATCATCGCTCCTTTTCACAAATGTTTTATGTTATACATAGGATCTGATGAAATGACTTCCCAGTGCAAAGAAATGATGAAAATTACAGGAGTCAGAGATATTATCTCAATAATTCCCAGCTAAGAAATGAAGAACAAAGATAATAATGAGTTTGAATAAAATACAGTCAGAAGATCATCCCAGGGAGGAGACAGAGGAGCAGATGACAGCATCTCTACCCTATGGGCATTAGAGTCACTGTGATGCCTTTAAAACAGTGTGACAGCTCTGTTAACTATCAATTAAATCAGATTCCAGACCTCAGAGCTACAAACATGTAATTCAAAACTTCCCAGGTGATACTGACGTAAAGTGGAGATCAAGAGCCGCTGTTGTGGAGCAACTAAAACAGAGACTTGGGTGGGAGACGTGGGTCATAGAAATATAAGTAGTCTGATACTTACAAAAAAAATTACTTTTGTGTGTGTGTGTGTGTGTGTATGTGTGTGTCACTGTGTGTGCGTGTGTATCAGTGTGTGTGTGTATGTGTGTGTGTTTGTGTGTGTATCAGTGTGTCTGTGTGTGTATCAGTGTGTCTGTGTGTGTCTCAGTGTGTGTGTGTGTGTATCAGTGTGTGTGTGTGTGTGTGTGTGTCTGTTTGCCTGTCATGACAAATGTGTGGAGGTCAAAGGACAACTTGCAGGAGTCAGTTCTCTCCATTCTGCCCTGTGGGTTCTGAGGATCCAACTTAGGTAGCAAGGTTGATGACAAAAGCCTTTGCCTGCTGAGCTATCGCACCAGGCCCTTAGCATAATTTTTTTAAAAATATCCTTGAGCTAGATTTTAATTCATATATAATGAATGCTTTTATTTCATTTAAAAGAAGCAGGTAATATTACAAGGAAAATTTGTTTTGCTTTAAGACTGATCCACACATGAGTAAAACTGGAAAACCATTAACTGCGAATGGCTCTGGATCCATCGCATACAGTCTGCCACCTGGGAAAGTTAATGGATGATAGCATAGGCAGATATGTTAATTACAGGTAAACATAGCCTGAGTATGTGTTCCAATGAGAGTCCTGGGAACTAGGTATTCCAGAAATGCTTTTCAGAAAAAAAAAAAAAAAAAAAAAAACAGCAAAAAACAAACAAACAACAATAAAATGTGTAATGAAGGTGCCCATGACTGAGAGGAGAGCTATGGAGATAAGCTAGGCGGCTTCTCCAAAACTCACCTTGGAGGTGGAACCATTGTTGGTTATACAAGGGGTAGAATTTCCATATTGGGTGTGGAAAAAGCAATTTTTATGTGATTTGTTTAAAAAGGAAGAAAATGTATGGGGATTAAAAAATAGGGGAAGAATGAAGACTCCCTGGCTCTTAGCCTTGAATCAACTCATTCACAAATATTCTCTCTAAATTATGTATTAATCTATTCATCCTGTATTTGGGACATGCACGTGACACAGTGGGATTGTGGGGAAGAAAGAACAACTAACTATCGGGAGTTGGTTCTCGCCTTCCAATATGTAGGTCTTGGGGATCGAACTTAAATCACCAGGCTTGGCAGCAAGCTCCTTTTCCCTCTGAGCCACATTATCAACTCCTCTTTATAAATATTCTGTATGACATTTAGCATCCTAATTTTTCTTCCCAGCAAAGGGCCATGATTAAAACTTAGAGAAACAGAAGTCTGTAGTTCAAAACTCTGTTTCTTTCTGCTTTCACAGGATGGACAAAGTGGGGAGAGCACAGAATTGTGTGTGGGCTGACCCCTGCCGTGGACTCTGAGCTAGGTAAGTAACTAATGACAACTTCTTGATTTACTAACTGAATCAAATATTTGGATGCACTTTGCTTGAGAGACATAAGCTTTAAGGATTTATTTTCGATCAAAAATTAGAGGACACCATTAAAAAGCTCTGTACTTTGGACTTCATTATACCAAAGCGAGAGTTGAGATTGCAACTCGGTTGACAGAATGCTTGTCTGGCAGGCAGGACGATTGAGAGCTATGTAATCCTGGACCCTGCTATTTCTGGAGTTTGGCCATTCTTTGACTTTTAAGACAACTGGAGATGCTCCAATGTTGTGCATTCTGTTTTATTATGTTTTAACTGGAACACAGCCTTCCAGAAAAATCCACCCCATAAAGCACAGTGCTCCAGGAAGTGATCTGGATTCTGAAATCATGGTCTCCTCACTAACTGTAGTGAGCACAAAGGCCGAGGCTCTGTTGTAGGAACTGATACTGTTTCTTTCTGCTGTGATACCACACATGCGTCCTACATGGCTTTCACCTCATCTCTCCGGTCTACAGTTCACCAAATCCCGGTTTAGGGATTGTTACTGAATCTAGAAAGGAAGTTTAACATTGGTATTTACATCTGCTCAGAGTTCTCAGTACACACTTCATTTTGTTTGCTTGACTATTATTTATTTACTGACTTATTTGTGTGTGGCATACGCATGTGAATACATGGATGACATTGAACATGGCCCTTTGAGCCGTTGCAGAGACCAGATACACAGGTATCTCCCCCTATTCACCCTATTTTTTGACAGGGTGTCTCTCTCTCTCTCTCTCTCTCTCTCTCTCTCTCTCTCTCTCTCTCTCGCTCTCTTGCTCTCTCTCTCTCTCGCTCTCTTGCGGTCTCTCTCACTCTCTCGATGTCTCTGCCTATCTCAGTGTTTCAGCTAGGCTGGCTGCCACTGAGCTCCAAGAAGCTCCCTGTCTCCTCCCACCAACACCGGAGTCATGCCAAGTGTGCCTATTTCTGGATTCTGTGTGGGTAATAGAGATTTGAACTCAGGTCCTTGCTTTCACATCTCTAACCCACTGATCCATCTTCCTTCCCAGCCTCTGTTCTATTTTCTTTTTGAGGTGGAGTCTCATACAGCCCAGACTGGCCTTAGATTTGCTGTGTAGGCAAGGATGACCTTGAAGTCCTGGTCCTCCCGGCTTTACCTCCTATGTGCTGGGACTGCAGGTATGTGCCAGGAATCCATCCTTAAACCATTCTATGGCCTTAGATTGAAGGGTTGTTTTTCAGTCCCACTGGCCAAAGGCAAGCCTTGGCTCTCCCTATTCCCAGGAAGCCTGCCCAGTGCTTTTCTGACTCCACCGCTAAGTTCAGTTATCTGCCCCCCGCATCTACATGAATTATAGCAAAGTGCACTTCCTGCCTGGCAGGCAGCGTGGGAAGGGTCACAACTGCTCCTGGGGCAAGCACTCAGAACCTGGATCGGACCTGAACATAAACTCTACTGCGGAACATTTCCTGTGTCATGCAGCCTGGCTCTTCATCCTTCGGCTCAAATACAGGAAGGCAGTTAGTTGGTCATTGTTTGCCCCCACCAAGCGGGGCTGTGACCTAGCTTGAAAGGAAAGCCTTGGGGCTCTAGGCTAGCTCTCGGATCAGGTCCACACTCTTCTGCCTAGGACCGGCTCACCACTGATTGCTGGCCCAGCTAGAGCATAGGAGGCACTCAGGGAAAATGATTGTGGAATGAATGACTTAGAAACTCCTCCAGTTTTCTAATGCTGCTGCCTCCTTTGTAATTAAGGACAAACTCTCGGTTTCCTGGGATTTTTTACTTCCTAACTCTCTTGTCCTTTCTCTTCAGCTTCCTGGGTTCTGCCCAGGGACGTCTGCTCCCTATAGAAACCATGTGCCACCTTCAGACCTCTTCCATTGCTCTCTGATAGTACTCACTGTGGCCTGGACAAATTATGTACCCACATACAGAGTCAGCCTTTTATTCCACTCAGTTCCAACACTGCTGTGTGTATGGGTGTCATGGTGGGGGCCCTGTCTTTATTCTTCCCTTGCTGTATGATGGAGCTCATTGTGCCCAGGGCACATTGCACATTCCTCTATTCCGGCTGTCAGTATTCCTTGTATTCAAATCAACTGTAGAATTTATTGAGTGTGTGCGCCATGGCGTGTCTTCCAAACAGGAAGTACAGTCAGAGCTAGAAGCAGGGCCAGGCCACACACCTCTGGGCCCTTCTCCCCTCACTGGGGTCTAGTTTTCAAATGTTCCCCAACCTCCTCCATCAGCCATGCATACCAAGTGTTCAAACTCTTTTTTTTTTCCTTTTTCTTTTTTAAAAAAATTTTTTTAATTAATTTATTCTTGTTATATCTCAATGGTTATCCCATCCTTTGTATCCTCCCATTCTTCCCTCCCTCCCATTTTCCTCTTATTCCCCTCCCCTATGACTGTGCCTGAGGGGGACCTCCTCCCCTTGTATACGCTCATAGAGTATCAAATCTCTTCTTGGTAGCCTGCTATCCTTCCTCTGAGTGCCACCAGGTCTCCCCATCCAGGGGACATGGTCAAATATAGGACACCAGAGTTCGTGTGAAAGTCAGACCCCACTCTCCACTCAACTGTGGAGAATGTCCTGTCCATTGGCTAGATCTGGGTAGGGGTTTGAAGTTTACGGCCTGTAGGGGTTTGAAGTTTATGGCCTGTATTGTCCTTGGCTGGTGCCATAGTTTGAGTGAGACCCCTGGGGTGTTCAAACTCTTGAGCAGGAACATCTCTCATTCCGAAATGCGCTGTGACTCAAGTGCTTTGAATCTGATTCGAACAGCATGAAATGTGCTGAAAATCTGCTGGGGCCAAAAGTATATGCCAGAGGACTCCTAGAAGCCTGCCGGATGCTGGCAAGGACTCCACAGAGGTACCGTCAGCATTGGCCGCTGGAACCCAAAAGGAACTGGCAAAGGGGTATCCGGATTCGGGAGATCAGTGTGTGGAGTGTTGTCCTTGGGCCAGAGCAGCGCAGCACCTTGCTGATGCACAGGGGAGAACAAGACTTCTCATTACCAAGGCCTTCCCAATCCAGGGAGGGAAGCCAGGGTAGTCCAGAGTCAAGCTAACAACTAGTCCACTTAGTGCTGCTCTCAGCCTCCCTTGGAGACGGTCCCATTTGCAGTGGGCGAAATTGACTCCAGAGACTCATAACTGATCAGTGGGCTGAGAATAAGTGATTGTTGAGTGCCAGGCCCTAAAAGGGGTATCTACATCATCTTTCTGCCCCAAGGTCTGAGAGAACACAGAGGAAGAAGGGACAGAAAGATTGTAAGAGTCCAGTAATGGGAAGGCGTGTTGTGAATCACCACCTTCTGGACATGGCATGCTGTTGTGCCCATAAACTCACGGCAGTGGAGGCTACCTGGACAAGGCAGGGCCACCAATATTCCGTCATGGATGGGAGGTGCTTTTGAGGATGAGGTTTCCGGGCAGGGAGAGTCATATCTTTAGTGGTGTGCTCAGTTAGAAACTCCTCAGCAGTGCTCCATGCCAGCACCTCTAATGAAGTGCAGTGGGGCTAAAAACCATTTAAAAGACAGTAAAGGTCAAATGTGAGGCACCAGAGTACGCGAGAAAGTCATACCCCACTCTCCACTCAACTGTGGAGAATGTTCTGACCATTGGCTAGATCTGGGTAGGGACTTAAAGTTTACCGCCTGTCTTGTCCTTGGCTGGTGCCTTAGTTTGCGCGGGACCCCTGGGCCCAAATCTGCCTATCATAATGTTCTACTTGTAGGTTTCTAGGACCCTCTGGATCTTTCTACTTTGCTATTCTCCCATGCTTCTCTTATTTAGAGTCCCAATAGGATGTCCTCCCCTCTGTCCCAGTTTCCTGGTAAGTGAAGGCTTTCGTGGGACATGCCCCTTGGGCTAGTATGCAGATATAAGTGAGTATGTACCATTTGAGTCTTTCTGCTTCTGGGTTAACTCACTCATTATGATCATTTCTAGCTCAATCCATTTATCCACAAATTTCAGGAATTCCTTGTTTTTAATAGCTGAGTAGTAGTCCATAGTGTAATGTCTGGTGCCTCACATTTGACCATGTCCCCTGGAGGAGGAGACCTACCTGGTGGCACTCAGAGGAAGGACAGCAGGTTGACAAGAAGAGACTTAATACCCTATGAGCATATACAGGGGGAGGTAATCCCCCTCAGGAACAGTCATAGGGGAGGGGAATAATGGGAAAATGGGGGGGGGGAGGGAAGAATGGGAGGATACAAGGGATGGGATAACCATTGAGATGTCACAAGAATAAATTAATAAAAAAAATTTTTTTAAAAAGACAGTAAAGGAAGAGGTGATACATACACTGGGGAGAAGAAAAGAAGGTCCAATAGGAAGGCACAGTGGATAAAAGAGCATATTGGGGAGATATGACCAGAGTATGTTATATCTATACATTATGAAATTGTGAGATAATAAATACATTTTTAAAAAAACCAAAACAGATTTATTTTCTTGCTCTCCCCGAGGCCAGCCTCTGTAATATGGCTTCTGTTTCTCTAAGTGTCTTAGATTGCCCCTGGGGCGACATGAATCCATTCTGACAAGGTGAGAACACCTGTTTTATTTCCCCATTCAACCTGGGCGATGAGTTCTGAATCAAGAGAAGAGAAACGAAGTAAATCTAACTTCCCTTCCCCATAATGTACAGTCTGTAACTCTGAAGTTATGAAAAAAAAATCCAATAGTGAATTCTCTAACCTCATAGAAATTTCACATGGGTATCCTGCAATACCCTTACCCGAAGCTCGCTTGGGCAGCAGGTGGTTTTTTTTGTTTTTTTTTGTTTTTTGTTTTTTTTGTTTTTTTCGTTTTTGTTTTTGTTTTTGTTTTTTTTGAATGGGCCAATCAAGGGCAGAGAGAATCAAACTGATTAAATTTCAGCTTCAATGTCCATAGGATGCAACAGAGGGGTTATGTACAGACATAGAAGGGAGTATTGAACTTAAAATACATGGATAACTTGAACCGACAACAAAAGATCCACTTCCCTTTGGGCTGGGCCTGGGGTTGACAAACTCTGTTTGCTGCTTAGGGCTCTGGCTCACTTGTCCGGATTGCTCTGACTGTTTCCTCCCTTTGTTCTCTGTGGAGGCTGGTGGGGCTCCACCCTACCTCCTCACTGGGTGGAGAAAACGCTTGCTGTCCAGACTCTGCAGTTCCCAAGACAGGGCAAAGCTTATATCAACCCCACAGACAAATGATTGCCTTGGTTCGAGGAGCAGTATAGTAGGTCTGCTGATCAAATGGGCTGCAAATGGTATAGATTCAGAGATAAGACAACCACACAGTTTACAGTCACCTGACCTCACATTTGACCAGGCCAGCAGAAAGGCCACAGTCAGGGATGCCTCTGCTCCCAAAGCAGGCAGAAACTTGTATTTGCATCCAAGCCAAGTAAGATGGCCTCCCCTCCCCTCCCCTCTGCTCCCCTCCCCTCCCTTCCCCTCTCTTGCTCTCCCCTCCCCTCCTCTCCCCTCCTTTCCCCTCCTCTTCCTGTCTCTTCTACCCCTCTCCACTTCCACCTCCCACCCTGTCTCTTCTCCTCCTTTCCTTCCCTTCCTTTTCTTCCACTCCCTTCTCCGTCTCTTCCCTTCCTTTCTCCTTTCCTCCTGTTTCTTTCGCTTCTTTTCCACTGCCTTCTCCTTTATTTCCCAATCTGCTACTTACTCTGTAACATGCCATGCAGTGTCTTTATGAACATCTAGAACAGTTGTGCGAATAGACTCCATCTTTAGTGTGGAATGTTTCTAGAGTAATCTTCAGTAGCACATCCATTCTATACTCAGCGATAAACAAAACCCATGTAAAGAACTGGGGCTCCAAGCGTCCGTTAGGTCTCAGACCTCAGCCTAAGGTAGATTAGCATGCACGCATACTTAGGCACAAAGTACGATTAAAAGCATGTTCAGTTTCAATCTAATAGCCTGCTTCTGGGAGAAATACCAGAGATTTCAGCCACACAGAGGTACCGTCAGCGCTGGAGCATAGTCGGAGGCAGGAAGATGGAAGGCGAAGAGCCAGGCTTTCAAGGCAATCCTGCTGTTTGTGTCCATCTGTACTGGCGACCTTTCTAGTTGCTATGACAAAATACATGACACATGCACCTTTAAAAGGAACAAGTTACTTTGGCTCACAGTCCACCATGATGTTGACGATGTGGCAGTAGGAACTTAAGGCATCTGGTCATACTGTGTCCCCTTTCAGGAAACGCAGAGAGGAACTCGGGTGCTCGGTTCACTTGCTCCTTTTTATTTTTCAGGTTTATTTATTTTTATTTTTGGTTTTTTTTTTCAAGACAGAGTTCCTCTGTGTAACAGCTCTGGCTATCCTAGAACTCGCTTTGTAGACCATGCTGGCCTTGAACTCACAGAGATCGCCTGCCTCTGCCTCCCAAGTGCTGGGATTAAAGGCATGCACCACTACCACCTGTCTTTTTTTTATTCAGTTTGGGACTCTGAGCTGTCCACATTAGGGAAGGTCTTTCACCTTCCCTAGTTAACCTAATCTAGGAGCTCCCTCACAGACATGTCCTGAGGTTAGTTTCTATAAAGATTATAAAGTCTCTCAAGTTGTCAGCTGATAGTAACTGTCATGGTCTCACTCTTGTTTTCATTCAGCTCCCTCTAACTCTAATACAGAAAATCTCTTTCAAACAGAGTATAAGACACATGTGCCCAGGCCTGGAGAGATGACTCAGTGGTTAAGAGTGGCATCTGTTCTTCCAGAGGCCCTGAGTTCGATTTCCAGCAACTATATGGTGGCTCACAACTATCTATTATGAGATCTGATGCCCTCTTCTGGCATGCAACTGTATGTGCAGATAGAGCGCGCGCGCACACACACACACACACACACACACACACACACACACACACACACACACACACACGACACATGACCCTAGAACTCACTTTCCTCAGAGTTCACTGTGGTTGGAGAAAGAATAAAGGGGGATACAGAAATCAGCATTTGAATTACGCAATAATCTTAGGTGAGTGAGAGAGAGAGCTGCTTCCACAGACAAAAAGGGTAGGTTTTCAGGTGGGTAGGTTCTTCATTCATGTTGGCTATGAAGCTGGATACAGGGCTTTGTGTTTCAGCCATCAGGCTGGTCTGTAGGTCCTGGGAACAAAATGGAGTCCTCACATTATAGGTTTCCTAAGGAGCCATGCTCTAGGACAGAATATCGCTTTGCTATGGTGAATATATGACTGGGAAGCTGGCCAGACCCTTCAAAGCCAGGCACTGCAGAACTGGGAAAAACATTGTGTGTGTGGCTTTTACTCCAGCAGAGGACATGAGCCAGGGTGTCAGAGGAGGTACCTGGCTGGGTCACCTATGTCTTGGTGCACATTACCCACCCACCCACCCCTACACACACCAACACACACAGATTTGTGTTTTAGTCCTTGTACTAGAACCTGTCAACTCTAGGAAGACCTGTGAGCTGATCCCTCTATGCTGTTAGGGTGTTAAGGTGACAAGCCCAAGATAGTGACAGTAGGAGGACCAGGGCTGGTGACTGATGTCAATGTAAGCTCAGCTTTTCCACCTTGCATCTTTCAGGGCACACCTCCTGATGCATGTTTTATATTTCTAACTCAGTCTCGGCATTTGAACACTTGGTTTCCAGTCACTGGCACTATTTGGGGTAGTTTAGGTGGTATAGCCTTGCTGGAGAAAGTATGTGACCGGGGGGCAGGCTTTAAGAAGGAAAAGAAGAAGGAGGAGGAGGAGGAGGAGGAGAAGAAGAGAGGCCTAGGCTACTTCTAGTTCATTCTTTCCAGGTTGCGTTTGTGGTTCAAAATGTGAGTGTTCAGCTTCCTGTTCCTGTGGCTGTGACTTCTTTGTTTTGGGGTTTGCTTGTTTGTTTGTTTGTTTGTTTGTTTCTGAAACAGGGTTTCTCTGTATAGCCTTGGCTGTCCTAGACTCACCTTTAGACCAGGCTGGCCTCAAACTCACAGCGATCTGCCTGTCTCTGCCTCCTGAGTGCTGGGATTACAGGTGTGTGCCGCCACGCCCAGCCAGTGGCCGTGACTTCTGCTTGCTGCCATGCCACCACTGGGCCATCACAGAATTGTAAGCCAAATAAAGCTTCCCTTTGCCAAAGCAACAACAACAACCACCACAAAAAAAAAGTAACTACACTAGCACTGGGAAGATCAATGAGCCTAAGACGGAGGAGAGCGCCTTGGGGTGGAGACCTGGCAGAGCACTTTCCAGCACTCGAAAAGGAAGCTGTAGTCACGACCTCTAGGGGTTCCAGGATTTGGTGGGTTGAGTTGGAAGGTCTTCTTTCACTCAGAATCATTGCTTGTCGAAGCAAAATATCTAGGCCCATTGACTTACGCTGAGCATCCCTGCCCCAAATCCTGAGATCTGAGATGTTCTAAAATCTGAACAAATTCCACACCTCCCGTCATGTGACAGAAGACACAGCCGAAGCCTGAAAATGATCCTATCTGACTCTCCTCACACGTATGGACAGGCTTTGTGGGAGGAAATCTCATTTTAATGCCCGATGCTTCCCCAGAGATTCCTCACTGTGTCTATGCAGCTATTTGAAACTGTTGGACCAGTCTGAATTCACTCTAAAGGATGGACAGGTAGATCCCGCTGTCCCTCTTCAGCTTTGTTGTTATTTCAGTCCTCGAGCAAGAAGCTTTACCTCAGATCCTGTAAACAAGTGGAACCAAAAAAGTTTGAGTCAATAATTCCCTAGTCTGTGTGAAAAAGGCAATGGTCCCACTTACAGAAAGCATTTAGCTGTGGTTTGTCCTAGGATGTTGATGCAGCAATCACCCCAGCTGCAGTGGTGGCATATGGGAAAACATGACACCAGAAGAGCTGCCTTCCCCACTAGCTAACTGTGTTATGAGGTGGTCATCAGACTGTTCTGGCATGCGTTAAGCCAATAGAAAGTTTTTACTAGCCAGTCAGTGACTATACTGGGTGTTCTGGATTCCACTTTGGCCTGAGCCTTTCTTGGGTGAGCCCTTCAGCACAACAACCGTGTTCTGGGTTGACATACTTGGGTTAACAAGAACAGCTAGCCAGAAGTGGAATGGCGGAAGCTAAAAAGCAAGGTTAATACATTTTGAGACTTTCTCAGAACTATATGGGCTTTGATGGATTAGGCCTTTGTTTTCTTTTTGCCGGGTGCTGAGAGTTTCACAGCCTGACTAGTACTTCCATCATGGAGTCAGTTGTGCTGAAGTCTGGGGCCCTGTTGCAACTGTAAAATGAGAAAGGAGCCAGCCATTCTATTGCGGGGCGCAGTCTGAGGGCTTGCATGTTCTCGGTGGGACCACACTAATGAGCGAGCCCTTTGGAGAAGGGTCAGGCTCACCCTAGCATTTAAGGCTTTGTTCCCTCAGCCTTAATTCTTATGTCTGTCCAGAGTTGTTGCTGTTGCTGTTGTTACCTCCTCCTCTTCTTCCTCCTTCTTCATTCTTTTTGAGTGTATCTGTGTGTGTGTGTTCACAAGGTATGCATACACATGTGCATCGGTGCATATTCACATGTGTGTATGCACGTGGAAGCCAGAGGCTGTCATGAGGTGTTTTGATTGCTGGATCCCCACTCTATTTACTGAGGCACTGTCTCTTTTTCAATACAAAGCTTACCAATTCAGTTAGTCTACTGGCTAGCTTGCCAAGGAGCCCCCACCCCCCACCCCCCACCCCGCCTGCATTTTCTAAGTACTATTGTATTGATAAGTTGGCATGCTCACCTAGATCTTATGCGGATGCTGAAAATTCAAATATTGGTCCTTGAGCTTAGTTTTGTAAAAATCTTGACAAGCAATTTACCCACTAAACCATCTCCCAATCTGAGTTATTTTTAATATTGATCTTTATCTGAGAGCCCTACAAACAATTTCTCACTTTATCTCAGAATTTTCTGACAGGGCACAGCTGTATCATCTGGATTCTGTAAGTTTAGTAAATCCGAAACAATGCTTTGAGAATTTTGACACGTGTTTTAATATGAACTCAGAATGTGAGTCTTAATACTAAAGGTTGGTTCCTCTCACAGTCCAGCAGCAGATTCTGAGGCTCAAAAACAGATTTCACCAATGTTTTTCTATAAAGAGCTGGAGAGTGCTCACAGATCCTTGGTTACTGTGTTAGTTACATTTTCATAGTTGTGGCCAAAACACCTGGCAGAACTACTTAAGGGGAAGGAGTTTGTTTGGGTTAGAGGGTACAGTCCCTCGGAATGGGAAAGTCACAGCAGAGTTCGTGGTAGTGGGTCACGTGGCAGAGACTGACTCCTCACAACACAAGCCACCAAGAAGCCAAGAAAACTGGGACAGAATAGAACAGGTTTCAAAGGCATGCATCCCATGACTTCCTCCAAGCAGCCAAGGGTCGCCTTCGCCTTCAAAAGGTGAGCCTTCTGGGATGGTTCAGAACCAAGTTCTGTCGCCAACAGCAGCGCTGCCACTGCAGAGCACACATCTGCCGAGTCGAGAGTGCATGAGTGAGGGAGTTGGGGTGCCCCAACACAACCTTGACTTCATCACAGGGAGTAGCATGGCAACGCTGAGGAAGGAGTATTTCAAGTTTGAAATCAGCCTAGGACACTCAGTGAAACACTGATCTCAAAACAAAACGGGGTCAAAACATAAAAGCAGCAATGACCAAAGTGGGTAACAGACAACTCTGGCCCATACCCTCCGTATTAGTTACTTTCTGTTGCTGTGGTAAAATAGCTTGACCAAAGGAAGAAAGTGTTTATTTTGGCCTGTGGTTCCTAATGGGTAGACCATAATGACAGAAGAGGCATGGCAGCAAGCAGCCAGAGCAAGAAGCTGAGAGCAAGCATGAACTAGAGAACAAACTGGAAATGGGGGGCCAAGCTATGAGCCCTCAAAGCTGACCCCCAGCGGTACAGGTTCTTCAGCTCAGATCCACTTCCTAAAGGCTTCATAACCTTCCCGCACAGGACTACCAGCTGTATGAGCCAACGGGGACAGTCCTCATTCAAACCACAGTAGTTACAGTTCTCAACACTGCTTTCAAAAGGAAGGAAGGAAGGAAGGAAGAGAGGAAGGAAGGAAGGAAGGAAGAGAGGAAGGAAGGAAGGAAGGAAGGAAGGAAGGGAGGGAGGGAGGAAGAGAAGGTTTCTTTCTCTTCCTCTCTTCCTTCTCCTCCTACTCCTCATCCCTCTGCAGACTGGCCCAGAGCCTTGAGCCCAGCAAGCTTTTTACCACTGAGCTACACATGAGCTGCTCACATTATATATATGAATGTGTGTGTGTGTGTGTGTGTGTGTGTGTGTGTGTGTGTGTGTGTGAAAAGTGGTGCAATGAAGCATGAGTTTTTTCTAGCAGCTATTTGGCTACTTCGAAGCGCTATTCATCCAGCTGTAA
Organism: Acomys russatus; assembly: GCF_903995435.1. Classification (NCBI taxonomy): domain Eukaryota; kingdom Metazoa; phylum Chordata; class Mammalia; order Rodentia; family Muridae; genus Acomys; species Acomys russatus. Next base: position 41,832,026 of record NC_067168.1, on the reverse strand, counting down.
GCTAATTTATGTATCCTGCTTTCATACCGTGCTAATGAATTTCCATTGTTGGGCACAGGTGGCTGTGGACAAAATGAGATCCTTGACTACCACAAAGCAATCCATTAGTTCTTGTCATGAGGCTTCAGGAAAAAAGCAGTAAATATTTTGAAAGCCATTCACTCTCAAGTTTGGATATGTATTTCTATTTTGTGAATACTTGTTTTGCTTTTTTTTTTTTTTTTTTTAACTGATTTGAAAGTCTGACTTATATAAATATTGGAGCTTTTCTGGGGAATTTCACACTGTCCATTCCAGGACAAAGGTGGTAACTAGTTGCCATGGAGATGATTTCCAAAATTCCATTTAGGGCTTGTGATTTCTATTAGGAAATGAGTATCAAAAATAAATGAATTTTTCATAACACCTTCAGCATTGAAGCCAACCTTTAAAATGACCCCATTGCATTATCAATGGAATTACCTAGATATAATTACTCGTGCCTGTAATGAAAAGTCGTTAGATATTGATACTTACTTCTAGCTGTGTGAAATGCATAATTAGAGAAGCTGTCGCCCTTATTCTGCATTAAAATCTCAATTGTTTCCATGGAGAAATGCCTAAAAGATTGGTACCTGGAGGGCATCTGAACACTCTTGGGTATCTTCCTGATGGCTTTGTGGAGCTGGGAACTAAATTCCAGCCCTCAGCCATGTGTGGCAGGTCATCTATTGCTGAGACACATCTCTATCCATGAGGCAGAAGATGGCAATAGGAGGTGTGCCCCATTCCTCTAATCCCAGCACTCAAAAGGGAGAGGCAGGCAGACCCCTGAGAGTTCAAAAGAACAGCAGCAATGGAGTGTTTCCCTTTCTGGATTGTCTGTGTCGAGCAACTTTGGAAAAGAGGGTAGATGATAAAATTAGGTTCAGATTCTGCCTCTGTGGCATTGCCCTCTCTCAGGGCTGCTAGGTTTGGGAAGTGGACACACAGTATGCCAGTTACAATTTTATTCCAGGCAATGCACGGGTTTCCCTGTATGCACGCTGCATGCAGCAGTAAAGCAGAAGATGACTTGTCCTTATGTGACATTAGGATGGAGCTGAGCATGCTGTGTGTTTCTTGGGAACCCTCCCATGTAGATGTTAGAATCTTTCTGGACCTTGGGGTTGTTTTTTTTGTCTGTTTGTTTGTTTTGTTTTGTTTTTTTGCTGTTGTTTTTTTGTTTTGTTTTGTTTTGTTTTGTTTTGTTATGCATTAGCTCGTTTTGTTGGTACTTCTATTGTCTGTTTGTTTTTCTTTTGTTTTGTGGTTCGGAGTCACATGCCACGGGGCTTGGGCGTCAAAGAACAGAACTTTCCTCTTGGGTCACATCTCCAGACCTTGGTTTTCAAAGATGAAGTCTTGCTATTTAGCCCATGCTGGCTTTGAAGTCAATCCTCCTGTTAACACCTCGCCATTGCTAGGATTAAAGGTATGTGCCACCATGTCTGGCTGGTACTCACTTTAGTTTCAGTAATTCTTCCTTTTTGTAGAATTTTCCAACGTTATAAAAAGTTTGAGTCTACAGAGAGCGGGCTCCAGTTGTCAATGGCTGGACACAAGAGATGGGTTTCTTGGGACTCATCCAACCAACGGGGGTCAGGTCTATGTGGTAGTGCAGAAATGTGGGTTCCTTTGTTATGGGTTTTGTCATTTCTAAAATGTGCTCTTAGCCTGGGGGGTGGCGGGCTGGGGAGTGTTAGGATGGCTAAGTCAGTGATGTACTTGTCAGAAATTGATACCCAGAAACCTATATAAAAAGTCGGCTGTTGGGTCATGTACTTGTAATCCCAGTGGTGGAGAAGCAAGAAGTGGATCCCTGAGGTTCACTAGTTTAGTCTACCACTGGGTGAGTTCCAAGGCAGTGAGAGAGACCCAAAGAGTGAGAGAGTGAGCGAGCAAGAGAGCGAGCAAGAGAAACAGTGCCTTGACACTTAGCCACCGTGCACATGTGCAGCCACATAAGTATAAGAATATACAAAATGCTCTCAGTAGAATTAAGTTGTGGAACAGAACCCTCCTACTAGTGAGAAGCAATGTAGTAGCTAGAAGATATTAAGCTAATCCCAACCTCAGGAAGAAGAAACGGCTCGCAGGAGACTCCTGCCACATGCTCTTCTCATGAATATTCTAGGCTCTATTATCCACCCTGAAAAGAGAGAAGTGAGTAAATTGGATAAATCACTTCTTTCGCAAAGTTGTATTCCCCATGGGAAGAGATAAATAAATATAAATAAATAGCAAAATGTGTAGATCGGGTGCTGGGAAGAAATGTAGCAATGTTTGGTTCCCAGCACAACTCCTGTTCCAGGGGAGTCCAGTGCCCTCTTTTGGCCTCTACTGGTACTGCATGCATACAATATCTACACACAAGCAAGCCCATTAGTATACAGGTAAGTAATTTGAAATCAAAACAATGTGGACATCTCTGGTGACCTTTCAAGATGTAAAGATGAGTCAAGTACAGTTAAGCCATGCCCCGTTGACTTATGACCAAAACGAATTATAGCTGGGCCTACATAAAATGGGAGGGAGCCAGGCCCAGATACGGGTGTCTCTGGAAAGACTGCAATAATTTAGAGAAGATAAACGGTTATTTCTTTAAAAGAAGTATGAATTGATCACCAATCTGTTTTTGCTCACTGAGAGAACATTTCACACTTGTATTGATTCACGAGCGATTTCTCCCCTTGCTGCTTGCATTAAAGCTAAGTTTACAGAGTATGCAGGGACTATTAGCTCACTTCCGGGGCCCAGTTATTGTCGAGTGGGAAGTTACAGCCTGGTCATTTAATACGGTGTGACTCCAAGTCTGTTATAAGGATTGTTGAAAGCTTTTATTACAAAGCCATCCCACCACATAGGGTAGACTAAATCAGAGCAATGGTCATGGTTCTACCTATTACAAGGTGGTGTGGGAGGAGGGGGTGAGGGATGTGCCCTTCCATTAGAATTAACTAGAATTCCAAAACACTCTAGAAAAGCCACCAGCCTTTGCAGGGAAGGTGTGGACAGATGGCTCTTTTACAGATCTGCTGTTTACCTAGAAGGCACCCAGTGGGTTACCCCCAAGGAGTTGACCTTCCTGGTTGGCTTACACAGGGGGAAAAAGAGGCCTCTTGACAAACAGTAGTCAGCAGTTTGCTCAGCTGTGAGATTTCCATTAACCAAACAGAAGTCCTCCAGCATACACTGTGTGTTTGCTCAGCTAGCAGGCGGTGGCATCTCGTCAAGGCCCACCGTTGTCTGCAAAGCCCTTCAAAGTCCTAAGTCCACAAGAAAGCAAACAGTTTGCCTAGTCATTACTGTCAGACTCAGGCTTTATAAAGCAGCCGTGAATGTCACCAGTCACCGGTTGAATTGAATCTCAGTGAAGGCACACAGAGCATGGTGGCTAAATAGCTCCACATCAACTGCTTTCTCACGGGCAAACTGTTGGAAAGGATATGGGTATGTCGGGGTATCTTTGAGAACAGCAGAGTCTTTTGAGGGGGACCAAGAGTCCCAGATGCCAGATGACCGCCAAAGCTGCCCTAAAGCCAAAGGTTTTCAGTTTCTTCTCTCACAAATTTAAAGGACAAAATGCTCAAACCACACAGGATAAGGTTTAGAGAGAAATTAGTGTGAGTTTATAGGTGAGAGTTGAAGGGGAAGGGGGCACTCACATGCAAGTACAAAGCTGCTATTTAGCAAGACAAGACTTGGTCACAGGAAATAGGGTACCACTGAGCATCCCTGCTTTGAAGCTAGTAAGGTTTTACAGAATGGACAACAGATGCATTGAATGAGCCACAAAAATCACACCATGCAACAGACCTCATGTGAGAGATGTATTGGGGGTGGGGGGTTTTACAAAGGGGTGTCTCTGAATACGGAAAGAAAGGAGCAGGCCATGAAGGTGCAGGCTTTGTAACGGGAATGTCTTTGGGGCTTAAACATTTATGACTACCAAATTCCTCAAAGACGCTCCCAGCTTTCAGTGGAGAAAAGCAGTGTGCAGTTTTCCAACACAGGAAGCAAGGGAGTCCTGACCTTTACTGAGGAGCTCTTCCGGGTGTGAAACCACCACAGGAAGAGAGCTGCAACTAGTGATTGTGAGCAAGGGCCTGCCTTTGAAGAACCGCTTGTCTGCATATTTTGTCATTTGCTTGGAGCACGTGTCACGATTATTGCATTTACTTGTGAGAAAAGTAATTCTCAAAATGGCTCTGTAAACTTTTCTTAGAATTGTTTATCTAGTAAGTAGGAGCAGATAGCAGCTGCTCAGAGCTCTGGCTCCAGGGCTGTCAGTCTTCTCACTCCTTGTCTCAATTTACAGATCTTCGGAGTCCTCCTTACTTCAAATGAAGCCCAGAGTTGCTGTCAGGTTGCTTTCTGTTGCTGTGGAAAAATACCATGAGCGAAAAGGAAAGCCAGGGCAGGAACTCAAAGCAGGAGGCCAGGGGCAGGTCTGTAGTGGAGGCCATGGGGGAGGGTGCTGCTTACTGCTTCCTGTGGCTCGCTTAGCCTGCTCTCTTACAGAAGCCAGGACCACTTGCTCGGGGGTGGCCTGACTATCAGGAATGGGCCCTTCTGATTAATCATCAGCCAAGGAAATGCCCCCTGCACATGTCCACAGGCCAGTCTGATGGAGGCAAGTCCTTTGTTGTGGTCCTCTCTTCCCAAGTGACTCGAGTGTGTGTCAAACTGACAATAAGTAACAGCACAGTTGGATGTGGTGGCATATGCGTGTCATCCAGACACTGGGGCAAAGGCAGTAGGAATGTGAGTTCAAAGCCATCTTGGGCTACAGAGACCAGCCCAGAGTACAGTGAAACCATCTGTATAAACAAATTAGTGATCTACATAACAGTGGTATCCCGGGCACCTGTGCCCAGGCAGTGTCTTAGGCTTCAAAGAAAAATGTTGCACATGATCATGCCTTTTAAACAAGATCTGTACTTCAAGTTTCAGAAACACTAAACTAGAGACTCGTGGGTGCAGTACTTTTGTGTTTCAACCAGATGTCAACACCTGGTGACCTTTGAAAGTCTTGAGGATCAAGCTCCCAAAGGGATACAGACCATGGTATTTCTTAAGGCATTCTAGGGGTTTGAAGATGAATCTTTTCATATTTACCTCTTGTAAAGATGCTAATTTTTTTTCAAATACAACTAACTGTATATGCAATTTCTTGTATACCCAATCAGGAAACAGGGAGGATGTGTCAATGTCCTTCCGCAAAATCGTGATAGGTGAGTGAGGTAGACAAGCAGCCTACTGCTTGAGCTAACTGTTTCATTGGAACTCCTCTGTTGATGTAAACATTTAAATTGACTATTCAATGTCAAGTAGATGCTTGTGAATTATAGCTCTCCCGTCATGCCCTGTGCTACTTCACAATGCATGGTGTTCGCTCTTCATCAGAAAAAAGTATCTATTGGAAATCAATGCTGTGTTCAATTGTTGATAACCATTAGATGAGACCAGATAAGTCATTTTAATTACTTCCATTCTGATTTTTCTTGCCAGCAACTTTAGATAAGGTCATCTTGATCTGGCTTATCCACATTTCAGCACAGAACTGGCATTTTAAAAGACACTAGAGATGGGTAAATTTTGAAAGGAGAAGGTGAGTTCTGATCCAAGCCATGTCCTCGGCCCCTGCGTTTTATGACTGGCATCTTCAGGGTGCTTCGTTGTACTTAAAGAAACTGTTTCTTCTTACCTTGAGAAAGAAGGTGCTTCTGAGGTTTCAGAGGTACCATGCCCAAAATGAACTGGGTGCCACGGAAGGCCCAGGCCTGGATGAAGCACTCATAGGCATCAGGGAGCGATCTCAGGGCCAGGAGACTTAACATGGATGGCCTGCTGTACTCGAGCTTTCTGATAAAGAAAGTAGACAATAGCAGAGCCCTGGGTCTTGAGAAATAAGGGAATCGCCACTGGCCATTTATGCGTTATGAGTTCTCTCCTAAAATAAAGGCCAGCAGGCCTTCTCGCTCTCACCTGCAGGGTAGTCAGGCTCTTTGGTTCTTACTCAAGATTGAGATGTCATCTTGGTTTTGTGCCCTAAAACATCAGTGTGTGTTTGTGTGTGTGTGAAAGAGAGAGAAAGACAGAATGAGAAAGAGAGAAACACACACATAGAGAAAGAGAGACACAGAGAGAGAGAGAGACAGAGACAGAGACAGAGAGACAGGGAGATACAGAGAGAGAGACAGAAAGACAGAGAAAGAGAGACAGAGACAGAGACAGAGAGACAGAGAGAGACAGAGAGATATCTGATACAGTACCAGGGACTCTGGAGTGACAGTTGCTACAACGCTGGGTGAGGGATATTAAAATGACAGCATCAGATAACTGTCATGTGAACTCCTAACAAGAAGAAAGTCAAGTGTGTGTGTGTGTGTGTGTGTGTGTGTGTGTGTGTGTGTGTGTGTTATTTAGTAGGGAAAGAAAGAATTTTATAAAGAGAAAACCTAAGCCCCACCAGTCTGGGTTGGCTAACAACTAGTAACATAACAACAGAGCTAAAGCTCCACGGAGGATGCTTTACTTTGGAAGGTGCAGACTGTAGTTGCCTTTTGTATGGTGGTAGATGCTGCCTTCCACTCATTTGGGGAGCAGGGCCGGCATGGGTGTGTGGTGGTGTTAACGCAAGAATAGGAGGCCGCGGCAGGGATGGCTGGTTTGGGTTCTTTTCTGTTGCTGTGGTAAATCTCCCTGAGCAAAAACAACTGAAGGGTTTTTTAGCTTACACTTCCAGGCCTCAAATCCATCAGGGAAGGAACTCAAGTCAAGAATTTGGAGGCAGGAACCATGGAGGGGCTGCTGGCTGTCTTACTCCACTCACTCTCAGACTCACACTTAGCCAGCCCAGGACCTAGAATGGTGCTACCCACAATAAGCTGGCCCCGCCACATCCATCAGCCGTCAGTCTCCCACAGGCATGGCTCAGGCCAATCTCATCCAGGCAACTCTTCAATCCCTTGCATGACTCTAGGCTGTGTCACCAGAACCAGGGACGCGGACCCATACAGAACAGGCAGGGTCTGGGACACAGGGCTCCCTGTGGGCTACAGGGCCTTCCCAGACTCTCTGCTCTTAGCTGTGTCGAGGTGTGGGTTAGCTCTTTCAAAGGATGGGGGACGAAAGACCCAAGGATTGTGCCGAAATGTTCCCAGGTCAGTTTTCCTGGAATGGAGACTGAGACCCCAAAATTCCCGCCCTCACAGGAGTCTTCAGCCTCAGCTCCTTGCTCTGATACTGTCTCTTTCCCTTGAGGGCCCATGGATGCATTTACACAATGCCCACGTCCAGTCTGAAAAGCTGTTCTTAATAGCATTAGCCTCTATTTTGCTGAGAAATCACACATTGAGCCACAGCTACCCTTGGGTTTCAGGATTGATTGATTGATTTAGTGTGTGTGTGTGTGTGTGTGTGTGTGTGTGTGTGTGTGTGTGGTGTGTCTGTGTGTGTGTGTGTGAATGCATGTGGAGGTCAGATGGCAACTTGTGAGAGCTGGATTCTCTTCTGCTGTACAAGTTTGGGGACCAACCTTAGGTCATCAGGCTTGGCAGCAGGCATTTACTCACTGAAATACCTTACTGGTCTTACTTAGCTTAGTTTAGTTTTTGTTGTTGTTATTGTTCTGTTTTTGTTTTTTTGACAGCAGTAGGAAACTAACATTATACTGAAGTTCACAATCCTTAATCTAGATCTATAACGTAACTCATTTTACTAACTGCCCACAATAGCTCTAATATTGGAAGTAATTTACAGAACCAGGTGACACACCTGGGGTAACCCCTGGACTTCTGCTTTGGGCATCTAACGGGAGCTTGGAAATGTGGGTGTGTAGCTGACTTCCGCACAGTTGGTGTTTTCCGCTGTTCCAGATGGCCAGTAAGGAACATGTGACCAGCCTCTGGAAGGGCTCAAGAAAGCACGGGTGGCATTTCTCAGCAAAGAAAATAAGGGAAGTTCCTCATGGCTTATGCTTTCCTTCAGGCACTAGGGGTGTCTGATTGTATTTACAACTAGTCTCTGAAACAAAATAATGTTTTGGAAGAGTAGTGCTCAAGGAGATTGTGGCTTTACTGAGACCGGAGCACTGTTGAGTCAAGCCCTCTGTGGGAGTAGAGGCGCTGGCTTCTCACAACAGCACTCTGAGGCGCCTGGCTGTACAGCCCAGCTTGCACACTGTGAACGCATTCAGAGACTGGTGTGGTTTGAACGAGGCCTGTCTCCTCGGCTAGTGTGTTTGAACACTTGGCCCACCTGGCATCACTGTTTCTCAGAAGGTTGTAGAACCTTTAAGCGGTGGGGCCTCACTGGAGGAAGTGGGTTATTGGAGACGGGCCTTGAGGTTTTAGGAAAGCACTTCCTGGCCCAGTTCATTCTCTGCTCCGTAAATGCAGACTGATGGGACCAGCCACCTCCCTACCCCTGCAGCCACACCTTGAGAGACAGTTCTTTTAAAGACATACAACAAAACAAACCCATTCTCCTTTAGGCTGTCTTTTTCCTTACTCCTATTTTTAAGTGCAATGAGAAAAGTAACTAACTCAGCAGAACCTTAAGAAAGGTCTCCTGCCAAGCATGAGCCGTGCGCCAGCATTCCTGTGTGCGCACTCACCTCTCGCCAGCACCTCCTGGGTACTCCATCAAGAACTCTCAGAGAAACAGCCCTGGGGAAATTCCAAAGCAGAGCTGGTGTTACTGGCACGAAGATATGAAGACATCGGATACCTCCAGGGCAGAGGGAACTGGCACAGCACAAGCGCTCAGCCAGTTAGAAGTAATGGCGGCTGGGGATAGGAGGAGCCCATGGCTTTGTTGTTTTACCCTATTTAATTTCTCTGAAAATAGTTGTGGTCAGCGTGTGTTTTGTATCACTTGCGCGGAATGTGGCAAAGAAGGAGGGGCCACTTTAGTGTGAGCTTTGAGGAATAAATTTTATTCTCGCTTTATGCTGTGGGCAATGTGTTAACATGCCGCTGGCTGAATTACCCTTGACTTAAAACACCTGAAGGCAATAAATCCGCCGTCTATCAGGTGACTCATGGGAAAGGCATGCTTTCCTCCTCTTCGCCTCCACTGGCCCGTGAGTGCGCATGCCAATCACCATCACCTGGAGGCTTATTGAAAACAGACTGCTGTGTTTCTGATTTAGTGTATTTCTGGCCTGGAAGGTGGCCTGGAGATTTGCACAGAAGAGGAAGTCCCAAGATGATACTGACTTTGTCACTCTGGGGTTGCCCCCTAAGAAGCATTGTCCTAAAAAAGGGGACAAGGGCTGCAGATCACCTCACCGAGGACAGTTGTTTCCTGGCACCACATAAACCCTACCCAGCGGCACATGTCTATGATCCCAGAACTCGGGAGATCAAAGCCGGAAGCTGTGGAGGCAGTGGGCAGCATGAAGATCAGAAATGCATAAAATAATACATGCATTTGGAGATCTAGAGAGATGGCCAGCCTGGATTACATGAGACACGAATTAATAAACAAGCAAATAAATAAACTCACTCCCCGAAATAGGGCAATTAGGCTCCTTAAACCAAAGATTACTCGTGTGATTCTCCTTAGGAGCATTGCCGGGGCCCTACCTGTTAGATTAAGGTTCACAATCTTAGCCCAACTTTTAAAAACATTTTTAGATCCAATGGATTCCCTATGTGTCCTTCCGTGCGCCTACAGAGACCACAAGGCTGCTCCCCATCCGTTGTGGTTTTGTGGCTTCTCAGTGTCACAGCTCTTTTCCTGCAGTGTCCCTTCCATTGTCCTTGCCTGGGCCCCACCCTGTGAATGCAGACCAGGCATCACTGTTCTGTCACTGCACGATGCAAATCCTAGTCTTGTGGCACACCTTTCTCTCCTTATAGCTTGCTCACTGAATAGCAAAACTTCTCTTGGTTCATCTTTAAAAGTTATTCAACTTGCAGTGGTGGCCGGTGACTAAAGGACTTTGTGTCAGGCAATTCAGAGTCTAATATATATATATATCACACTGTAATTGATATGTGGGATGGAAGATGCTGACTGTCAACCTGCCAAGGTTTGGAGTCACCTAGGAGACACACCTCTGGGCAAATCCATGAGGGGAGCTTCAGAGAGGTTTAGTGTTATTTTTCACAAAAAAAAATCTCAGTTGCTCAATTTTACCAACAAAGACTTGGGAGCCAGATGCTGGGGTAAAAGTCTGCTAGCTCAGAGACACAGAGAAAGAACCCGGCTGACTTTCCTACTCAACTGAGGTCCCAAAAGGAAAAGGAACCTCTCCTTCTGCATGCTGTCTCAAAAAAGTGCTCAAATGCGATGTCCCTCCCTCTACTTCCTGTGTGTCTCTCTATCCATCCTCCTGACTTCCTCTTACTCTCTAAGGTTTTTTTCCTATATTCCCTCCCTGTCAACTGATTGCTTGCTCCCAGATTAAGAGTATTGTGCTAGGGCTGAGCAACACCATAAGTAAAAACAGTTTTTCCAGTAAACAACACAATCTCAGGGTTCACGATGTGACCAAATGTCCTGCAACAGTTTAGCTGAGTAGGAGAGACCCACCCCGAGTGTAGGTGGCACTATCCCGTGGGTTGGAAGCCCAGACTGAATAAAAAGGAGGAACTGAACAGAGTGGAAGAACTCGTGGTCTCTCGCTGCGACCTGACTGGATGCAAGGTGACCAGCTGCCTCAAGCTCCTCCAGCCATGCTTTCCCTATGAGCCAGAGCAAACCCTTCCTTCCTTAAGTTTCTTGTGTCGGAACAAGAGGAACAGTAACTTGGGGGCTGGAGAGATAGCTCGGCAGTTAAGATCACTTACTGTTGTTGCTGGTGACCCAAGTCTGGGCCTCAACACTCACGTCAGGCAGCTCACAAACACCTGTATACAACAACCTCAGCTCCAGGGAACCTGCCCACCACAGGTATTTCCCCCATGCGCACAAATGAGCACACACGCAAACACATACACATTCATAATTAAAATATAAGATGTATCTGGGGGGTGATGGTGCATAGCCTTTTAACTCCAGCACCTCAGAGGCGCAAAGGAGGGAGATCTCTGTGAAGGAGACCGGTTTGGTCTACATAGTGACTTCCAAGTCAGCCCAGGCTACGGAGGGAAAGATTGTCTCAGTAAGTAAATATACAAAGAAACGAGTGAATAAATAAACAGGATATTTTTAAAAGCATGAACAGTAATGCATCATAGTTTTCAGCTGTTAAATAACTCATATTTGCAATAAATATTACATTTCTTCACGTAAGGGTTAATTTAATTAATTTACTATGGCAGGAAGTTCAGCCACAGTCTGTGTAGACCCCTTCAGGTAAGCCCATGGCACACAGTCTGATGGCCTGAGCTTGATCTCTGGATCCACAGAAGGTAGAAGGAAGGAAATGACTCCAAGAAGTTGTCCTCTGACCTACACATGGATACTGTCACACACACACACACACACACACACACACACACACACACACTCACACCGCATGCATATACACCCACATATCACACACATGCATATATGCATATGCACACACACCACATGCTGCACCACCACCACCAACAACAACAACATTTTAAAGATTTGTTTTAGTCTTAATTATGTGCACACATGTGCGTTTATGTGTGTAGATGCATGTGCATACATGTGCCTCTAGAGGCCAGAGAGGGCGTCAGACCTCCTGGAGCTGGAAATACAGGCAGTTGTGAGCTGCCCAATAAATGTAGGTGCTCCTAGTGAAACCCCAGTCTACTGGAAGAGCAGCAAACACTCTTAATTACTGAGCCATCTTGCCAGCTCACAAAACATTTTTCTCAAGTGTCTGAAGCATACAGTTTATGAAATAATATGTCTTATTTGATTTTATTTATGCCAATATGTGTTAATACAAACATATTTGGGATTATTTTCAAAATGTTCATAGCACTTAGAGTCATGTTTGATTTTCTTCCCTCTTTATAACTTTTGGAGTTTTTATTTTAAAAAAAATAATAAACCTGCATTACTTGTGTGAGAGAAGTACACACAGCCCCTCAGTTCCTTCTGCAATTTAAAAAATACTGTAGGATTAACAGCTTGTCAACTTTAAAAGCCCACATTGCCTGCTTTATTGTCTTTGAAACCGTTCTTGAATGGAAGATAATAATACATTTTTTTTCAGCCAAAAGGAGAACAGGAAGAAGATGAGGTCAGACCTTGGCAACAAGTTCGCAGCCATATTATGCATAATGTGGCTGTCAACATGTGAAAAACTTAGCACTAAAGTGGAACTGTGGCCTCAGAAAGAAACATAAATCACATAGCAAGGTTGTAAATCTACAGACACTGAATAAAATTGTGCCAAATGAGTATGCTTGAAATATCGAAGCTCTTAGACACTGTTCAAAGATCAACCCAAATACCAACTTAGGAGGAAAAAAAAAAAAAAAACATCAGTGACTTTCTACCTTGGATCTTCATTCTCCGTTATCTGGTGTTGCAAATATGTGCCACACAGACCAACGATGGTCACACTTTAGCCTCCGATGTAGTCAACAATGAAATTTTTTTAAAATTCCAGTTACGTTTTTTGACATTTTTTTTTTGGTGTGTGTGTGTGTGTGTGTGTGTGTGTGAGACTATAATTGAGTAAGAACACGTGTGCAGCTGTCTAGGGAAGCCAGAAGTGTGCATCTGATTTCCTGGAGATGGAATTACAGGCCTGACAAACGTGGGCATTGGTAGCCAATCTGAACTCTGCAAGAGCTGCCAGTGCTCTTATCTGCTAAGCCATCCTTTCAGGCCTATAAGCACCTATTTTATTTACTCTTGTACAATAAGGCTTGTACCTGGACCACTTTTCTTGCATGGCTATACTCCTATCCCAACCTTCAGCTCTTATTCCTTGATGTGAGGCAAACTGATTTGTCAGTCAGTAGCTGGAAGAGGAGGACTAGTAGCCGGTAGCTTGTCTGACAATTTAATTTTAATTATTTATGTGTATTGCTTGGGTCTGTGTGTGAGTGTGTGCCCATGAGTAGAGTGCCTGTGGAAGTTAGAAAAGAGCAGCCAATACCCTGGTACTCGAGGTTACAAATGGTCGTGAGCCACCATGTGGGTGCTGGGAATCAAGCCTGGGTCCTCTGGATGAGCAGCCAGTGCTTTTAACTACTGAGCCATCTCTCCAGCCTGTTTTACTCTTTGAAGTTAGTAAGTATTACATCTGTTTTATAAAAGAGAGAGAGAGAGAGAGAGAGAGAGAGAGAGAGAGAGAGAGAGAGAGAAGCTTCTTCTAAATAGTGTATACATCCTAATCTCATCAACATGAGAGAAGAGTAGAGAGGAAAACCTGAAAGCCAGTTATGATGGATAAGTCAGGCTTCATCCAGGCGGTGCCTACCTGCTTAGTTCTCAGGAGAACATGCATGCTTTGATGAAGCGCTGAGTAACTTAGAAGAAAGCCCAACTCTGTGCACCTGCTAATTATCACCACTAATGAAAATACTCATAACAACGTAGGTATTTATTTATTTGTTTATTTATTTATTTATTTGGGTTTTTTTGAGACAGGGTTTCTCTGCGTAGCCTAGCTGTCCTAGATTCACTTTGTAGACCAGGCTGGCCTCGAACTCACAGTGATCGGCCTGCCTCTGCCTCCTGAGTGCTGGGATTAAAGGCGTGCACAACCACACCTGGGAACAATGTAGGTTTTTAGAACTGAGTGCATTATCTCTGAGAAGGACTTAGTCTACATTAACTGGAACCCTGAATTAGCACAAGTTGTATATAGTCTATTAAATAACTGCTTCCTTAGCAGAGGTTCACAGCTTTTATATAGGTTTTGGACAATGTCAAAATTTCCAGGCATAAAGGCGCATGTGTGTCTCTTATTCCTGTACTCAGAAGGCTGGGGACCAAGAGACTGGCAGCTGCACGCTGTGTACTTGAGGCCATTCTGGTCAACACAGAGAGACCATGTCTTGGATGAGAAAAGGGACAGGGAGCTAAAGATGGAGAATGAGAGGAGGAAAGAAACGGAAAGAGAGGGGGGAGGGGAGGGGACAAGAGAGGAGAGGAGAGGAGGGGAGGGGAGGGGAGGGGAGAGGAGAGAAGGAGGGGAGGGGAGAGGAGAGGAAGGGAGAGGAGAGGAGGAGAGGATGGGAGGGGAGGGGAGAGGACAGGAGGGGAAGGGAGAGGAGAGGAGAGGAGGGGAGGGGACGGAGGGGAGAGGAGGGGAGGAAGGGAGAGGAGAAAAGGGGAGAGGAGAGGAGGGGAGGGGAAGGGAGGGGAGAGGAGAGGAGGGGAGTGGAGGGGAGAGGAGGGAGGGGAGGAGGGGGGGGGGAGAGGGGAGGGGAGGGGAGACAAGGAGAAGATAAATGAAGAGTAAAGGGGAAGGAATGAAACCTTCTGGTCTAACCTGCATCACATTTTTATCAGTAAAAGGTGGTGGCCTGTTTTATAAAAGTCTATTTTCTCCCCCTCCCTCCCCCCACTTGGTTACCGTTTAATATAAAAAAAAGTCCACTTGGGTTTTGCGTCAGCTCTGCTGGTTTTGTGATGGCATGGAGAGGAACGTTCTCACACTGGATTCTGGCAGAGAGCTTGGATGTGTTCAGTGTTTGCTAGAAGCTGAGCTCACGCCCTGCCCTCTCAGCCCTCTGTGCTGAGGTTTAATCATGAAAAGGCAGGGGAGAAATCCAAGGAGCTCCTGTCTCTCCCCTTGCCTGCTCCAGAAGCCAGCCTGTCTTTCACTAATGCTTATTGTTTGAGACGCTGCCCTTATTGTATCAATAATCCGTAACAGCTGTTCATGATAGGTAGTGACATACGGAAGATGCATGTTCGGTGTTTAACAAACATTCACCATCCAGGGACTTGCGCGTGCGTGAGTATTGGGAACTATTTGGTTGGCACTGCGGCCAAGAGACCTTTGTCACAAAACCAGGACAGTTGGGCCTCAGTATCTGGGCTACCAGGTCACCCTCCTGCAAGAAAGGGCTAACAGCTCTCCGGGGTGAAACTCTGAATTCAGAAAGCTCTAAAGAGCTCTACCTTCTGAGCTTAAAGATGGAGTCATTGATTGTTTCAGTACCTGTTTATTGCTTAAAGTGTTCTCAAATGGTGCCGGTCCTCATGGGAAAATGTAAAAATAAGGACATACATAGGAATACAATTAAAATCATCCAAAACTCACACTACGCAGAGGTGACTTTCCTAAGGCATGCCTCTACAGGTGTGTGTGTGTGTGTGTGTGTGTGTGTGTGTGTGTGTGTGTGTGTGTTATCCACCTATGTGCTATCCTAGGCAGATAAGATCTGGTCAGCTATATTCCTGTTGACTTTAATTTTCCATCTATTGTGGCCTGGGCCACTCTCCATCTGAATACATTTATTTATGCACAGCATTTTCAGCGGCTGCCTTATGTGGTCATGCCTCTTTCTCATATTTCCTTTAACTCATTCCTTTCTGCCGAGGTGTTGTTGACTTCTCGCCACAAGCAGCGATGAGCTGAGCCAATAGATTTCACACACCAGATTTTAGCATCCTGATTGAGATTTGTGTGGTTTTCTGTCCTCTGGTGAATACGCTCCTGGCAAGCAGAGAGCCCGACAGACCCCCTGGCAGATGGTCTTTTATGCTTCTACACTGGGGTCAACTGATGTTTGGCTAAACTGAATGGGCAGTTAAATCAAGAATTAGATTGGCTCTTTCCTCCCAATAATTTGATTTACTATTAACCCATGTGGATCAAACAATTAATGCTCATGTCTTCAGTACTTCTCGCTTTCTTCGTATCTTCTTTTCTCTATGTAAAAATACTGCAACATAAAATGCTTAGTTAATAGATAATACATAAAATTAATGCACAATACATAATAATTAGGGGATATACACTTTAACCATATTAAGACATTTGTTGCACACAAAAGGTGGGCTTAATTGTAAATGCACTGTCTTAGTTAGGTTTTCTACTGCTGTGATGAGAAAAGATGAATAAAGTAACTTAGGGAGGAAGGGATTTTTTTTTTTTTTTAAACCTCATAGATTACAGTCCATAACTGAGGGATGCAAGAACAGGAGCTCAAACAGGCAGGAACCTGGAGGCAGGAGTGGATGCAAAGGCCATAGAGGGTGCTTGCTTGTGGCTGGCTCAGGTTGGCTTCTTGCAGAACTCATGACCACCAGACCAGGGCAAGCACCTCCCACAACTAAGCTGCATCTTCCCACATAAATCATTAATTAAGAAAATGTCTCTGGCTTGCCTGCAGGACTGTTCTGACGGGGCATAGTCTTAATGGAGATTGCCTCTTTCCACATGACTCTGCCTTGGGTGAAGCTGACATAAGACTAGCCAACACACATGCTCTCTCATATTTGAAAGCTCATAGCTGGTCTCTACCATTTAGAGCCAGGCATTTGCCTATATAGTTCTGAGTGATGTTAAAATCACATGTTCAATAGCGGCAGAGCAAATCACAACCCAACATGTCTATTTTACGTTTCTTGTTTTCAAGCCATGGGATATATATTTCTTTTGTGTGTGTTTGTGTGGCATTTATGGGTAAGTGTTCATGTGTGCATTTGGGGGGAGGGGTGCCCGAGGTCAGTATAAGGTGTCTTCTTCAATTCTTCTTCACTTTATTTTTTGAGACAGAGTCCCTCCCAGGAGCTGTGGGTTCACTGTTTAGGTTAGTCTGACCAGCCAAAAAGCCCCTGGGAAGTCCTCCTGTCTCTGCTTCCGGAGCACAAGGGGCCACCAAGCTCATCTTTTTACATGGACTCTAGGGACCTAACTCCGGTCCACACACTATGCGGCAAGCACTTCACCAACTGAGCTTTGGCCCAACTCCGTGATCTGTGTTTCTGTGAAAAGGGAGAGTGATGGGGGTGAAAGGGGGCTCAGTGGTTACCTTCCTCAGAGGACTAGAGTTCTACTCCCAGCACCTGTGTGGGACAGCTCACGGTTAACTCCAGCCCCAGAGGATCCATTGCTTTCCTCCAACCTCCCCGGAAGATAGTAGGAACTTCTTGAACACAGAAGGAAGTGAGTTTGGACTAGTCGGACAGGTACGGTAGCCGCTGTGAAGATCCTTCTGTTCTCGGAGCGCTGTCGACATAGCTATAATGCCATGCTAACGTCAGATGTAGCTTGAGAGGAAGCAGAAAAGGGTGGCAGACAATGACAGCAAGCCCTGAATGCCTGGCCATAAAATCACCACCATTTCACAGCTTCTCCTCAGCTTCTCGTGTCTCCCGACACTCTGGCAGTGGAAACAAGCGTGCTTCTGAGGACAAGAGCCTTTAGAATGCTCCCATGATTCCAAGGGGGACTCTGGGCGCAGCACGAGGCTAGCAACTGGGCTCCAAAACACTGCGATCCGCCTGCTGAATGGGTCAGCTGGGAGATGACGGGAAATGAGTCACCGCAAACAGCTGTGTGAGCCGTGCAGGATTTGGCAGGCGGCCACTGTTTGCCAGTCAAAGCAGCAGCAGCCTCAATCCTGCTCAGCTCCTCTTCGAACTTTGCGTTCACAAGACGTGCCTGGCACGTCGGATAGCCTGCACTCATGCAGCCATGCCCGCTCGTCCAACTCCCACCTGGCAGCATTAGCAAAGGAGAAAACAAGCTGTGAGGTGAGGCCTGACCTCCCTTTGTGGATTATCCCATCTTCCAAACCAAAAAAATGAGGCCAGTATGATATAAAAACACGAGCCTCTCTAGGGAAGGAAAGCACACACACCCGGAAACCAAAGCCAAGCCAATGTTAATTTGTATATAAAAACCACCAGATTTTAGACTACTTGGGGACTTACAAATATACATATTACAAAGCACTGAAATAATTCCATACCTTGTACCTAATTACAAACTTCCAACTGCCAGTGAGACATTGTAATGTCAGCAGCAGTCGTCCCTGGTAGAATATTTTAGAAAGCCCGTCTTTCAGTTCAGTTCCTAGCACCTAACATGCTTTCAATTTGTGACATTAAATTTATCTAATTTTTTATGGCTTTCTTTTTAGTTGTAGTTAAGGGTATGTGGGTGTAGGTGTGGGGACTTGCACACACGTGTGCAGATGCCAAAAGAGGCTGTACCCTTGGAGGAGGAGGTACAGGTTGAGAGCCAGCAGGGAGCCAAATCAGGTCCTCTGCAAAAGCAGCCAGTGCTTTTAACCACCAAGCCATCTCTGCACCCTCAAGTTAGCAATCACTGCGTAGTATCTGCAAACACAGGAAACTCAAAATGCTAAATGCAAGCCATCAAAAACCAACCAAACAAACAAAATATGGCCGTGCTCTGACGAGATGTTTCTTCCCTTCTTGATATTATGTTTCATAAGAGAACATTATATCTCACAGAAGACAATGATAAAACATGCTTTTCTTTGAGCAGCCAAGGAAATGAGAGTGCAGTGAGATTGGTGTCTTTTTTGTGTGTTTATGTGGAAGCCTTTTATATCCTAATTAAAAAAATCATTTTTTTTTCCTCTGTTAGACTGCTGATCATTTGGTTCCTATAATCACTGTATTTACAAATCCAAGGAAATAAATCTGCAGAGCTATTTATCTGCAAAGCACATGAACAAATAACAGATAAACAGAAGTCAAATAAAAGAATATGAAATACCATTTCACTCCCAGGGAGCATCCAAAAGGGGGATGTTTTGTTAGGTACTTTTAAAACTTTGCAGGGTTAGGGATTTGGCAAGTGCAAGGCTTTGGGTTCAATCCTCAGCTCTAAAAAAAAATCTGCTTTGATTTAAATTGAGTATCAGTATCTTATGTAGGATGGAAGTACAATTTTATTTATTAATTGTTAAGGCTTATTATTATTTTAAGATATGTGGATATGTATGTAATGCCTAAAGAAGCCAGAAGAGGGCGCTGGGCCCCAGAGCTGGAGTTACAGTTGGTTATGAGCTGCCCCACATAGATGCAAAGAACAGAACCCCGGGTCTTCTGGAAGAACAAAGCATGCTCTTGACTGCTGAGCCGTGTCAGCAGCCCGGTGCTAGTACTAAGGGCATTCTGTCACAGCTCACTGAATAGAAACATTCTGCTGTGTCAAGTTGAATACGATGAATCATCCTGTAAAAACCAGCTTGTCTTTTTTTTTTTTTAAATCAAACCTGAAGCAGCCCACTAGCAGATTTCATCCAGTCACCTAGTCATTTCTCATGAAATTCTGTCAGTCTTCAAAGCTGCTGCTGATTTACTTTTTAAATAGGCAATGTAGTGTTTCAAGTTGTATAACTATTGTAAGATATTGTAAAGATATTGATTGCTTATTTGCAAAGCAAGATTTTTTGTTGTTGCTTTAGTCATGGAAAATTTTATATAATTTTAAGACAAAAGGCTAGCTTTTAAATGTGCTAGGTGACAACAGCACACTTGAATACCTGATAATGTGTTTTAAGGCAATTCTAGAGGTGTTTGGTACAATTCCCAAAATGAAAAATGAAAAAATGAAATGAATAGATATTCACCAAAATGAAAAAAAGTGTAGATAATTCTAAGATATATTTTTAACAAAAACATTTTTATAACAACAGATTTCTTAAAGGAATAATTAGGATGAAACTATGACATTAATGAGCCCTTTCAAAACTGAAATTGTTTGTGTCTGAGATATAAAAAGAATTTATTTTTATTATACTTATCATTTGTCTTCTTAACTAATATATAATTTATCTGTACAAACACTACTGCCTTTTCCACAATTCATTATTTAAAAAGAAACTAATGTTTTCTTTGACTGAATATAATTTCGGGGGCAGGGGCTCTTCAGAAATCAGAATGATAAAAGTACTGTTTAGTATGAAATTTTAAAAAATAATAATAATACAGTGCCATGAATACACAGCCCTGGGAACATATTTTGAAGCACAAAATCCCTGTCACTCACCCCGAAGGAGCATAAATGACACTACATAGAGAGGCTCCTGACAGCAGACCACACTGTCACAACTTTGAAGACAGTCTGATAAGACTCATGCAATATGCATAAACAATATGGCTGTGATTTTGCGAAATCAGATGAGGCCGCAAGCAAGGAAAGAAGTGCCGAGGATCCTGACAAGAAGAAAGGCTGTGAGTCCTTTGTTCTTTCCTCCACAGCCCTGGAGAAGCGGAGTCCTCTCTTTCTCCTGAAGCTGAAGATGGAATGCTGAAAAACACCCAGGCAATTACCCATAGATGCTCATTCCATTGCTGCAAACTTGAGGCCGTGTCAGGCTACATAGCAAGCACCAGGCCAGCCCTGGATCAAAACAAAATAAAAACTAAAGGGGGGAGGGGAGAAAAAGAAAAACAAAACAAAACAAAACATAACCAATGCTGACATGCCCGCTTTCTTTCAACAACTTCAACACATTGATTTTTGTCACCCAAGTACAAGATATGTTCAAATCTGAACTTAAAACATTCTGAAGAGAAGATTAGAGATTTCTCCTTGCTCTCTTAACTTCCGGCAGTTCAGCAGGGTCTCTGGTCTCCTGTGATGCTTGTCCTGCAGTGATTTCAGCAAAGGGAAGCAAGAGAGTAGCCAAGGGTAGCCCTGGCTCTTCTCACAGGTGAGGGCATGAGGCACCCAGCTCTTGGGCCAATGAGCAAGCACATTTCAAGGTCATCCAAGGTCATCTCTTCTGAGTCCTTGGTGGCAGCTACCTCTTGCGCAGGCTTCCTAGGCACGGCCGCGTACATCCTATCGAGTGGGATTGGTAGCATGCTTATTACTGACCAATTGCTCAGCTGCTGCTGTTTATAATGTCTTCGTCATTTATACCGTTCTATAGGTGATGACAAATAGATTTCAATTATCATAAGTCTCCCTCTTCTCCAGTTACGTTACAGTGTGCTGAGCTCTATTCTAAAGGTCTTACTTAATCTTCTACCTTCTCCCTAGAAGGCATTAGGAGCCCATAGGAGCCCATCTTTCTCCCTACACTGTTCTATCCTGAGTCCACTTACACCACCCAAAAGCTCTTTGTATAAAGGAATATACACAGACTTGTCCAGCTGAGCTGCAGGCTGGCTTTTCTCCGTATTGGTGAGAGTCTGGTCATTTTCAGACAGATGTTGTGCATCGAGGAAGATCATGCAGTCCCAGATGCATGACTTTTTTGAACTCCCATTTATTTTTATGTAGAAGAGTCTGATGCTTGCATGCGTAGCTGTGCACAGCATGTGTGCCTGGTACCTGTAGAAGCAAGAAGAGAACATTGGATCCCTTGGAACTGGAGTTACAGACAGTTGTGAGCCACCATGTGGGTGCTTTGTGTGTGCATGTCCATCCCCTATACTCCTCTGCACATCCATGAGAGAGAGAGAGAAAGAGAGAGAGAGAGAGAGAGAGAGAGAGAGAGAGAAAGAGAGAGAGAGAGAGAGTAGCCTTTGCTGGCCTGGAATTCACTATGTAGACCAGACAGGCCTGGTACCTTCTGTGGTACCTTCCTGCCTCTGAGTGCTGGGATTACAGACATGCACCATTGTACCTAGCTCCTTTGCTACCCCAACAGCCTCTGGGTTACAGTGCCAATGATGTCAGCATAACACGATTCAGTTTGCCTGCCCCTGGGTCTGGGTCTCTCCCTCCCTTTCTCCCCTTCTCTCTGCCCTCATGGCTCTGACCCCCCCCCCCCATCTATCTGCCCGCCTACACGTCCGTTCATCGGCCTCTTCCCTTCCATCAGGCCCTAAATCCTCTCCCTTCCCCCCAATAAACCTCCTTATTACCAGATCTGTTGCATGGCTTAATTCCTCAGGGACACGCTTTGGCCCCCATGGCACCCCCCCCCCCTTGCCGCATCACTATACTTCATAACAAGTGGAGTGACCACACCTTCAGGTTCCAACTACGGTGAAACCAACAAAGCACATTATAGTTTCCAATGTCACGTTATTTTGTTTGTTTTTGTTTGTTTGTTTGTTTGTTATTCGAGACAGGGTTTCTCTGTGTAGCCTTGGCTGTCCTGAACTCACTTTGTAGACCAGGCTGGCCTCGAACTCACAGTGATCCACCTGCCTCTGCCTCCCAAGTGCTGGGATTAAAGGCATGCATGCGCCACCACGCCCGGCCCCGTGTTACATTATTAATTGTTGCTCTCATGGGTCTTGAAGTCCCTTCCCCCGTTGAGGCTCCAACTGTGCCCAGTGTGGGAGAGAAGCACAGGCTGCAGCTCCTGCCTCCTGACAGTGAGCAAACAACGCACAGTGTCTGGCGCAGAGGATTTTACAGTGGATGGCCACATACCAGTGTGTAATTGATGTGTTGAGGAAGAGAGAAGATCATCTACTCAAGGTGCTGGCTACCTCCTCTGGGCATGAATGCCATAGTTTCTTGCTTAATGAAATATAATTTCCTAATAATGCTGAAAACCCATTTCCTTATTTCTTTATCTGTTCCAATATGTAGTTCCGGGGACACTCATGTACAAATGAAACATTCATGACGGTCGGCACATAATTCATGATACTTAAGTCGGTGTTTTTCTATTCAAAAAGAAACGAATATAGTGTTCACTTAAAAACAACTAAAACCAAAAGGCCGGCTACTGTTTGATCCAAATACACCACACCTCCATATGTGTACCTGGAGGGAAACGCTAGCTGTCTGTACGACCATAATTTTGAGGGAGTTTCTCACAATTGCCAACCCACAGAATAAACCTAGATACCAATCCTCATTGTCAGCTGAATAAACAAAGAAAATGTGGGATGTGCAACATGAGAACATATGGATGGTGTGCTTTTACTCATATTGTTTTTTGCAAAGTAATGGATAAAAGTAGAGAACATCATCTTAATCAAATTCAGCTAGTTTCACATGTATACATACACAAAATAATTTGTTTTCTAAAATCTGTGCATGCAGAAGGCTAAAGGAAACACAAACTGAATGTATAGTGTTTTTTTTTTTCTTTAAAAACCAGACAGACTCATGGAAACCAGAAGCTTGGGGTGTTGTCGTTTTTAGAAAACGATTTTAAACAATTCAGTTATATTTTCAATAGAACTATTAAAAATGATTTTAAAATAAATTTCAGTCTAAGGTGTCAATATCTGTGAGTCATGTTGTATTTTAATGATCTTAAATATTTTAAAGTAAAATATGTCTTTGAAAATGCTATGAAGTAATTTATTCAAAAAATGTTATAATTATTTTATTTTTGTTGAAAGAATATTACATTTGATTACTAGGATAATGCTGCAGTCTACTTTTTATCTTAACATTCTCAAAACAAAATTATGTCAAAAGGTGATTATTAACTAGGTATTTTCCTGATAGGAAGAAAAAGAGAATTCATTAAAACTAAACACAAAATGCATTGAATTGTACATCTATATTTGGTTATATGCTTAAACATGCCTAATCTATGAACACAGAACCCAGAAGCATGTGTTAATAATTAATTCCCTGATGTTTGATGCTTCCAGCCAGATAACGTTACACAGAGCTTTCAAGTTTGTCGTGACGAAGATGTGTTTTCTGCTATGAGGGAGGTATATGTCTTTACAAAGCGCTCGATGCTTTGATTTATGATGCCGGAGTATTTATATGTGTGTACACAGATGTCACTGTGAATCTTGCTTTAAGTAATGCACATAGTAACATAAGAAGCCTGCTTCCCCTGACAGCCCTGTGCATCACATCCATCCGTACACACATCCTCCTCTCCCCAGCCTTTCTTAACACCCTTAAATCATTTTGCATGCTTTTTTTGTTTTATTTATAATCTTATTACTTTTCAAGAATATAAGCTTAATTAAGAGCACAGATTAATGTTTCGTTCATCTATAACCCACATGCTCTCTCCCTTAAAAAATGATATAGCATATACTTTGTTATCAATAAATTCAATTATGCATTCATTCCTCAAATAAAAATGTATCCTGAACATGCCTATGTTCTGGATACTGTGAGATTCTATTAAATGGTCCTTAAACATTAAAGAAAGAAAAGCAAAGCTCTTTCTTGGATCCTTTTCTGTTGCTGTGAGAAAATACCACAACCAAAGGCAACTTAAGGAAGAGTTTATTTCTGCCAGTGGTTTGTTTAAGAGGCAGAGACCATATGGTGGAGGAGACATGGCAACAGGAAACTAAGAGACTGTTGTCCTTAACCCCAAACAGGAAGCTGAGAGAGATAACCAGAAGGGAGGGAGGGAGGGGCTGAGAACCCTCAGAGCCAGCCCCAAACAGCTTCCGCTGAGGACCAAGTGTTCAAATTTCTGAGCCTGTAGGGGGCGTTCTCATTCAAACCACAACAATATTGCAACTGAGGAAAGCTGTTAGCAAAGTGATCTCCCCTCAGACCTATACAAATGTTTAAGGGGCAAAGAAGAGTCCAAGCCACAAGCCACTCTCCCATTCTCCACGGTATGCTCTTTAACCACTGCTAACAAACCTGCAAGCCTAGCTGTTTTTCTCTGCCATCCGTCCGAAGGGACAAGAAGTGACTCACAAATCCTTAATCCCTCTTGGCAGCAAGGTTGTCTTTGCCCCACAGGCTTCACTGTTGCCTCAGGAATCCTCCCAAAAGAAAGATGGCAGAAGGCCAGCACTCAGTGGTAAGCCTTCCAAGGCCAGGCATGGACCTCCCTAAGCTTCTGCAAGGGGGATTCCCACAGGTACGGCAGGCATCGAAGGCTGTGCGCAATCTAGTAAGATCTTTCAAGACATGTCATGTACTTTGTGTAGTGAGATACAAACTAAGAAAGGAACTGTTTGGGCCGTGGAGAGGTGGCTCAGTGGTTGAGAACACTGTCACTCTTGCAGAGGACTTGAGTTTGATTCCCCTCACCAGCGTGGAGCTCACAATTATCTGTAATGTCAGTTCCAGGGGATCCGATGCCCTCTTCTGGCATCTTTGGGTACCAGGCATGCTCAGGGTGTAGAAAACACATCCAGGCTAATACTCATACCCATAAAAATAATAAGGAAATTTATTTTAAGATTAATTAGTTTAATGTGAGAGATATATGTGTGGATGGAGGTGGTAGCTATACTCCTCAGCCAATTCTCCAAGTTCATTTAACTCTTCCTATGAGTTCAAGATGGTCCCATTGTATCTTCCCTATTCACTAAGGAAAAAACTAAAGATCTAAAGATCGATAAAGGTGGTTTAACAATTAAAAAGTCATGACTGGCTAGGCAGTGGTGGCGCACATCTTTAGTTCCAGTAATTGGGAGGCAGAGGCAGGAGGATCTCTGAGTTTGAGGCTAGCCTGGTCTACAGAGTGAATTCCAAGACAGTCAGGGCTTTACAGAGAAACTCTGTCTCAAAAAGAAAGAAAGAAACAAAGAAAGGAAGAAAGAAACTAAGAAAAAATTTATGACTAAAAACAGCAAAAAACTAGATTTGTGTCCAGGAAATTTTGACTCTAAAATCCAAACTCCTACGAGGGCATCAGGCCAGTTTTTAAAAGTTTCTTCCAAAGCATGAACAGTGGGTGGAATTAACATTAAACTTTAGCGTCTGTTTCAAATCCCATAAGGGAGTTGCTGCCTTCTCACAGTGCCCTGGTGGCGGGCATGGTGACTGTTAGCAGGAAACAAACGAAGCACTCCAGCCTGCAAGGAGGGTGAAACCTCGCAGGTGGGTAAGTCTCTGAGTTCCTGGTCACAGGGCTGTAGAAGGAAATTTTAGCTGTCTGCAAACAGCAAGAAGTCCAAAGCAGATTCAAAGGGAAACTCTCAAGATATAGGAAAATGCACATAACTAACTATGCTGTTAGAATCTGTTGACAGAAAAGTATAAGATTGTGAGGGGTAGGGAGAGCTTGTGAAGGGAAGGGGGGGGAACAGGAGGAAGGAAGGGAGGAGGGGGGAGGGCAAGTAGGCAGAAGGAGGAAGATAGAGGGAAATGGAAGGAGGAAGAGAGGAGGAGTGAAATGCGCAGGACCCCATTCCTTTTCTAATTGCTAGACTGAATTCTTCTCATGGGTGTTAGTGTGGCAATAGGACAATGGGTGGATTGAAATTAAGAAAAGAGGAAAGGAAAGGGGAAGGAAGGAAAGAAGGAAGGAGGGAGGGAAGGAAGGGAGGGAGGGAGAGAGGAGGAAGGGAGCGAAGGAAGGAGAGCTAGCCACAAGAAGTGACTCTCACCTCAGTGTAGGCTTCGCCTTTTCCAAGCCTACTCTATTTGGAGTTCTTTAATGCTTACGCCTCCCTTCCAACCCACCTACTCTAGACAGGAGAGAAAAGAGGTTAATGGGAACAGGAGAAGTAGACCTTGTTGGACTCAGTTCCTGGGAGCGATTCCCCTGGCATAGTTGGTAGGATTTCAGCAGACCAGCAAATCCACCAAAGTTGCTGCTGGAACCTGGAACAGCATCCTGAACCCAGAGCCTCCAAGCCTTCACTAGAGAAGTTCTCTCTAGGAGCATCTCAAAGTGGAGAGATGAACAACCAAACAATACCAAGACCCAAAAAGCCCCAGCCTCTTGTTGTGGATATATATATATCTCCTCTCAGAGTCTGTACTAGGATGTTTCATCCGCCCCCACCTCCCCCCCCCACACACAAGTGGTTCGACTTCTAAATGGATAAACATCCCTATCCCACACTTGGGATCAAAACAAAAGCATGTTTACATCCACTACACCTCAGAAAGCAAACAGGCTTCCCATTTCCCATTTAGAAGGCACCTTGCATTTTCCCTGTCACCTGGCTTCTTTCAAAAGATTAGGTCCGAGTTTTGTATTTTTTAAGAACAAAGTGGAAGGAGCCAACGTGTTCCTTAAACTCATGTTGAATTTATTTCATCAAGTGAGACCATTAAAGCAGAGGGAAGGACAGGAAATGGAGACTCCAACCTGTTAGCTAAGAACGAAACTCTAAATATAGCTCAGATTTCATTCTCATTCCAAAAGCTCTTCTGGAAAAGTTCTTTCCTTAACAGGGGTGATGGGAAATTTTGCTCAGCTTGTTGGTTATTGAGGAAAGAAACCGTCACTGTCCTGGCAGGCCATGACTTCTGAGTGGACACACTGGCACTGTGCAATAGATGATGACATCACTGGCTTTCAGTCTCCATATAGAGTAGAATTTACATCAAAAGGTAACAGTGAATTGAAGGAAGAAATTCAGATTCTATTTCTTCCATATTCTTTCTCCTTCCCTTGCAAACTCATTAGGTTGCTAGCACCATCTCAAACTCTATGTTCTTTGGAGGCGAGTCCTTTTGTCAGAAACACTGTTTATGTTCAGTTTGCTTCCTGGTTTCATTTCCTGTAAAAGTTTCAAGACTCATCAGAGAACAGAGACAAAGAGGAAGTCTTTCACCCACAGCAGCTGCGCTGTGGTTCGCTTGAAGGAAAGCTTCAGGCAACCTCCCAAACAGCAATAGCAGAAGTCAAGAGTGCTGGTGGGAAGGGATGGGAAGCCAGTGGGGACATTTGAGGGACACAGAAACAAAGAGAAGACACAAAAGGAGAGGTTATGAACCAGGGAGGGAGAATTGAAATAATGGAAGGAGAGATGGGGCAGGGAGGAGGAAGAAAAACCATTTCTTCAACTCTCCTATATTATTGGCACTTTATCAAGTGCACAAGAACATTTCTCAATTTAGCCAATAACACAGAGCATAAACACTCAAGTCCGCTCTGCATGAAATCAGCCAATAAGCTGATCAGTCAGGCAAGGGACTCCAGTGGCTGTCCATTATCACATGTTGGTTCCCAGTTTGGGTGAGCCAGACATGTAGCTCAAATTAGGACGATGAATAGTAGGATGATGGCACTTGCAGCTAAACTTCGCCATCTGAGTTGGATTACAGGGCCCCACATGGTGACAGGAGAAGTTTTACACAAAATGAGAAAGTTTATTACACACACACACACACACACACACACACACACACACACACGGCGGGGGTAGGGGAGGGAGGGGAGAGTGTATGAAAACAATAGAACATGAATACTTTGTATTCCAGCCTTAACGTCACAGACAATTAAGCTGCAAATAGATTCTAAAAAGTAATAATTGCATAAATCAAAGTTCTATTTACTTTCTTATATCGGCATTGATTCTACGTGTCCTTGTCAAATTTATATTCCACTGCTTTCGTTGCATAACCCTCGCTGCCTCCTCTCACTCTGCAAGCTAAGAGCCCATCTGTGCCTGCATGTCACGAAGAGGGTCTTGTTTCTCCATAGAGCTGCTCCTGAGACTTCCTGGCTCAGCCTAGTTTTTCTAAATCTAGCTTGGCTTCCTGCACGAAGGACAGCACAACACTGTGTAACTCCTCATGCTGAGAAATGCTCTTACCTTTGGCAGCATTCTTAATCAGGGGTGTTGTTGGTGCTAAGATTTGCAGGTGCTGGGAGAGGTGGGAGAGGTGAAAAGGGGAGGGCTTTCCCCGCAGAGGATCCTGGGATTCCACAAGAAAGTGTCAAGGTTTGAGGAAACCCAAACATAGGGAAATCTGTAATTCCTGACCTCATATTTTTTTATATTCTTTTTTTTTAAATGTGTATGAGTGATTTGATAACTTCTAGTGTGCACACTGTATGTGTCTGGTGTCCAGAGAGGCCAGGAGAGCGTGTGGATCCCCTTAGACCTAGAGTTACAAGTTTCCAGGTAGGAGCTGAATCCTCTGCAAAAGCAGCAAGTTCCCTTAACTACTGAGCCATCTTTTCAGAACTATTTTACACTAACTTTGTCTTGCGTATGTATGTGTGTATGGTATGCATGTATTTGTGGTGTGTGTATGTCTGTGTTTGCATGTGTGCAGATGAAGGGCTGTGTGCGCACATGCCTGGGGAAGTCACAGGTTAACATTGGCTGTCTTCCTGGATTGCACTCCACCTTCTGTACTGAGGCAGGGAGTCTTTCAGAACTGAGAGTTTTTGAAGTCTAGCCAGCCATGTTGTTGCAGGGGAGCCCTTATCCCTGCCTCCTGTGTGCTGGAATGAAGGGCAGACTGACGTACTCACCTGACTTGACCTGGGTCTTAGGGACTGAAATTCTATCTCCAGGATTGTGCAACAAGTACTGTGGTGATGTTAGACTCGGACCATCAGAGTCTATTCCTGGAAGCCCAATTGAGAGTCAGAGTCCAGAGCCGATGCAAAAGCAAAGGAATTTTATTGCGCCGATGCGTCGGGGTCCACCAATATCTAAGGAGATGGAAGACCCCCTTCTGTAAGAGCCGGGGATTAACATAGCATATACAGAAGCAGAGCTTAACTACAATGGTTAGTTAAGGAGTGATAGGCTAACAATAAGGTGACCTTTTAGGTGAATGGGGGTCTGAGGTAGTAAATGCTAAGTAGGGTGAGACAGGGGCAGTAAATTCTGAGGGCAGGGTTGAGATGGGGGCTAGTGGAGAATTTTCAACTTGTTCTTCTCTGTTTACTGTTGCTTTGTTTGCCCTTGTTATCAGCCTATAATTCTTAACTGGCTTTGCTCAGCTAACAACGCTATTATTACGATGGCTAAGCCCAGGCTGCCTGGAATCTAACGTTGCTTAGCTAACAATGTTACTGTTACAATGGCTGAGCTCAGGCCACCTGGAATCTCATAGTGATTTGAATAAGATTGGCCCCAACAGACTCATATATTTGAGTGCATGGTCATTAGGGAATGACACTACTTGAGAGGGATTAGGAAGTGTGACCTTGTTAGAGTAGGCGTGGCCTTATTGGAGGAAGTGTGTCACCGAAGGTGGGCTTTGGGGTTTCAAAAGCTCAAGCCAGGCCCAGTGTTGTTCTCTCTTGTTCCTATGAATCTGGTTATAGAACTCTCAGCTACTGCTCCAGTACCACTCCTGCCCGCATGCTGCCATGCTTCCCACCATGATGAAAATGGACTGAACTGAAACTGTAGGCCAGCCTCCATTGAATGTGTTCTTCTCATAAGAGTTGTTGCAGACATGGTGTTCTTCACAGCCATTGGACACTGGCTAAGACAAGGACCTTATACACAAGCCATTTCTCCAGCCCTTTGTAATCTTTTGTCTCTAAGATTATATAAATGTTTATATTTTTAAAATAAAAAATAAGCATGGCACATACCTTTAAAGGATGTGTATTCATATCACTTAGCATGACTGCGATGTGGTCCTGATGTTGAGACAAACAAATGTGATTAGTAAGATGTACATAAAGTGTGCGAGGAATTTTAGTCCAGCAACATGGCTACTCTGGCTGGAACCCAGACACACCTTTAATCCCAGGAGACAGAGGCAAGCAGATCTCTGAGTTCAAGGCCAGCCTGGTATAGGGCAAGTTCCAGGTAAAGAAAAGTTTAGGTCCAGGTGTGGTGGTACATGCCTTTACTCCTAGGACCCAGGAGACAAAAGGATGCAAATCAATCCTGGTATGACTTGATGTGCTGGGATGGGTTGGGGCACTCCCCTTTTCTGAGGAGTAGAAGGGGTGGGGAGTAGAGAGGGAGTGTGGGACCAGGAGGAGAGGAGGGAAATACCTACCATCTGGATATAAAATAAATTTTTAAAAAGTTACTTTTACAAAAGTGTCCGATATGAGCCAACCAGTCATGTTTAAAGACACTAATCTCTGCTTAATTAGTCCCCATGAAGACCTAAGTGATTTCAATCTGCCAAGCCAGCCGGAACACAAAAGAGAATAAGATGGAAGACAAGATGGAGTTCAATGCATTTTAAACAGGCTTGACCACTATCTAATACCCAATGTCAAACACCTTGGGCAGGGAATGGCTCCTTGGGCAAAGTGTTTACCTTGCCAGTGTAAAGACCTGAGTTAGATCCCCAAATCCAACCACAGTGTTGTGGTGCACACTTGTGACCACCAGAGCTCTGGAGGTGCACAAAGGGATCCTTGGGGCTGGCTGACCAGTCATTCAATTGTACTTGGTGAATGCCAAGCCACTGACAGACACTGTCTCGAAAAACATTGAACAGGGATATCAGTGGGCACTTGCCACCAAACCTGACAACTGGAGCTCCATCTCTGGGGCCCACATAGTGAAAGGAGAGAGTGGCCTCTGTAAACTGTCTTCTGATCTTCACAGAAGCCCTGTAGCATGCATGCACACGTACACACACACACACACACACACACACACACACACACACACACACACACCCTGGCTTGCCACTATCAGGAGAATACATCAAAAGAAAGCTGCCCAGCAGAACCACACATCAGCAATCTCCATGGTTTCCCCATCTTTTCTTTTAGTTACTGAACATCTTACCTGTCCCCATCAGACACCTATAGGTCATGGCCCTGCCATCATAGCTGAATAGGCCACCTAGGGACAGAAGCCATCTGCAGAGGGGAGTAGCAGTGTGTGATGAGATGCAGGGGTGCGGCCTGCGGGGTTTCTCTGCACTGTCTCTTCCCATCATTCGTTCACGTCCCACCATGGCCACTTCTGGCTTCCCTCCTGAGACAACCATTAGCCTTAAAGTTTATTGAGGGATTCAGGGAAAGTCTGATGGAATATTGCCTCTCCAGCCTGTCTCCCCTGCTGATGAGTTCGTGGCAGGATACATTTTATATTTGTGATATTATTTCTCAGGAGAAACTGCTCAGTAGACACTTTGTTTCCCCCATGGTTCCCCAAGAGAGACGCGCACACTGGGAAGCGGTAGAACAGACTAAGAGAAATGGGGATGCGGAAATAATCACGCGCCCTGCCCTATTTTAAGAGCTAAAGAAAGAACAAGCCTGCCTTCTCCTCCTGAGTAATTCCAGGGGGCTCGCAAAGCGGCGGTAACACGGAGTATAAAAGTTATTCTCGCTATTCTTTAGAGGGAGTTTCAGCATTATTAACTTTTCAGGAAAAGAACTGGTTGAAATTGCTCTTTAATTCTCAATCTCCTCACTGAATAGCTCACTCTTTTTTTTTTTTTTTTTTTGATAATGTGGTGTACCTCAGGTCAGTGTAATTTCCAAAATACTTGAATCTTTTGAAAACATTTGAAAAGTATACAAGGTAGGATTTAGCATTCCAAATCAGACAAATGATCGCCTGATTCTATGGAGCGAACTGAGGACGGCGGAACACAGAAAGAATGTAATTCAGTTTATTCAAAAGAATATATTAAAAACTTAACAGTTACAATAAGTTCCAAATTACCCATGATTTGGGCACAGAAATGCCATTGACCTTGAGATTTCAAGGTCCTTTGACTCCTCCTTTGACTGCCTTCTTGCTGGCTGTGATTCCTCCTGCAGGGGTCTCTGCGTGTTCCATGCTCAGTACCACACAGCGTCTTCTCGGTGCTCACCTCTCCCTTATACCCTTGCCACAGTGCTTACACAGGTAGTGAAATAGGGGGAGCCTTCCTTCAAAGATGAATCAGCACGTCACATTATAGCATACCAGTTTCTCATGCAGCCAAACACTGAGGATGTTTTGTGGTACTGTGGACACAGGATGCCCAAAAATGAAAGTTTGTAGTCATCTAGTAAGTCATCCGCAGAGATGAGGCACAACCCAGCATTTTAGCATGATAGAGGGTTTGAGCAGTGAAGGAGTTTAGTGCTCGCCTCTAAAGCCTCACTACCTGGGCTCAGCCCTGCTGCGTGACTGCGGTTAAGTCATCCTTCCTCCCTTGGATTCAGTCTCGTCTGAAACTTGGGGATGCTGAGACCTCTGCCCCTAGGCTTCCTTGCTACTTGGGGATGCTGAGACCTCTGCCCCTAGGCTTCCTTGCTGTTTAGGAAATGGATGCAAAGTGCTTATAGAAGGCTCGGCGCCCCCTGCTGTTTACTCTTTACCTCCAATGAACTCACTGCAATACAGAAGATCTGGTGCTAGAGTTGTGTTCTGAAGGACACACTGGTACAGACAGCAGACCTCTCATGCGCATCTTGAGAAAACCAGAGGCATTTCCTGATTTCAAATTATCTACTCCTGACAACTGCATCAACACTAAGCCTCAGCAATCAGTGCAACCAGTCTTTGCCTTCCATTCCTATCCTTCTACGTATAGCAATTCTAGCTGAAGCATGGTTTCCTGGAGGGAGCTTCCTTGAGGACCAGGAAGTTCGAAGCAGAAGACATTCCCTCTAGGAAGGCCAGGAAGGACGGAAGCAACAGGCAAGTTCCAAGAAGTTCCTGACACTCACAAGATACACAAGGCCTCTTCCCCTGGTTAAGGACTTAGGCGGTAAACACGTGTTGGGGGTGGAGCCTCTCCAGCTAGGTAAGGGGTGTAGAGAGACTCTCCTTGACCTGTCCAGCTGTGCACAGACCTCCAGGGGTGCAGCTTTTGTGGCCGTTATCCACGCAGTTCAGAAAGGCGGCTGCCTTTGAATCTCCCATGATCCTGCATGCAAACCCCTCTGGGCTGTGTTATAATTGTTATTTACTCCCTTTGGATAGTTCCTCCTGAGAGATTATACTTCCCACCTTCCCTTGCAGACTACAGAAGTCGTTTCCACCCCTATAAGGGGGTCACATCCCATCCTCTTCTGTAGGCATTTTGACCATCCATGCACGTGGTTGACAAAGTGCCCCTTCGCCACGAATAAACATGGTCCCATCTCGGTCAGACCAAGCCCCTTTCTTTATGCCTTCTATCTCTCTACAGCTGCTTTAATAACCTAACACTTGCTGGCTCCTTATCTGGGGTAAGTAGATGCCTGTGGCATGTCTCCCCAGGAAAAGGCCCTACAACATCATGTTAAAGAAATCATTACCCTCTACCTTAATTGGATGCCACAAAACCTCCTTAGAATCCCCCCTCTCCCCTCAGGGCTCATCCTAGTTTTGACAAGGGTCTCAACTAGTGATTTATTTCAGTTAGAAGGAACCCTGCCTCGTCTGGCTCTCAGCGGATCTTCACGGTGATGGTTCTAGTATGAGCGAAAGTCCCTGAAGGACGTGACATCCCTGAGCTGAGACATTCGCTGTGACCGGAAAATGGCTGCCTGGGTTCCTTTACCAACAGCCCAGTGTAAACCCATGCTTTCTGGGTGCACACAGCCTAGGGAGTACTGTTTCTCGTGTTAAAAATAAAACAAACAAAACCTGCCACCTCATATTGGTGCATTTTCTTTCCTGACCAGGCCCTTGGCTATATGATACCTGAAATGTTAAAATGAGAATATAGTGAAAGTTGAAGCTACTTGACGGTCTGTGATTTCAACCCTGCCTGGCCTGGAGCCAAAGCTCTGAATGCAGATAGCATTGTTCTGGGTCCTGGAGACTTGGAAAGCCACAGACAGATGAGGGGCAGAAGCGAAGCAAAATCCCCCTAACTCCCGTGAGTGAAAGGGTTCCACATGAAAAGCAGAGAGACCCCAGCGGAGACACCATAAAAACTGAATGCACTATTTTAACTTCTTTATTTTGAAAGAATTATAGACACTCAAGAAGTGAAAGGGGCAGATTCCTCTGTATCCCCCATCTATCTTCTCTGAATGATAACAATGTGTGTAACTGAAATATATTATCTGAATTTATAAAATACTATAACATATGGTATGGGCCTTAATCAAATTTTATCAGCTTTTGCATAACCCTAAATTTGTAACATTTTTATCTCCTGTATAGAAACAGGTAAGGGCTACCCCAAATAAAGATAAACCCCCAAAGGAGATTTGATAATGTCTGGAACAACAACAGAAAGAATGGGAAAAACAAATATTTAGATCACAAACAAAGTCTAACCATTAAGAGCTTGGATCCTGTATCAAGGTTTCCCAGGTTGCATCATGGCTCAACTGCTGGTTATCTCTATAACTGAGGACACTATGCAATGTTTTAAGCTTGGGCTCTCTTCTCTTTTCTCTATACAATGGAGCCAATGATAGTTTGTTCCAGAGCTGTGGTGAGAAACATAGAAGAGAAACGGCTCATAGCAAGCACAGCTTAGCAGCCAGCTGTGGTAAACACTGCATGATAGCTCTTACTGTCCAGGAGAAGAATCCAGAGACTCTTAGAGGGTCAGGGTGAGGCATTGGCCAGGTCATTTTGAGTGATTAAAATAGTATATACATATTACCAATTAGAAATGAATACAACTGTTGCTTACAGAGTAGGGTACTGGACACAAGATGTGGACCTCATCAGAGGTACACAGCCATTTCTGGTCTTCAGCCAGGAGGGAGGAAGCCAAGTCCACACAGCTGTAGAGACGGAATGGCAGTGTTGAGGGAACCCACTAATGCTGCCCAGCAGCTCAGCCTCTTCCGGCAAGGTCAGGATGGGGAAAAAAAGGCTGGCCTTAAGGCAAGAAGAAAACACACACAAAGGGCTGCCATGAGCTTGAAAGGAAAATTACAATGCTTTTAGAAGAAGAAAAAAAAAAATCAAAGAGAATGCCTATAAAGAAGATAGGTTCTTATTCCAAAGGCCGCTGAGAAGTCAAAGGAGACAATGACAGAAAGATGCTCTCTTGTTGTGATGGCCACTCTTGGCTGTCAACTTGACTACGCTTGGAATTAACCAAAACCCAAGCTGCTGGGTACATTTGTCAGGGGTTTTTCTTAATGGAGCCATTTGAGGAAAGAAGACCCATTTTTAATCCAGATCTTTCGAGGTGAGAAGATCTGCCTTTAATCTGGGCCACACTTTCTGCTGGCAGCCTAGATAAAAGACATGGAGAGAAAAAATCTTGCTTTCTTTGCCTCCTTGCCTTCTCTCTCTGTCACTGACAAATCCATTCCTTTACTGGCATTAAGGCCAACTACTTCTTAGGGATTCTAGTGCGTGCTGGAGACCAGCTGAGACAGCCAGCCTCATGGACTGAACAACTACTTGATTCCCGGACCTTCTGTTGGTAGACAGCCATTGTTAGCTGGACCCCAGCCTGTAAGCCATTGTAATAAACCCCATATATACAAAGTACACACATTCACATGCAGACATATATACATATACACAATATATGTAGCTTATAAGTTCTGTTCCTCTGGAGAACCCTAATACAGTCATTTCTAAGTGAGAGAGGCTTTAGCGACCTAAGCCAAGGTGCCTTTGTGAGTGATGGAGCTGGGATGATGCTCACTGGAGAGAAAAAGAGTCAAATAGATCAGCAATGAGGACAAGGAAGCTTTCAACAGGTTGTCCAGGGGTGGGAAAAGAGACACGGGTCAATGCCTTAAAGTCAAGGTGAAGGAAAGCATCTTTCCCCCAAGTTAAGCTGAGACTTAGCCAGGTGAGAGAGTTATAGAGAGGCAAAAGAAAGAGCAGAAGCTGTGGTGAGGCATCCTCCATTCCAACATGAGGAAGATTTCACATGGTCAGTCATGAGTCATGGCCGGCCAAGCACATGAGTTATAGACAGAGGGGTACACAAAGCCGATGGGCTATCTTTGTTATCAGCCTGTCTAGACGTAAAGTCACCTTGGAAACATACACCCGTGAGGGTGTTTCCAGAGAGGTTTAACTGTGGAGGGGGAAAGACCCACCTTGAATGGTGGGAGCACCACCCCACGTGAGGCCTTGGGCTAAGGGAGATGGCACAAGAAGGAGAAATATCAGCACTCTCTAATGTTTGCTGAGTGGACAGAGTATCATCCTGTCAATGAATTTTTATCACGTAATTAAAGAGCCCCTGATTAATGAAACGCGGAGGCAAACTCATCTAAAGCGGTGATGCCAGGAAGAGAGGATTGCAGCATCTTTCTCTGGCCAAAATAAAGCAAACGGCTATGGCAGTGCAACGTGCGTTGTGGTTATTCACACTGTGGCCCATTTGCTGACAATTTTTCAATACTTACAGATTTATTCAGGCCTATTAAAAGCCTCAAAGCAACCAGGAAGTGTTATAAATATTTGAAGAGAGCTGGATGTTTCAGATGCTGAATAAATCATTAGGGCCAGAGCAAACGCTCCAGCGGCAGTGCTGTGCAGTGGCGTGACTGCCCTTGGCTCCGTCTCCCACTGATAAACTTGCCCTTCACTAATCCTGTCCTGGTTCACCTTTTGCAAGCTGAGAAAAACCTCCATTTTTTTTTTTTTTTTTTTTTTTTTTTTCCCTTTCAAGGGGTCATCCCTCATCCGGAGGAGGAACAAGGAAGAGAAACACTTGTGAGGCCAGTAAATCAGTTTGCGTCCTAATAATTACAATTCTACAGCTGGTGTCCCACAGTCTTCTCCTCAAACATCTCGACACTGCGGGTGTGCTGCTGTGCTCAACCTCAGGCTAATGGTCCCACGATGGCTCTGAGAGCTGCTCTACTAAGGATCTTGTATATCCGAGGTGCACACACAAGTCCCTGAGACCTTGACTCTTTCTGCAGCCAGCTCTCTGTTCACTTCTCACATTTGGAGGCATCAGAGTGAATTTCTGTCTGCCGAGCCACAAGCGATGCCCTTGTCTCTAGCCATCACTCTTCACTCAGAATCAGGCTCAAACCCAGGGTCTGTTTCACTTTCTTCAGAATTTCTATCAAGAGTCAACATTTTTATTACCTATGTTCACCACACTTCAGCCTGCCCCTAATTAATTCCTTAGTTTCTGGTGAGTTTACTTTATTTTATGGCTCTTTTCCCCAGCATGTTTGTCTGTGTATGTCTTGGATGCCTAGTGCCCACAGTCACCAGAAGGTGGCGCCAGATACCATGAAACTAGAGTTCCAGATGGTTGTGAGCTGAAAACCAAAGCCAGGTCCTCTGCAAGAGTAGCCAGTGCTCTTAACCGCTAAGCCATCTCTCCAGTGCCAAGTTTTTTTTTTTTTTATGGTTTTTGTAGCAAGCAGTTTACTGATTCTTGGTACTTTATACTCATTGTGCCGTTAGACCTTAGCTGACTGGAGAGCAGCATATCACAGCCAATGCTTCAGCTGAGGTTGGGAGACTGAAATTTTTAGGATTTCATCCAGGACAGAAGATGACCCACAAGGATGGAAGGGGATCTGGAGTGGCAAGCTAGCAGCCCCTTGCACTGGGACTTGTTATCTTCCGGTGGCAGTTGTTCTCTAGTCATGAAAAAAAAAAAAAAAAAAGGTGATCACTGGAAATCCTACATCTGGGCCATGGTAGGTGACATGTTGCTTAATGTTGTCTCTAGAATGGAAGCACATCCTAATTCTAAGGCAGTCCCGCTGGTTGTTTCTCTGGGACTGCAGACTGTACTTTCTAGTGTTCTGACTCTTATTCCAAAAGGATCTTGTGCCACAGTGCCACATATTTTTTGTGCTAGCCGATCAGGGAGTGCACCCTGCTCTTCTTGCTCCTGTGATGTCCCCAACGTCCCAGACGCTTGGCTTTCTGTCATCTTTTTCAAGAGTCTGGCATGAAATGGCTTCTCAGGTCTACGCCTTTGTCGGGCCTCCTACATGGGAGTCATCTTCTACTTCTTCTATGGCCCAAAGGCACCACACTCAGCTCAATCCTAATCCACAGTGTGCGCATGCACACACACACACAGAAACACACACACACACACACACACACACACACACACACACACACACGCACTTTTTTTTCTTGAGACAAAAATTACCAAGAACAAAGAGAGTAGGAAATAACCCCCACCTCTTTTCTGGAACAAGTCTGGAGTCCCGCACTAAGCTGAACTGGATATCGTAGCTCAATCATCACTTAGCCAAGCAAGAGATAAAAAGCCATATCTTATCGGATGGGTTTAGGGAAAGGACAAAGGGAACTCTACAGCCCTCCTCTGATGGACAGGAAAGGCAACTGACAGTCGGGATGCTCTTGTCTGAGCTTCAGAAGGAAGGACAAGAATTTTTCTCAAAGCAAAAT
This sequence comes from Acomys russatus, assembly GCF_903995435.1. Lineage (NCBI taxonomy): Eukaryota > Metazoa > Chordata > Mammalia > Rodentia > Muridae > Acomys > Acomys russatus. The sequence goes on along the minus strand of NC_067168.1, from coordinate 41,793,383 downwards.
CAATTGCGCTGGACCACCAAGAAATGGCAAGTGAGGCAGAGCTGACGCAAAAAGAGAAGACGTCTCTTGCATGGTGCTGGAGTACAAACCTGTGCACAGGATGAGGCGGCATGACCTTTGACACATATCTCCACCCATCAGTGGTCACGTTGCCTTCAGAGACGTCATTCTAGGCCTGTGGTCTGAAGCATCGTGTACTCTTCCTGAAAACAGCTTTACAGCTCACCTCTTAGAAGCGAATGCAGGAAGGGAATGGGACTCTGTTGTCTGAAGCAGACGGGTGCTGCAGGCAGGCACATGGTGCAGTATACTGTTCCTGGGGCAGTATGCAAGTTTTCCTACCCTGTTTCAATGTAGAGCCTTTATTGGAACCAAAAGACCCAAAGCTTGTTTTCCTACCCTGTTTCAATGTAGAGCCTTTATTGGAACCAAAAGACCCAAGGCTCGTTTTCCTACCCTGTTTCAATGTAGAGCCTTTATTGGAACCAAAAGACCCAAAGCTTGTTTTCCTACCCTGTTTCAATGTAGAGCCTTTATTGGAACCAAAAGACCCAAGGCTCATTCTTTTTTTTTTTTTTAATTTTTTTTATTATTAATTTATTCTTGTTACATCTCAATGGTTATCCCATCCCTTGTATCCTCCCATTCTTCCCTCCCTCCCATTTTCCCCTTACTCCCCTCCCCTATGACTGTGCCTGAGGGGGATTTCCTCCCCCTGTATATGCTCATAGGGTATCAAGTCTCTTCTTGGTAGCCTGCTATCCTTCCTCTGAGTGCTGCCAGGTCTCCCCCTCAAGGGGATGTGGTCAACCAAGGCTCATTCTTTAAAACAATAAAAACTTATCTGGATGGGGGTGTGGGGGTGCACAAACTCCTGTACCAACCAAGGACAATGCATGCAGTAAACCTAAACCCCCTGTTGAGATCTAGCCAATAGACAGCTCATTCTCCATGGCTGGGGGGAGAGTGGGAACTGCCTCTGACGTGCATTCTGGTGCTCCCAATTTGATCACTTCTCCTTGGTAGGGAGGCCGGGTGGCACACAGAGGAAGAGGAAGCAGAGGAAGAGGATGAGACCTGATAGGCTGTGGTCATATGACCTAGGAGGAGGTCCCCTTCTATCAGAGGTCTAAGGAAGAGGAATAGGGGAGGGAGAATAGGGAAGATACAAGTGAGAGAATAACAATCAAGATGTAATCTGAATAAATTATAATTAAAAAAATAAAGACTTTGTCAGGTTGAACCGTTGATGAGTCCATTTACCAGCCACAATAGTCAGCCTGTTGAGAGGAGACTGGCCCATGCTCTTCAAGGGCTCTTTGGTCCCCTCCCCATGCCCACCCTCCCCAACCACTGCTCCAGTGGCCTCATTTCTAATGCCATGTGTTGGTCTTGTTCATTAACCTATTGAGTACTTGTCCTAGGCCAGCAAAGTGACTCTGTGGGTAAAGGGTACTTGCTGCCGAGCCTGACAAGGCAGGTTCGGTCCCCACTGTTTCTCCAGTGCGTTAGCCAAAGGAAGGGCACAATATCTCTTTAGAATATCTTTTCTCTTGCCAAGGTTTCAACACAAGGTCACAGTGGCAGAAGGTCTTTTCTGTCACCCACCCACAAGGACAATGCACTTAGTTACCTTTTTCTTTCTTCATTGCTATGACAAAAATGCCTTAAGGTGAAAGGGTTGACTTTGGTATGAAGTTTGAAGATATGAAGTGATTGCTGGGGCTCAGCTTGCTTTCTCCTCTGTTTTTGTCCGGAAGCCTAGCCCACGGATGGTGCTCCCTACAATCATGATAGGTCTGGTCCTCAGTTAAGCATCTCTCGTAATGCTCTCGCAGCCATGCCCAGAGATATGCCTCCTAGAAGACTCTAAGTTGAGCCAAGCTGGCAACAGCCATTAACCATCACAGGCATCAGAGGCCCGTCACTATTTCTGATTAGAGAAGGCGAGTTTCCTATTGGGGATTTGAATGAGAAACTTCCGTATAAGTTAGGACAATGGCTTCTGCTTCCTTATTCTCCAAACGCCTTCCTTCTTAGTGTTCCTCCCTTTGAAGATGGCAAACATCTGCCTCATGTGTCTGCTTATAATTCAAATTCAAAGGAAGAGCCCTGGGCCCATCTGCTGAGGCTGCTTCAGACATCTGGGTCACCATTAAGCAGCAGGACCAGGTTGGCCAGGATCCAGCTCCTTTCCCACTTTGCTCCGCCGACTCTGCCCTTTCCCAGGGCTCATCAGACAACCCGCGAATGAAGAAGCATTCAGTGTCTCTGCCCTTGAAGAATGTTTGCTTTCATCTCCGTAAATGGGAGAAGAGGAGAAACACTTTTGGAAAGCATCCTGTGTTTATAAATTGCTTGGGTTAAAACATCTCAAATAAGGTAACTTGGTGATAGCTCCACAGATCATGTGGGGGCTGTTTTGGCCCTGGTAAAATCACTCGGAGAACATTAGGAAGTCTGACTGATGCTTCTCTCCCTGCACTTTGTAATTTCAATATTCCTCTTGGCCCCAGGAAGAAGCCCCTCTAGGAGGTAGCTGTACATGCCTTAACTTCTTGTTTTTCAAAAATAAATAAGCAACAAGAAGTTAAGGCACACACAAAATATCTGACTTTCAACCTAAGGTAGAAATGATGGTTTCTGGAATTTCTGCCTGAGAAACCAATTGAGCCTTCTCCAGCCTCCTTTGTGTTGGTTTCTCTGGGAAGCCTAAAGGATGAAATAAACAGACAAGGGCAACACATGCACCCCAGGTTACATGTGTGCTTGTTTCCGGTCCTTTTCCTCCTGGTCTTCAAGAGCACACAGTGGTTTCTTCTCTGAGTAAAGACTGCGCCCAGAACAAAGAACACAGTCATTCAGGTTGTTACATAAACAATAAGAAAGAAAGAAGAGAACATTTGAAAAACGTTCTTTGTGTGAGGGGGTCTTAAATGTGCTATGGGCAGAGGGGTGGTGACCTTGAACTTTTAATCCTCCTGCCTCTACCTCTTGAGCTCTGGGTTTACAGGTCTGTACCACCATAATCATTTAAAGGCCATGTTGGGGATCATACTCAGGTCTCTGTGCATGCTAGCTGAGTTAGTAAGATTTTGGACCAGTTGATACAAGGTAAAGCCGGGTGGGAAGAAGGAACTCCAATAGAGAAAGTACCCCCATCAGACTAGCCTGTGAGACATTTTCTTGACTGGTAAGCTGTGCCACCTCTGAGCAGGTGGCCTAGATGGCACAAGAAAGCAGCCTGAGCAAGTCATAGGAAGACAGCACAGCTTGCCGAGACCATGGAGGAATGCTACTTCCTGCCTCCAGGTTCCTGCTTGAGCTATTGTCCTCACTTCCCTTGTGATAGACTGTAAGCTGTAAGATGAAATAAGCCCTTTCCATACTCAGGTAGTGGTAGCGTTTGGTCATGGTCTTTATCACAACAACAATAAACAGACCAGAATACTAGTTAAGCACCCTACTACTGGGCAATATCCCCTGCCCTGCAGACATTGTACATGGGAATAGTTTGTAATGTGATGAATTATAACGCTGTAAACCAAGAGTCAGCAAGCTAGAGCCCAAGGATCCAGCCCAGTGGGGCCACTTGTGTCCTGTTCATCACGTTTACAGGAGTATATGCCATGTATGATGTCTACAATTGCTTATTCATTGCAACAACTACCGAGTGATCCTGACGGAAACTGTGAGCTGTAGAGGAATTTTAATTCAGAATATGGCTCCTCTGACAAGAGATCACAGCCAAAGACCTTCTAGGTCTGTGTGATCCTGCTGGAATACAGACACGCCTTTAATTCCAGGAGACAAAGGCAAGCAGATCTCTGAGTTCAAGGACAGCCTGGTATAGAACAAGTTTCAAGTAAAGAAAAGCTTAGGTTCAGGCATGGTGGCACACACCTTTAATCCCAGCACTCAGGAAACAGAGGCACACAGATCTTGGAGTTCTAGTCAGTGCTGTTCAGGCAGTTGAGTTGGCTCAGTGAGTTGAGAGGCAGTGCAGTGGGGTTGAGTTTGTGGCAGTTCCCTTCATGGAATTCAGAGGCAGTTTTACTGGGAGAGTATTACAAAGAGAGGCTGAAGAGAGAACAGGCTAGACACAGGTGAAGATGGAAAGACTCAGAGAATGAGAAGGAGCCAGAAAATTAGAACAAATTGCTAGACTTAGTTTGAGGCCAAGCAGAGCAATTCAGTGAGATGCTGAGAGAAGCCAGATTGAGTCAGTCAGCTGGAACAGGAGTTTGAGCCAGAACAGCTGAGTTGAGCCAGGCAGCCAGAGTTCAGAAAGAGCTACAAAGGGTGAGCTTATTTAGCAGTAAGTCTCAGAGGCTGAAAACATTCTAGGCCTAGACAAGATTGTATGGAGGCTAGAAGCTTCTAGGATACCAGATAGAGACAGTAAGTCTCAGAAACCACAATTACATCTGGAGGATAAAAGTTACTTTTACAGTGAGCCACAAAGCAAAAAAATATTTGCTACTTATACTTCAGAGGGGGAAAATAAAACAAAATCTGACTTCAAAAAAATTCCCTAGCTTAAATTAAAAACAAATGTAGCCCACTGGTAAGCAAATGACAAGCGATTTCCAGAACACCCGCAGGATGTATCTTAGCTCTAGGGAAATGGGTCCTTTACTGCACACCACAGGGCAGAGGGCAATTTTCGCCAGTGGAGGAACAAAGCAGCATATGTTTTGAAAAAAAAATGTGCTTAAATGAAATGGAACAATTCAAAATGATGTGCAGAGGTGACCCAGGAAATTGAAGAATCGGAATTTTAGTGGCAGTGTGACAACCATAGGCTGGAGAATACAGTTGCCCTCCAAGGTCTCCTTCTCCGGTTCTCCAGCGGAGACTACAGCGGAAGTCACTGTAGGAAGCATTCACCTTTGGGTAAAGACTGAAAAACCTGGTGATAAATCGTAAACATCTGATCTCTGTTTCAGATAATCATCACCTTTTTGTAATTTACTGAAGGCAGAATGTGCATCAAAGTGTCGTGAAGACTTTAGTTTTATTCCTCGCTTTGGGGGAATACTTTTCTCAGTGGGTTTTTATTTTGTAACTTCAGACATTCGGCACATGGAACATCTTTGCACAGAGGAAGAGCCAAAAGGTACCTGCTGTTTCTAAGGCTCCCCACTCCAAAATCAGATAGGGTTTGGTATTATAGATAGGGTCTCATGATCTCTATAGAATAGTGTCATCCCCTTCGAGGTAGCATCCTAAGCCATATGGTGTGTGTATCAGCAAGGGTGGGCTAGACCATGCTTCCATAATAAACAAGTCCTGCATCTCAGTGCAAGCAAGGGTTTGGTTCTTCTTCATGTCATGTGTTCACTGTGTGTGAATGGGAGTCCCTGCCTGCTGTTGTCATTCAAGGAACTAAGATGGCACTTTGAAAAAAATTTCTTTTGGGCCTCCAATACTCTCAGCTACTGCCTCTAGCCTGATGTATCTCAAAGTGTCACAGGCCATTTTCATTCACTGTTTATAGGAACCCACTTTTGACAAACTCCTCCCACCAGTTTTCATAGCTGCAGAGGCGCTCACATTATTACGATAGCCATGTCTCATAGGTGTGTTTCATTTAAACATTAGACACATAGGAGGCCTTGCTGATACTGATTAGGTCAAGAAATATTGAGTGTCTGCTGTGGGCCACACCTTTTTCTGGTCACTAGGAACACAACCAACTCCAAAGGAGACGTACCAGCCTCCTCTGAGCTTCCTCTTCAGCTGGAGAAGGAAGTAAACAGTGGACATGTCACTTAGTCACTACGTAGGACAGTTAGTGCTAAGTATTCTGGAAATTAACATGATCTGGGAACTAAGAGAAAATGCTAAGTGCTGGGAGCTAAAAGATCTCTGCTCCCCTCCCATCCCACTCCACACACACACACACACCACCACCACCACCACCACCACCAGCTGCTTCTCGTTTGATCTTGAGTCTAGCAGATGGCTTGAGGGCTCTGGAGATGGCTTTAGCCTAAAGGCGAGTAGCAGAAGCAGATTTATATATCAGTCCTGTTCTCTAATCCAGTAAAGATGCAGAAGTGCTGTCTGGAAAGAGCTGTGAAGGGCACGGGTGTGGTCAGGGCCATTTAGTGTCCTGAGGCCCCTTACAGCCGAAGTGACAGACTTTACGAAAAGATAGTTTCACTACTTGGGCTCTGAGATGCCGCCTTCAATACAGTCCAGAAAGTGGCACTTGAGGACATGGTAAGGAGACAGTGAGGGCGATACTTAACCCTTAACACCAAACAGAACAAATCAAGGAGCATCCCTTCTATGTATACGGACAGGGTTGGCAGACACCGCTGCGTTGGTCTGGGGTCCTAGAAGATTGTAGTGTTTCTCTTCATTTATAATGAATGACATGTCTGTAATGAATTTTCCTCGTCCAAATGTTGGTCCCAGTTTCTGTCTTCCTAAAATAACTCTTTCATTTTCTCCAAAGCCCCATGGTCTTTTCAGTAGTTCTCATTAGTAACTCAAGCAGGGTTTTAAAACCAAATAACACCCCTTGCGTTCAGTCAGACCTTTCTATTTCCCCCATGACTTTTCCAACAATCTTCACGTTAAGGCTGCCACCGAAACAGTATCTTTTTTATAAGTAGCTTTTTCTAGTAACATGACTCGCCTCCCCTTGTCAGAACACTTGGCTATGAGACAGTGACCCCCTCCCCCGTGAAGTTCTGGTTCAGGTTTCAGTTTGAACACTGACCTTGGGTGGATGGGTTGCTTTCCATTGTGACAAATAAGGTCCCTCTGGGAAGACAAGGCTGTTCATTTTCAGCCACAGAGAGAGAATTTGAGGTGTCTCAGTATCTAAACAGCGGAAAGGGAGCAAATGTGCAACTACCTGACCTTGATCAGCCAGGGGTGCAGTGGAAAGCTGGCATCCTCAGATTGCCAGAGCTCAGGCCTCCTGCCATGATCGGTCAAGGATGCAGTGGAAAGCTGGCATCCTCAGATTGCCAGAGCTCAGGCCTCCTGCCAAAGGCTCAGGGCACAGTGGGGGTCCTTGTTCTGAACTTTGAGTCTGTAGGCAGACTCTCATCCTGTGACCTACCTTCCTATGGCCCAACTCTCACTGACCTGGTCCACAACAGGAATATGGCAGGTCTCTGTTGGAATGCCACCGATGGTTTGTGTACTGTGACAGGTGGCATGAACAGCCAGATTCACACTGCTTCAATCTCTCACCCACAGCATCGCAACGCCTCATGAAGGCACTGAGTGCATGAACATCAGGCTTTGTTATGTGCCTGCATTGGGCTGGTTATACACACTCTGGGTTACAAAGGGCCATACCCAAGCCTTTATCTCAGAACCCGTAACTGTGTTTATTCTTGCTGTAACATTTCTGTTGTAAAAACAAGGCTATGCCGGGCACTCAGGAGATGAGATGCATCTCAGTTACCGGCATCCCTCACCAGCCAGCTAGAATCTGGGAAGTCTCCAGGAAAATAATAGTTGACTTTGATTTAAGTCCATGAGTCCGTGGGTGAGCTGAAGACTCATGCTGAACTACATCAGGCCTGGCTGATGGTAGCTGGACTCACATGTTTGTTACAGGCTGGCACACTGACAAGGAAGTATCTGGGCCATGAATGACACACACACACACACACACACACACACACACACACACACACACACACTCACACACTATTAAGACCATTATCCATGAAATAGCACAGCTCAGATCCCAAGCTGTGTCTAATAATTCAGAATTTCTTGTTGCCTTGGGTACCACTGTTGACTATCCTCCCTAATATTTTTCTAAATTATAACCAAGTGGAATTTACTGAAAATATGCTTTTCATTGTTGTTGTTGTTATCTTCTGATACTCCATGGAAATGTGTGGAAGTATAACTGCAGGCATTTTCAGGAGACCTGTAAAAAATCTTTTCATGCCAAATAACTTGATACAAGTAATTTGTTGCCTGCCCCCCCCAACCCCGACACCTCTCAGTGCCCATTCCACAGGAGTGAAAAAAAAATCCGTCAGTGTTGTCACCTGAAATTCACATGGAAATGGAGAAAAACAAGTTCACTCCTATGCTGGTATGGTGTCGGATAGGGTGATACCCGTGTGGTCTTGGAGAAGGTTCTCAGGAGAAGTCTGTCTGGAAAGCAGCTATGACAAATAATGCAAAACTTATTGTCAGCACTGGGAACTGAACCCTGGTCCTCTGCAAGAGCAGCCAGTATTCTCAACTGCTGAGCCATGCCTCCAGGTTACACATTAGAAATAGACACCCAAGAAATACCAGTTGATTTTATCCTGCAGTAAATGCCAATAAACACACCATCTTCCCTGTAGACAGTCCTCTTCTCTTTGTGTTTTTATTTGCAAGGTCCCATATGAAGGGTTTCTTTATTTCTCCGGGTTGGGTTTTTAAAATATTACAGTTGTCATCCATCTATTTTGAACAGTCCATAAAGAGAGACAGGAATAGCGACATTTCATGGACTTTGCCTCTAGTCTAAGGAAAACCAAGATGGCAGCCATTCTTACACCCAAAGCAAGAAAATCAAGTGCATTCATTCCACATAGCTACAAATGTTTTCCAACCACATAGCTGCCCATGATGCCTGAACCATTCAGAGCTTCCATGGCTGTCTTGTCAATGACAGCAGCATCACACTGCTCTGACTGCACATCTGTAAGCTGGAAAACCCCAGTTCTGCTTTGGACTCATTCTCATGAGATGGGAATAATTTACCAATAAGACATTTTCTCCACAGAGAGTCTCAACCGAGGCATATTAAACAGACAAACATTAAATTCCAGGGGCTGCCAAGATGACCAAGAGAGAAAAGACACTTGCTGCTCAGCCTGAGACCTGAGGACCCACGTGGAGGACGGAAAGAACTGACTCCTCAAAGTTGTCCTCTGATGCCCACTTGTGTACACACACACACACACACACACACACACACACACACACATCAATGAAAATATTAACACATTTTAAAAATTAAATATTCTCAAGTACTATCTCACTTTATGAAAAGCAATACTACCGACAATCCTACATTGATTAAGGACAGATTAAAGAATTTAAATTCTATTTTCTGCCTTATATCACCATTATTTAAAATTTATAAATACAGTTTGACTCAGGAAAGTTGTAAGATTTTTCTAAATTTATCCTACAGCTAATATCTCTTAGGGTGTTAGTTAACATTTTATTTCTCTTCATTCATCTGGCTAATTAAAAGTTCTTAACATTCAGACATATAAGATTAAGAAGTTTCAAAAGTACTATTAATTTTAACATTTTGTGTGTTGGATATCAAGTGTGTTGATATCCAAGTATTCAGATAGTTTCTAGACTTTTGTCACATGTAAGTGCACAGAGGAGACTAGTTTTTTTAACCTGAAGATAAATATAAAGGGATGAGGAAATGGCTCACTCAATTGGTAAAGTGCTTTGCTATATAAGCACAGAGACCTGAGTTCAATGCCCAGAACCCAAAACCAGGCACAGTGGCATGTGCTTGCAACCCCAGAGCATGGGGCTAGTGCTAGGTGGATCGCAGGGCTGGCTGACCAACCAGCCTAGCTGAATGAGTGAGTCCCAGGTTCAACGAGAGACTCTGCCTCAAAAAAATGAGGTGGAGACACACTGAGGAAGAGACTTGAGTTCACCTCCAGACTCCACGTGCACACACGCACATGTGTGTGCACACAGATACATCTAAGCACACACACACACACACACACACACACACATGCACTGCATTTAGATTGTGCACGTCCGCTCACAAGTGAGAATTCATTCAATTAACAGCCATTGGGAATGAAAATCTTCCTCCTCTCCCTAAACTGGACTTCAAGCCTTAGTGTGACAATAATCGATCTACATGATCCTGGAACTGCCCAACACATCCAAGGATGCCAGGAATGGTGAGAGGTGCCTTGGGGATGCTCAGCCTGCTTCTCGCAAAGGTTGTAGATTGGGAAGAGAACATACTTGCCACAAATATAGGTCATCCTAAACTCTGGGGCATCCCTATAGAGATTCTGCCAGGAGACAAATCTAAAGACACAAAAAGGAGCCATTTTCCCAGAAGTTCAGATCTCCACCTTACACCTGAATGCCGTTCAAATAAAAGTGCTGACATCTTGCTCCCACAAGCTAGAAAGGCAGAAGTTATTGTGTGAATATACAGTGATTCAGCCGAGGAAGTCTGAGTCATTTTTGTCTGTGGGTAAACTAAACAAAGAGCAAAGAAAAGAGCCTGAAATATTCCCAGGGGACAAGGTAGCTAAGGACAGAGTAAAAGGTGAAGGTCACACACAGACCTTAGTCCTTCAGCATCTAGAGTCTCAGAAAGTCACCTGGCACTTACGGCTCAGACACTGGGAGCCTCCAGGGCCACACAGATGCCGGTCTGTGCCAATGTTGAGTAGAAGAAGTGGACCACATCCACTCCCCCACTCTAAGCCACGGACCTGTACTCATGGTTCTCCAGTGCTCACCCTTATGGGCCGTCTACCTGTGTTTCCCTTTGGAGGGGCATCTCCCATATCACCTCCTCTTTGGTAGCTTCTGGCATCTCCCATCTCTCACTTTCTTGGCATGACTCACACATGGAGTTTGGAAGAGCTGTGGAGGAAGGAAATAGAAGATTGCCAAAGTCCATTGGGAAGCATTGTGTAAATATTGCTCTACAACACAGGGAAGGTATTTATCACGTTACAATAAAACAAATAATAAATGGAAGTTGTAACTGGTTCAGATTAGATAGTGGAGAAAAGCCCAAACTCAAATCCCTTTTTTTTTTTTTTTTTTTTTTTTTTTTTTTTTGTTATAACCAAAGAGAAGACAATGCCCAAAGGAGGAAGCAGCTAAATGCACTAGCAGAAATTGTAAAACTATGGAAATAGTTTTTTGATCGTAAGATTGAAAATTGATACGGTTTTGTGGTAGGCAGAAACTTACACCATAGTACACATTGCATACTCTGCCAGCTACTTTTCTCATCGCTGATAAGGTGCCAGGAAAAAAAAAAAAAACTCCAGAGTAATCCGAGAAACATGGATGAACTCTCCTGAGGGCGCTGCAAGGGAGGAAGCCCTACACTGTGCGCCATATTCCTGAAACTGGTGTGACCACTGCCTTTGTCATCCTTTCCCCAATCTAAGTACAGCACTACAGCATCCTCTGCCACAGCCTGGACCAAGTGCAGACTCCAGCGTTCAGCAATGATCAGGGCTTTAGTTGTAGACTGCAGCGTCTGTCATTTGTGCCAGCAACTCTAGTAATTTCATGTCCTCATGGAAATACCAGGTTCCTTAAAACAAACCAAAAAGTAAAGGGCTGGGGTGATGGCTCATCAGTTAAGAGCGTGCTTGTTGCTTTTGCAGAGAATCTGGGTTCAATTCCCAGTACCCCCATAGTAGCTCACAACCATCTGTGAATCCAGTCCCAGGAGATTCTACACCCTTAAATATCATGCACACATGTGCTACACAAACATACAGACATTCAAAACATGCATGCATACACATACATTTTTAATTAGTTAGAAAATTTAAATATGCATGTGTGTGTGTGTGCATGTGTGTGTGTGTGTGTGTGTGTGTGTGTGTGTTTATAATGCATACATGTGCACTGTGGAAGCCAGAAGAGGGTGTCATATCCTCCTGGAGCTGAAGATATAGACAGTTGTAAGCTGCCTGATGTGGGTGCTGAGGTCCAAACTGTGGTCCTTTTTTAACCACTGAGTCATCTCTCCAGATTCTCATCACCACTAAAAATAAAGTACTCACTTAAAGAATATGTAGGATGGACTCCAAGCCAGGACACTAAACACTACCCACAATCCCATCTCTGCCTTCATAATATTCTTATCTTGAGAAAAATCAATATATCTCTACACAGAAGTTTCACTGGAGGTAACATTAAGATATTAAAGTCATTTTCAATGAAAAACACATAATTTAAACAGTAAAAATTCCATCTTACTGATTGTTTTTTGTCTCTGTATAAGGCATTTTCTGGAAATGCCTTCACAAATGTCCCTTTCATTTAGCCCCCATAGTAACCTATAAATGAGTAAATGTCCTGAATCCTGTTGTGCAAAGACTGCTGTGTATGTACACTTGAGTGCAGTGCCCTTAGAGGCCAGAAGAGGGCATTAGACCCCAATTACTGCCAAAAATGATCTACCCTTAACTTTTGGGAACCAAGCTCAGGTCCTTTGCTTTTAACCACAGATCCATCTCTCTAACCTTTTAATCCTGGATAGGACACTGGAAACCATAGCAACTATGAAACCTGCCCAGCACCTCACAACAAGTAAAAAGAGGAACTATAACTTAAAATTTTTGTACCTAAGTGCAAAATTGCTTATTTAATTTCATCAAACTCTAGTCCTCCTTGCTATTTCTCTCTTAGGATATCTTGTTAAAAGCAGAGAGATGAAACTCATGCCTGTTCAGTTACCCTTATATATCTTCTTTATTACAAATTTTGTCTGGTTTTTGTTATTGTGTATACTTTTCTAATTTTTTAAATATTTGTTTTACGTGTGTGTGTGTGTGTGTGTGTGTGTGTGTGTGTGTGTGTGTGTACACCACCTGTGTGGCTGGTGCCCAAGAACAGAAGAGAGTTTCAGATCCCCTGAGGCTGTAGTTACAGGGGGTTATAAGGCACTATATAAGTGCTGGGAGTTGAACCCAGGTCCGCTGCAAGAGCATCAAATGTTCTTAACGCTGAGCCTACCCTCCAGGCCCTGTGATTATTTTTGAGATAGGCTTTCTCTATGTAACCTAGGCTTGCTTTGAGCTCACAACCTTCCTGCCTCACTGTCCTGAGGTCTGGGACACAAGTGGGTGGCATTATGCCTGGTGCTTAACAGTTTTTTTTTTTTTTTTTTTTTTGTACATTTTAGCCCCCATGATGGTTGATACTTACTGTCAAAATGGCTGGATGCAGAATCTGGGAGCTACATCTCTGGGCATGTCTGTGACTCTCCTCCATGGACTGAGGTCCCGGCCTTAGGACAAAGGGGCAGGGGAAGAGCACCAGTACTAAATTACTTCCACTTCCTGACTTTGGTTGCGAGGCAACAGGCTACTTCACATTTCTGCCCTCAAATGCAGAGCCAAAAACAACCTTTTCACTTTCTTACATTGCTGCGGTCAGGTGTTTTGTCACAGCAGTGAGAAATGTGACTCGTCAAGTCCCTCTGATAATGCCAAGCAACAGCAGGGTTGTCAATTTACAGGTTCCAGTTTGGACTAAACAGAACTTGTCTGAAAGAACATTCCATGTGACTGAGGGAAGTCCTGTTTGAATCTGAGACCTTTGTTCCCTCCCACCGTGACAGGACCTGTGGTACACCACACAGAGGCTATCACAGCAAACGCTCTGAGTGCTCTTCTGCTCTGCTAGAAGATGTGCGTTTTCCTCTTCTGCAGGTAAAACTTGAAGGCAGACGAACAGAGTTATTGTTGAGTGTCTCCAGGAAACAGCACAAAAACTCCCAAGAAACATCAGAAGTGCTCAGGTATGTGGCCAGTAAGCAACGCTGAGTTCTTGAGTGTGACTGAGCGATTAAAGGCTGTGGACCGTCGTGCGCTCAAGAACAGTCTGCTCGAGGCTGGAGAGATGGCTCAGAGGTTAGGAGCACTGCCTGCTCTTCCAAAAGATCCTGAGTTCAATTCCCAGCAACCACATGGTGGCTCACAACCATCTATAATGTGATCTAATATCCTCTTCTAGTGTGCAAGTGTACATGGAGGCAGAACACTGTATAATAATAATAAATAAATAAATCTTAAAAAAAAAAAAAAAAGAACAGTCTGCTCATATTGAGTCCCAGGGCAGAGTGGGCTACAGAGACCCTGTCTCAAAAAAATAAAAAAAAGGATCTTTATGTTCCTTTGTTTTTTTGTTCTTAGCTCAGCATCTAAGGAATCCTACACAGCTGTGGAGCTTGAAGAACAGGTGTTGAAAAAGACAGTTTCACTCCCGTCACAGCAAGAACCAACTAGCCATGCCATCAGACTCCCTGGCAAATGTCAGAGCAGATGGATATGCTGAAGATGTCTCATTCCTGCTCTTTGTATCCCAGACCAGACTGGAAACCCATCAGCGAAGGTCACTGAGTGCCATCTTTCTGCTGGCAAAGCTCCTTGCAGTCAGTAATTTGCCTCTCTTTGGGATCATCAAAGTCTGCAATTGAGTAACGATAGGTTTGAAAAATACATGCCTGAGGCAGACCCGCAAGAATTATACCCGGAAGCCTGCAATCCTGCTTTGGTGCTTACTGAGTAAAGGAATAAAATACCCTGACAAAAGCAACTTCAAGTGAGAAAGAGGCCATTCAGCAAACAACTCCAGGTTACAGTCCATCACTGGAGAGAAGTCAAGGCAGGAACTTGAAGTAGCTAGTCACGCCCACAGACAAGACTTTCTCAACTCATAAACAGTGTAGGACCCAAGCCTAAAGAATGGTTCCACTGACAGTGGGCTGGGTCATCCACATTAATTAATTAGTATAATCACACATGCTCACAGGCAAGCTGATCTAGACAATCTCTCATTGATACTGTCTTCCTGGGTGATTCTAGATTGTGTCAAGTTGACAATTAAAACTAACCACCATATAAACGTAAAATTATTTTTATATGTAACAAGCAAAAACACACCAAAGGCTGCCACATGTCACCAGCCAATCTACCGGCTTTCTGCTTGGTGATCCAGGTTCTGTTCTACATCAAAGCCTTTCTCTGTCATTTGTTTCTATTTCCTCTTTATTTCTTTTCTTTCCCTTTTTAAGTCTCTGCACGTCTGCTATGGTTGTGCTTACTTTTGAGGTATTCCACAAAGTTTATTACTACATTTCCGCTAGTAAGTCAAAAACCACTGAGAGCGCAGATGTTGTCAACAGGAAGAGGTACAGAAGAAAAAGTAGAGAAGTCTGTCGAAGAGGAGCCAGATGCAGGCAGAGATAACCGCAGGTCCTGGAACAGAGGTTCAAACTGAGTTGAACCCAGTTTCCCAGGACTTCAGGGTCCAGGTGACATCTGCATTGTACAAACAAGTTATCTTTGACCCTTGTACGAATGGTTTATTTAAAAGCTCCCAGGAGATCCCGGTTAGGGCAGGGCACAGCTGGACAAAGAATGAACCGTGCAGCTAGAGCTTGGTTTCAGACAAGCATCAGCTTCTGCCCCGCCTGCAGGGACTCTGTGGTCTGTGCTCTAGGTTGAGAGCTGGCTTCACAGCACTGTGACAGCTACTGTGGAGGGTCCCCTTGGAGGCCAGATACCCATGCAAGGTAGAAAGAACACCAGTGACCAGCAGGCTATCCTTGGAAGTACCAGGATAGCTCAGGGTCATCTCAGCTCCGGGTCCTCACTATCCCTGTATGACTAGTGGTGCACCTTCTCCCTAGTAAGCACTGTTGCCTTCTTATAGTCTTTTCAGTTTTCTTGCAGTCAAGGGGTTTATCTCCAAATTGAAAGCATTTTGCAGGTCTTCATAACCTTGGCCCATTATAGCGTAACCTGGAGACAAAATTTATTTCCCTCATTTCAAAGCCAGAAATGAACCTGGGTCCTCTGAGAGAACAAGTGCTCTTAACCACTGAGCCATCTCTCCAGCTCCCCATCAGGGGCATTTTTAAGTCTGCTTCTGAAGAACATGCTATTGGTCCTACACAGAGACAGTGGACACAGTCCTTAATAGAAAATACTGCTTGACATACTCCATATATGTGACAAATTCTTATTAATGCGATTTTCTCATGCAACATGGCTTATTCGTGGACACTTTCACGTTTGGTAATTACCCACATGAACTATTCCATCCTCTCATAACCCAAGTGGTAGCACCAGAAAGGGGGGGGGGGATGAAGGGGACCTGCTAGTATCCCTCAGCTTGCTGTTAGGAAGACAAAAGGGAAAACTGTCCATGGAGAAGTATCTCTGAGGATGGGAGGTTGGGGGGTGGCCATTGGCTGTATCTGCCTTTGGTGAAACAGTCATTTGCTACAGTGGCTTCCAGATGTGCAACCAGAACCCATAGGGACGGAAAGTTCAGCAAACTGAAGGTGGTGCTATGGATTCTGCACTCTGTTTCCACAAGGAAAAGTATAAGCAAGCTGGTCTGGAGTTCAAGACACACACACCTTTGACTCCTTAAGTTTGCAGCCATAATATAAGATCCATGTCTAGTCAACAAGGCTTTGACTCGCTTCCTCAGCGCACCAGTGAAACACCGGAAACACCCTGCTCCTTCTATTATAACCGAGGGGTGTGAGAGCCTTCCTAAGCTCAGCTCTTTCATTTCACCTTGGTATATGAGTGGAAATGCCCAAGCCACCCTGAATATTCCAGCCACATCAGCAGGTAAGGGTGAATGAAGATCTTCTCTCCCTGGGGTGCATCAGAGAAGGAATCTAAAGCAGCCTTCGTGAGGGACCCCACAGGACACAGTAGACTCAGATGGGAGCCACCATGCTCAGCTCTGAGGGTCTTGATATAACGGAAGGCTGGATGGAATCTGGAGCAATGGCCAAGAGACTTGAAGCACTAGTGAACCTTCCCTCAGACCCAGGAGGCCCTTCCCTCATTCTCCCTGTGGCTCCAGAGGCAGGTTGATGCCTCTTGTGCGCAGGGGAACATTGGGTTGTCATAATTTGACTCATTTAAAATTTGCATAATAGATTTGATTGCCTCCGCTCTTCCTCGGTGTTTATGCAACAAAGCTTCTGAGTGTAATTTGGAGTCTTTAATTTGGCTTATTCACGTTGTATGAGCCTCGTAGAATGCATCGCTTTCAGCAAACGCTGCTTTAAAGCAATTCAGGGCATGAATATAGCTGTGATCTCTGCTCCATCTTCCCTGCAGCCTGTGTGCAAACACATTAGACTGCTCCATCCTCGCAGCGATGTAATGAGGCAGGGATCTCAGACACAAAAGAAATAACTCACTCGAACCCATGAAAAATATGCTTGGGATAGCTACACTGAGCTACACCCTCCGGTCAGTGCATTGGACCCTCCTGTACTGTGGTTTCCCATGTTAAGTCACCAATTAATCACTCCTGGGGGCTGACAAGACCCAGAGTCCGAGCCAGATTGTGAGTGGAAAACCCACACTTTGGAGCCCTCCAGGCAGTCTCTTCTGCAGAGCAGAGTCCTGTCATAATCCCACAAGCTGGTGCAACTTCCTGGCTTCACTGTCATTTTGAAAAGCAAATGACTATATATTACCCAGAGCTAAAGGAGCCATAGCTCAATTTTTTTTTCAAATATGCAAGTATTTAGATCTTTATAGAAGCACTATACTTTTATGTATATGTGTCATGTGTGTACATATATGTGCATGTCCATGTACTAGAATGTGTGTGTGTATGTGTGTGTGTGTGTGTGCGTGCGCACGCATGTGTGTGGTAGGCAAGCAGAGGCCAGAAGACAACCTGGCTGCCATTCCTCAGACCAGATTCTATGTATTTTTAGCGATGGAATTCTCCACTTCTCTTGTACTAGGATTACGGGGCTGTGTCATGGCTTCTGGTCGGGGTGTTGCTGGGGATCTAGCCTGGGCCCCTTGCATGTTTGGCAGGCTTTCTACAACTGAGCATGGGACCGGTTTAGTGCCCAGCAGGTTTTCAGTGGGCTCTGTGATCAAACTCAGGGCCTCACACTGACACGGTGGGCATGTTACCAAGGGAGCATTTCCTCTGCACTTCACTTCGCTTTTGAGCCACGGAACACTTCCTGTTTCTTTATTAACAATGCCTCAAGAGTGAGAGAGATCAGCCGGCCCAAAGCAGGTGAGAAGTGCAAATGGAGTGGGTTTGGGTCAGAATCTGTTTAGGGATATGAAAAAGATTATCGTCTGCCTTGAAAGGAGAGGGGGTGGGGGAGAAAGAGAGACAGACAGAGAGAGACAGAGAGAGACAGAGATAGACAGAGACAGACAGACAGACAGAGAGAGACAGAGATAGACAGAGACAGAGACAGAGAGAGACAGAGACAGAGACAGACAGACAGAGACAGAGAGAGACAAAGACAGAGAGAGACAGAGACAGAGACAGACAGAGACAGAGACGGACAGAGAGACAGAGAGACAGAGGAGGAGGAGGGAGGAGGAGGGAAGAGAAGAAAAGCAAAGGAGGCAAAAGGGGTGTATGAAGGAGAACGAGAGGGAAGGTGGAGGAAGGACAACCAATCTTGAGTTGCCCAGAAGTTCAGCTGTAATGAAAACCAGAAATTCTAAAGCTGACAGACATGAGCATCAAGTTGAAGGTCAAGAGCAAAAATAAACTCAAAGAAGATGAGCATGAGGTAACAGTCTACCCAAGATGGACGCATAGACACAACCTAAATTTTGTCAGTCAGAATCTTTCTCCCTCAGACAACTCCCCTAAGACACATATTAGAAAACCTGTGTCTCTTTTACAGTTTGCACGCCATTGGGCCAGCCTTTGCATGCCTCAAGTAGTGGACAATCTCAAAGACAGAGAGAGGATGTGAAGAGCATATTCGGCCTGAGGAGAGGGAGAGCAGACCTCCACGGTGAAAATTTTTTAGTTTTTGAGACAGGGTTTCTCTGAGCAGCCCTGGCTGTCCTGCACTCACGTGGTAGACCAGGCTGGCCTCGAACTCACAGAGATCCACCTGCCTCAGCCTCCCAAGTGCTGGGATTAAAGGCGTGCGCCACCATGCCAGGCCACTGTGAGAATCTTAATAGTTCTCCTAACAGGCCCATCTCAAGGACGTGGAGTTTACCAGGACATCCTGTTCTTTGGTAAAATGACACTTTCCTAATACAGATCTCTCTACCTTGGGAACGAGGCTTCTATTGTTGCATGGCAGAGGAGGTGTTTTGTGTTTGCAGCTGTGAGTGGAGAGCAATGAGCGATGCTGGGAATTTGTGGGAACACAGCTCACTGTGGGAGTCCTTCCAACTCATAGCAAGGGCCCGGCTGCCATTACAGAACATGAGGGTTTACCTTAACACCACTTAAGTCTTAACAAAAGAAGAATGCCAGTTCATTGAGAACACAGGAAACTGAGTCAGGAAACACAGAGAAAATGCTGGGCCTCGACCACCAGGGTGCAGTTTTGCCTGAATGAGGTCATTAGGAAACCGAGGCCATAGCAAAGTCATGATTAATTTGAAAGAAAGATAGAAGTGAGGGCCTGAGGAGATGGGCTTGTGGTTGAGAGATTCAGGGGACCCAAGTTCAGTTCCCAGTGCCCACATCAGGCAGAGCAGTGGCCTGCAACTCCAGCTCCAGGAGACCTGACCACATTGTCCAGCCTTGGAGACCCGCACACATGCAGCAGACACATCTATAAGTACAATGAAATACATACATACATACATACATACATACATACATACATACATACATACATAATATATTTATTTTAGTAGATAGAAATTGGATGGAAGAATATAACATCCACAGAGTTCAGCCAATAAAGCCACTGGTTCTTTAAGTCTCCCTAAAATAAAAATAAAATGACAGTTTTGTAAATATATGACAGGATGAAAGCAATCTCTACCACGTTCTTTAAGTAGGAAATGAAGGACCAAATCCATGGAAGACAGTTCTGGGAGCAGCAGGGAGGACCTGACCTTCCACTGCCAGAAACCTTTGCACTGGCTGGGGAGATAGCTCAGTGGGCTATGTGTTCACCTTGTCAGCATGAAGACCTGGATAAGTTTGATTCCCACAACTCACACAAGAAAAACACATGGCGTGACGGCTCGCATTTGAACCCTAGCTCTGTGGAGGTGGATATAGGTGAATCCTTGGCCCACTGGCCAGCCAGATGAGTCCCAGGCCACTGAGGGACTGTGTCGCAAGATAAAACAAACAAACAAAAGATGGATGGTGCCTACAGAATGACAACAAGGCGCTCATGCCTTAGTGGGCATACACGCATGTATGTGCACACACACATACACACACACACACACACACACACACACATACACACCAAACTGAGCATTTTATTGTACTTAGGAGTGTAAGCAACCTGCTCTAGCTAAAGAAAATTATGGGCTGCACACCACATGTGTACCCCAGAGAAGAGCCTTGCACTCCGGGTAGCCAGGAGGTAGAGTGTGTAGTCTCCAGAAAGCAATGAGATGGGTCCTGGCCCTTTCATAAGCAAAATCAGAGCTGTCAGCTGCTCTACAGGCCTCAAGTTGCTGAGTTCTATCAGTGACATGATAGAGCCAGACCTGTCATCCTTCCCACTGTGTTCCTGGGCGTCTTTCACAGCCTACTTAAAGCCATGGTTCTTGGTCATCAGGCCCAGTGTCTGCCCAGCTCTGGAGCTTTCTGCAGAAAGCAAGAAGAAGAGCAAGTGGGAAAGGCTGACAAAGAGATGAATTTAAGGGAAAAGTAGCAAAGGGTGAATTTTTCTCTCATGTGGATGTGATTCAAGCATACTGTTTTCTATGAAGGATCAGAACCACTATGGACTTCAAACTAAAACTATGAGATAAAGTCTATTATATCCCCCTGCATTGCAGTAAGCAGTGTCTGCCCACTTGGGATTGTAGGGAGTCTTTTTTTTTTTTCCTTATCATTAGAAAGAAGTCAGCTCTGATAGCCACGGTTCTGTTCCTAAGACTGAGACACTCTCTCTCTCTCTCTCTCTCTCTCTCTCTCTCTCTCTCTCTCTCTCTCTCTCTCTCTCTCTCGTACCATTTTATCTAATCTCATTGCAGTTCTTGGTTAACTCCATCCCAGGATATTTCACACAAGCCCCTAGGATCATTAGTTCCTAGCATATGAATACTTACAAAAATGAACAAAAGGGAAGTTTGCTTTTCTCTTTTTGAAGTGAGTCAACTTCTCTTTTTAAAGAGTTCAGCAAAGGATGGGACTGGGGATGTAGCTCAGTTGGCAGAAAGCTTGCCTAGCCTTCTGGAAGCCCTGGGCTTCCTCTCCAGCACTATATACACCAGGTGTGAAGGTACACTTAGAAAGTGGGGGCAGGGAGGTCAGAAGTTAAGGGTCATTCAAGGTCAGCCTGGGCTGCAAAACAAAACAAACAAACAAACAACAACAAAAACCAACCACAGCACAACACAGGAAAAGTCAACATGAATGAATGATTTATACCAGTCCCCTTAGGGAGAAACACGTTGCCTAAGGATGAAGTTATAATTGGGATGCTTTGGTAGGTACATGCCTCTGTAATCATTTTTAAAGACATCTCAGATTCCCAATACTGTTAGTCTAGAGTGAGTATGCTTGCTTCTCTCTGCTTTTCTGCTCTCTCCTCCATCTCTCCCACACTTCTCAGCTCATAAATGCAGATCAAGAGCTTGCAAACATACCCACAGCATGTTGAACAAGTCAATGCCCTCAAGACAGCCAGATGGTTAGAAACTTGGCCTTCCATCCCCGTTTGCTGCGTTATGCTCACAGTTTATGCCTGCAGGTGGCTGCTTGCAAATGCAATTAGGTGCTCTGCCCTTTGGGAAGGCTCCAGTGTGCCCAATTACCTGGTCTGAGGCTTATTAATACTGGTAATTCTCCGTCTGTGAGAAGAAAAGAAGGCAAGGTAAGCCAGAGGAAGTGATGTCGCCAGGTGCACAGGCCACAGTGGCCAATGCTATTCAGTAAAGAGAAAGACTGAAGCCTGTGTCCATTAAGTTCAGGTAGGGGATGGATCATTTTAGGATCATTAGTGAAGATTTGTATCAGCAAAGAGAGAACCTATTTCCTGTGTCAAAGCTCTGGGGGCTATTGTAAAATATTGTGCTTTGTTCTTCCAAAGTCTGGCATCATAGTTCCGTGGAAGAAATAAAAGTTTGGAAGGAGACCAACCCACAATTTACATCACACTTTGAGATTTAATCCACTGATAAATGGTGCTGTCAGGGTTTGGATGTGAATGACCGAATACTAATTTCACAATTGTTCTTAACACACGTAGAGGCCAGGAACCACAGTGAATGGACGGCTGCTGAGTCATAGGAAATTAATAATTAAGATATTGGGGACCTGCTGTGTGAAATGATTAGCCTTGTAGAAAATGAAGCTTAAGAAAGGTAGGGCATACTATTTCCAAAGAACATCTCAAGATTGTTCTGTTGGCTGTGGGCCTCAGCCTCATGCACAGTATGGAGAGTGTTCATCATAGCTGTGGCCTACTGAGACTGTGTCTTTTTTTTCAACTGGAAAATAAAGCTGTCCTGGGAAGGCCATAGCTGAGAGACAAAAAAAAAAAAAAAAAAAAGAATGGTTCACCTACTTAATCCTAGCACAGGAAATCTCCTCACACAGAAAACAACTTCCTCATGTAGGAACTGCAAACAGGGCCGCTGTGGGGAATAGCTGTGGCCAACCAGCAGTGACTAGATCCCACAAAGATACCTAGGACTGGACACTGACCTGTTAGGGCACTGGCATTTGCATCGTGGAGATTGCATGTTGGGAAATTGTATACATGTGGCTCCCTCTAATTGAAGGAGAAGTGATCAAACTGGAGAGTCCCAAAGCCATATTACCTCGTTTCTTCTGCTACTCCAATCTCCACTTTGCACTCAGCAGCACACTGAACGAAAATATTTTCCTTCCCTTTTGATCTAAAGGGTAAAAATTCTTTTACCAACTTACCATTCCTCCTTCAAGATTCACTATTGGATCTTGAAACAAAACTATATTATTCCTCCAAGGTGATTGCTGGTAGACAGTGAAAGAGAGGAGCAGGTGACTTTAAGGAAAAGAGTAAGAATAAGAACTGAATTTTCAGCCAGGGTGTGGGGGCGCATGCCTTTAATACCAGCACCCAAGAGACAGAGGCAGGCCGATCGCTGTGAGTTCAAAGCCAGCCTGGTCTACAAAGTGAGTCCAGGACAGCCAAGGCTAAAGCAGACAGACTCTGTCTCGAAACCCCCCCCCCAAAAAAAAAGAAAGAAAGAAACTGAAATTTCTAGGCACAGCATGAAGTTGAAAGAAATTAGATTTAGGAGCAGTGAAGCCTACAAGTGTGCCAGGTGCATGTGGGCACTTGATGCGTAGCCAGAGCTCACCAGCTCCAACAAGATATCTTTATGGACAGAAAGACACTAAACATAAAGCACATTCAAATGAAAATCTGTAATCTTACATCATCTGTGAAAACTTACCTCAAAATGTAGGGTTTGGGGGAAAAGAACACAATTCTGTAATCAGTGAAGGGTTTGTGAGCCTCCAGAGAGGAGCATGGAAGGGTCAGGTGTGTACAACCACAGAAGAGACTTCTGAGAGGAAGTTCCCCTCCTGTCCTGAAGAAAGGGAAGGTGGAAACCCACCTGACGGAGGCTCTGTGCTGGTGACAAATTTCCTTGGAACTGCGAGTCCATGTTTTCACAACTTTCTCAGGGATCTCAAGGCTCTGTTTTGCCTGAAAGACTCTAGCGGCACACACACACACACACACACACACACACACACACACACACACACACACACACACTTCCTGGAGCACAGTGAAGTTTATTGCCCAAACCGACAAATTTCCAGCCTGCCTTTTCAGAATATGCATAGCAGACGTCAAGGCTTCCTAAATTTGCTGGCCTAAAAGGATCATGCAAGCAATCTAGGGCTGGAGAGATGTCTCAGCCCTCAGCCCCCAGCCCTCAGGGTGGGGGTGGGGTTGGGGAGGGTGGGGCAGGGATGGGGTGGGAGTGGGGTGATGGTAATGATCCTTTAGCTCTTGCTGAGGACGAGAGTCCAGTTCCTACCACCGACATCAGGAGACTCACAGTTACCCCTAACTCCATATGCAAGGACTTTTCTGGCCTCCACTGGCTCCTGCACGCATGTGCAAAAGCCACACCAGACACATAATTTAAAATAAATCTTTATTTTTAAAGGAAGGTTTTCTGAATGAGACACTTATGCCATAAAATGGAGAGATGGAGAAATATCGTAATTTTATTTTGCCTGGTTATTATTTGTATGTCACACACACACACACACACACACACTTACTTTTTGTGGATATAGTAAAGTAACTCAGAAATGCCTGGCCCAAATCACCCCCAAAGCAGCCCTTTCTGTTGCTTTTGAAGGGGAATTTCAATTGGTTTTTGTTACTGTTGTTGCTTTTGAAGTCAGCGAACGAGGCCATAAGGTGGCTTTTCTTTTGAGTCTTCAGAAGGACAATAAAACATTCCTATAAGATACAAAAGTGTGTTTTTCCCAAATCCGCTGCCCAGAACAGACAAGGCAATGTCTTCCCTAGGGTGAAAGGAAGGACAAAGGGTGCTGTCAACACAGGAAGGCTGCTGTGAGGCTGACACAGGCAACTGCCACCCTGCTTAGAGGAAGACAGGAAGACAAACCTGCTGGTCCTGGGGCTCCAGTGAGAAGCCTTGTGTGGACCTGGCAGCAGAGAGAAGCACCCCCAGGCAGGGGTGAGGTCCTGCTGAAAGGAGAGATGAAGGGACTTTACCACGTCTTACAGAAACTACCCAAGTGTTCCTCTCTAGGGGAAAGAGGGTTTGCATAGCCCCCTGGAGCTGTGCAGATTTAGCTCCCTCGAGATACCTAATGACCAGTATCTGCATCTCTGCATAACTTCAGAGTGGCATGGACCAAGAAGAGTTAGTAAGGTAGGGCTTAGAATGCATTAATACGTTAATAGTGGCCACATTTTTGGTTTTTTATGTGTAGAGTGTTACATGGCTCAGAAAGGCCTCCAGCTCATGAAAAAGGAGAAGGTAGGACTTCCTGCCTCCAGCTCCCAACAGGTCACCGGCACATGACACCACACCCAGATTGCTGGGCATGGAACCCAGGGGTTTGCAAGCACACTGCCAGCTGAAAGTTCACAGCGCACGACTGCTGCCGTGGGTCACACGGCAACTGCTGCTGTCTGCCTCCCTCATGACAAAGGGTGCAGAAGCCAGGCATGCAGTTCCTTGTCCCTCGCCAGGTCACTTCCTTCAAGTTCCCAGCTCCTAGCCAGACCTGATGCCTAGCTAGAAAAGTGATCGAGTGTGTCAGCTTTCCTGCAATCTGCTGTGTGTTTGAAGTCTGAAGCATCAGGCAAAGGTCCATGGGAGTTCCGGTTTTGTCCTTGTCACCGCCAAGCCACACTCCTGGAGTGCTCACGTCTGTTCTTGCTCCTTGATTAATTTTTCTGCTCACTCCAGCTTCTCTGCCAGTTGGAACGACAACAGAATGCAGAATTTGCTTAACTACCTCCCAGAACCATGAAAAGCCACATCTCTCTAATAGGTACCATATCCCACATTCCTGCTGATGCTTCTGTGTCTGCAGCCAAACCACCAGATGCCACCGGACTCTAGGTGAAAGCCACGAGTGTTCAAGGAACTGGGCCTGAGCAGCTGACGAAACAGATGACTGGCTGATGGAAGGTGGAGCTCTTGAGATTTAATAAGATCAAGTCAGGAAAATACAGTTATAAAGCCAGAAAATAGGTACCCTGATAAATAACGCTTCTAAAGAAGGGAAAGCAACAACTGGAAATGTCTAGAATCCTGAATTAAATGTTTCAAAGACTATAGGTTCACTTTCTGCATCTAGATGTATGTTTATTTATGTATATTGGTAAAGGAGTGTGTGCATATTTATCTGTACACATGGAGTTAGACGACATCACTTAGTAGCCATTGTTGAATTACATTTACATTTATTCAAGTAGTGTGTGTGTGTGTGTGTGTGTGTGTGTGTGCGCCACCATGGTGAAGCAAGCACATGCTTGGGACTAACTGCTAACATTATTGGAGAATTCTGGAGTGGAGGCCAGCCCACTGTTGCTCACACGCGTCTAGTCTGCACCTGATTTTTTTTTTCTAACTCATTGTTGGCTTATTTTTTGTTTGTTTCTTTGACCCATGAGCTAAGAATAATTTTGCGTTTTAAACAGTTGGGAAGAAACCTAACTCTCGGCATCATGGTACACACCTGGAATGCCAATACCCTGTGGAGCTGAGGCAGGAGGATTGCAGTAATCTTGAGGTCATCATGAGCTAGGGTGAATTCAAGGCCGTCATGCAATACATAGGGGAATTGTGTCTCGAACAAACCACCCAACCAACCAACTGAAAACAAACCTTTGGCTGGACAATTCATAGGCCTTCAGGGGAAAATATAGATATTTTGTTTTTTAAAAAGGACAAATAGCCATAGTGTCTCCTTCATGTTTACGTGTATATGTGCAGGCTATAGCTACCTGCACATGTAAGCACTTAGTATACACATAGGCTATAGCCGCCCACATATGTAAGCACTTACGTGTATATCACAGGGTATAGCTGCCTGCACATGTAAGCACCTATGTGTATATGCCCAGGCTGTGTGTACACACATTCAAGCCCTGCATATGTACAAAGACATGGTGGCAAAAGTGGGCTTAGCTAAGAAGGGGAGTAAATATAATCACAGCACGTTTTACCCATATATGAAAATTTCAAAAATAAAAAGTGAAAGAGTAAAAGAATGAGAAAAATAAACATCTTAAAAAAGAGAATACTTTAAAGTATTTTATTTTATAATAGTCCCTACATATTATATGTAGCTCAAGAAAAGAGGTGTCCACACATGCAGCTAGCTGTGTGGGAGCACAGCCAGTCTCCTGTTCACATGTGGTCTGTGGAGGGCCTACCTCACAGGGCCGAAGCATCACAGAAGAGACCAGCTTTTGCCTAGCATGGAATGTCTACTCTAGCCCTTCCCAGAATGTTTGCCTACCTGTGGTCTGAAGAAGCCCATATCTGAACCAAGAAACAGACTGCAGTGTTCTCTAAAAGTGCAGGAGACCTGCCTTGAAAGCTAGCTGAGGCCTCCAACTTAGCCTCGCTTACAGCTTCCAGGACTGTGGGAATGGTGATGTTGACATGCTCACCCCAGCATGGGCAGTGTTCTATGATCTACTTGTGGAACACACAAAAAAGACAGAAGACCTGCTACGGCTTTCATCTCAACAACAGTACAATAAACATTTGTTATCTGGTTGATAATAATCTCAGATTGGTATCCCCAAGGTCAGAGGTGAGAATTAATATTATTAGCTTATTAAATATCTAACTCAAAACACATACTTTAAATTTTTAAAACCTTCATGGGAAAAGAAAATATAAACCGAGGCCATACCCAGACCACCCCCGCCAACCATCTGGCCAAACATACATACACCTCTGTTTTCTGTGAATCAGCCGGGACCCAGTCTAGAAGTGGTTATTATGGAGAGTGAGCTGAAGGCCCCCCTGGTACCTGCTGTGCACCCTGCGAAAGGTTAGACAGCCTGCTACTAATAGTTAGAACAAGAAGACAGTGCCTGTGGCCCTCTGTGCTAAGAACTCTGTATAGAAAGAGAGTGCATTTTTAGGCATTTCCTTTTGTCTGGAGAATAGCTGTTTGTTCATTCACTCACAGGTCACATGTTGGGAGGTCCTGCTTACTAGGGACAAGGTGACATGCCAAGGAACATACAGGAACAGGGCACCATGCCAGGCTCTGTGGTCACACAGCATCAAGCAACACTTCAACGCCCCCTGTTCTGCATTCTCTCCCGGAATAGCCATCTCAGGGGACCATGGCTCCCAGTGGAACAGCACTGAGCATTCTGGGAGCCACTTCCCAAGGCAAGCCTGACTGTTCAGAGCAGCTGGGAAGCAGACACATCCCCCCCACCCCCGCCACGCCACACACATGCAGGTTCTATGTTTTGCAACCAAGCATCTGCTCCGCTCCAGACCATGTCTTCTGTGGAGCAGTTACAGAGACAGGGGCTCCATCACTCAGCAGGAAGCCTACCTCATGGAAGCCACATGCCCTTCTGGTACTTCTCAAAGTGTGGTGTGTGTGTGTGTGTGTGTGTGTGTGTGTGTGTGTGTGTGTGTGTGTGTGTGTGTGTTTGTGTGTGTGTGTGTGTATTGGTGTGGTGGTGTGTGTGTGTGTGTGTGTGTGTGTGTTTGTGTGTGTGTGTGTAGATGGTGTGGTGGTGTGTGTGTGTGTGTGTGTGTAGATGGTATGGTGTGTGTGTGTGTGTAAATGGTGTGGTGTATGTGTGTGTGTCTATGAATGTATGTGTGTATGTGTGTATGTGTATGTGTTGTGGTATCTGTGTGTTTGTGTGTCTATGTGTGTGTGAGTGTGTGTGTGTGTAGATGGTATGGTGTGTGTAGATGGTATGGTGTGTGTGTGTGTCTGTGTATGCGTGTGTGTAGATGGTGTGGTGTGTGTCTGTGTATGCGTGTGTGTGTGTGTGTGTGTGTAGATGGTGTGGTGTGTGTGTGTCTGTGTATGTGTGTGTGTATGTGTTGTGGTGTCTTTGTGTCTTTGTGTCTGTGTGTCTATGTATGTGCATGAGTGTGTGTGGTGCTGATGGTGCTGGTCTCACCATATACCTCCGGCCAGCTAGCCCGGGACTCACTTCTCTGACTTACTAGCCCAGTGTGATCTGCTGCAGTTCCGGCGCAGCACATACCCACTCCATCCTCATTGTCACAGGATTGCATTGTCATAGTGACTTGCCTTTTGCTGTGATAAAACACCATGATGAAAAGTGACTTGGACATGAATAGATTGATTTCATAACAGAGCTTCTAATCCATCATTCGGGGAAGTCAGAGCAGGAACTCAAGGTAGGAATTCGAGGCAGGAGCTGAAGCTGAGGTCATGGAGGGTGTGGCTTACTAGCGTGCTCCCTGCGGTTTGCTCAGCTTACCTTTTTATGCAACTCAGGCCACCAGCCCAGGGCTGGCACTGCCCACATGGGCTAGACACTCCCACAGCAATTTTCTTTTTTCTTCTGTTTTGTTTTTTGTTTGTTTGCTTGTTGTTTATTTTTTGGTTGTTGTTTTTTTGTTTTGTTTGTTTTTTTTTGTTTTTGTTTTTTCTGAGTCAGGGCTTCTCTGTGTAGCCTAGGCTGTCCTGGACTTACTTTGTAGACCAGGCTGGCCTCAAACTCAGAGATTCGCCTGCCTCTGCCTCCCTGAGTGTTGGGATTACAGGCATGCGCCACCGCGCCTGGCTTCCACATCAATCTTCAATCAAGAAAAGGCACCACATGTTTCTCACAGGCCTGTCTAGTGGGAACATTTACTTAATTGAGAATCCTTCTTCTCAGAAGACTCTAGCTTGTGTCGGGTTCACACAAAAGCTGCAAATATGCCAGGCAAAGCTTCAGTTCTGAGTTCAAGGAGAAACAGCCAATTAGCACATATAGGTGTGACTAGCACATAGGGACATGGAGCCTCTGTGGCCCCTCTGCTCTCATTTCCCAGCCCTTCCATGCCCTTCCCTGGTAGATGCTGTCTTACTTTCAGGTCCTTTTCTTTCTTTTGGTTTCCATGTACAAGAGACAACAAACGCTTCCTGCCTTTCTGACCCTCGTGTCCTTTGGATCCCATCATTCGGTGGCGAATAGCAGGTTTCCATTCTGGCTCATGGTGAATAATATTCTACTGTGTACATCTCAAATTCCTCCTTCCAGCTTGAGTGCACGTGTTTACAAGGTGCCTGTATACAATCTACCTCTAGCAGGGCTAGAGTGTGAGTGAGGCACTTGGTCTCCCAACACTCCTGCTAGCAGAAGTAAGGGAAAGATCATCTCAGGAAACTAAAGTGAGAGCGGCTAAGCGAAGTTATAAAAATATAGATTCCCATTGTATACTACAAGGCAAAAATAGTCTGCTGTTAAAAATAGCTATTGAAAATATCCCCCAATTTCCCAGGGCTCCTGGGAGGTCTACATTGGCCTGGGCTTCCTCCTTGGCCCACTCCCTTAGTATCTGATGAAATCATGTTTTTCTTAGCTGGCTGCAGAGGAAATCCTAGGATTGCATGGACAGGCAGTGTTATATAGGAATCTTTGTCTTGTTCTTAAAGTTAACATCGTAATTATAACATCTAGATGTCTGAGCGTATGGGAAGAGGCCTCACATTTCCCCTGTACAATGGCAGGCAACGCATGCCTGGTTTCCTTGGTTCCCTCTCCTATGCTGACTTCTCACTCTGGAACTTTGTGTCACTTACACGGTGAAAGGTCCTACACTGAACCAGGTCATTTAGAAGGGGACATGGCCAGGAGCTGGTTGGAAGCCTGAGTTGAGGCAGGACTTTCGTGGGGTTGCGGGTTTTACTGGAGCCAGAGAGAAAGTTGGGAGGTGGGAAGGAGGTAAGAAGTGAGGAGATCTGGGGCACTGGCCTGGAAGGGTGCAGATCTCTACCCCAGAGGGTCCTGGCACAGGGTACTTGAAGCTGTGGCCTGGGACTGAGTAGGGGAACTCCTGGCTCCAGAGCGCATTAGAATGATCTGGTCTGTGAGGGTGACCAGAGCTCTCTCAAGCAGGTACGTCCCTGGCAGGCATGGCTTGTAACAAGAAACAGGCACAGTTTGGCCTCAAGTGGAGACTGGATTCCTGGCATTACTCTCCCTTTCCACTCAGCACACCCCCGATAAGGGCCACGCGGGCGGGGTGGGGGGGGGGGCGTGAAGGCCAACGTTAATGCCCGCCGCTGGGTGTGTTGGTCTCAAAGCTTAAGCCCATGTAAGCACGTGGGGCTTGCTGAGGTCCCAGGCAGCCAGCCAGAACTCTCATTGCATGCACTGGCCTCCAGAACAATCCTTTAATCCCACCAACAATCCCTGAGACTAGGGACACCAATTCTCCTATGATTGCATTAGGAGCCCTACCACCCACGCCCCCCTTCCTCAGGACTGTCTACCTGATTTATGGTTGCCTGTTGTTCAAAACTTAGCAGGGTGTTCAGCCCTAGAAAAGAGCTCGTTTGACCCTGAAGTGTCTACTTTACATTTCCCAAACCCTCCATTACTTAAGTGTGCAATTCCATTACTGTAAGCGTTGGTGATTGATATCATTGCTGTGCATAAAGCCAAGGCATGCCAAGGAAGAATTCTTTGGTTTTCTGGAAGTTTTTTTTTTTTTTTTTTTTCCTCTCCTTTGGTGGTACTAGGGATCGACACAATGTCTTGTACCTGCAAGACAAACAGTCTCACCTCTGAACTCCACTCAATTCCTGTATGGCAGTGTGTATACATATACCTGTCCATGTGAAGTGACTTCCTCAATCCCTCAATCCCTCTACTTTAGCTTTGGAAGATAGAGTCTCTCACTGAGCCAGTGTTTCAGTTGGGCTGGCTGAGCAGCAAGGCCCCACCCCTCGGAGGGTGGGGGAGTGGCTGCCTGTCTCTGGTGCTTCAGTGACTATGTGCTGCCATGCCTGACATCTTATGTGGGTGCTAGAGATGTGGACACGGTCTTCATGCGTGTGTGGCTAACAGTTTACCCACTGAGTCACCTTTTCGGCCTCTACATGGCATTGTAAATTGTTGTCACACCCATTGAGAAGACTGTCCGGCCAAGTTAAATACAGGCTGAGGCCAACGCCTGAGAATCTAAAGGAAGTCTGAGGTGGAGGCTGGGTTCTCTAGGGGTCCTGTGAGTCTTTGGAGGATAACCCAGACAGGAACAGGTTCACTCTTCTGAGTGAATTAAAGGTTAAGCTCAGCTTCCAATTATCTATTGTTAAACATTGGCAACAGCTGCATTTTTACTGTATACTCTACTACTGGCTCCCAGACATATGATAAAATGCTGAAACTGATGTGGGGGAAATAATTTGGATATTTCCATGGAGCAAGGTCACTATTCAGTGTGACATTGGGAAATAGGTCTGGGATGTTCAGGGGCAGATGAAGTCAAACAAACATTTCAAAGCCGTAGCTCGGCAACCGATATCATCCAGTCTTCTAATCATAACTCCAGCAATGTTCTCCATTGTCTGTGTTGATGCTCTGACTCTTCACTGGGACTTGATGTTTACTTGTCCTTCCTATAGACAGGAGGCTGCCCCATGCTTGTGTCTTCACCTCTGTTGCTTCATCTCTGTCCCCAAGGCAACTCAGATGCCAAACATCCTCAGAAGGCTGAAGCTCCTTTATAATTGTCCCCCACCCCCCGCCCCCTGAGACAGAGTTTCTCTGCGTAGCCTTGACTAGCTTTGTAGACCAGGCTGGCCTCGAACTCACAGCAATCCACCTGCCTCTGCCTCCTGAGTGCTGGGATTGGCTCCTTTATAATTGTAACTGCCTTCAATGGACAGGAAGTCAGAATCTTGGCTGCATCCTAGCAACGATGCTGTCTTCTTAAAGAGACATATATTCCAGTGCTCACTGCTTGGTAGTTTCTCTTAGTCATCAGTAAAGATTATTTTTTAATTATTTGTTTGTTTTTATTTACTCTGTTTTCTGTGTGTGAATGTTTTGCCTGAATGTATGTGCACCTTGTGTGACGGGTGCCCAAGGAGGACAGAAGAGGTTATTGCATTCCCTGGAACTGGAGTCACAGATGGCTATGAGTTGCCATATGGGCACTGAGAATGGAACACGGTCCTCTGCAAGAGTAGCCAAAGCTCTTAGCCACTGAGTCATCTCTTCAGCCCATTTAAAAAATGTCTATTTATATGTATACGTGTGTATCTCACTATGGGTTTATGGGTCTGAATATAGGCCCGAATAGGACATCAGATCCCCTGGAGCTGGGGCTGCGGGTGGTTGTGGCACTCTTGATGTGGGTGCTAGAAACTGAACTTAGATTCTCTGCCAGAGCAGTATGAGCCATTGAGCCCTCTCTTTAGGCCCTGGGTATAACAATTTATAACATTCTCACAATCAGCCACTGTCCTACCTGTGTGCTACCCTAGACCTTGGAAACACGGTTGGAAACAGATGCTAAGCCCTGTTCCTCATGAATCATCTTAAATCTCATACTATGCCACGTTGAGAAATAATCCTAGTTTCCCACTAAGAACTTCTTGTGAAAACATATAAAACTGCACATCACCCCCATTACTCAGCAGACTATTTGGAGCTGAGCTATTTGGAGATGTCATATTCATGACCTCTTTTGTAATGGGGCGGGGGGGGGGTGGGTAGAGCACGCACTGTCTCAAATCCTAATTCAATACTTAACCTTGAACCTCTTACTGCCTGTAGGATATGTGGGAGCACTAACTTTCATTTTGAAACATGGTTTGGGACTGGTTCAGCACTTATGGGCACCTGCGGCTCTCCCAGAGGACTGAGGTATGGTTCCTAGGGGCCATATATTGTCTCACAACCGCCTGTAACTCCAGCTCCAGGAGACCCAACATGGCCTTCTGACACGGGCAGGTGCCCACAGAAATGTGGAGCATACACAGACACCTACACTTAATTTTCTTATTGGGCACTTTGTATTACTTTTGATTATTACATTTTCAAAGATCTGTTTATTTTTACTTTACGTGTTTGACTGTTTTCCTGCATGGCTTTATGTGCACTGCATGCATGCCTGGTACCAGCAGAGGGCAGAAGAAGGTTAGCAGATCCCTTGGTACTGGAGGTCCAGAAGGTTGTGGGTCAGCATGTGGGTGCTGGAAACTGAACTCAGGTCTCCTGCAAGAACAACAAGCACTCTGACCCGTTGAGCCATCTCTCCAGCTTCCCTTCTGCTTATATAATAATAATAAGAGTGGAGAAGTTGGGGCTGGGGAGATGGGTCCTTGTTTAACAGCTCTTAGTGCTCTTGCAAGAGGCCCTGGGTTCAGGTCCCAGCACCCACATGGTGGCTCACAACAATTTGTAACTCTAGCTCCAGGGAATCGATGCTCACCCTGGCCTTTGTTGACACTGCACGCACACGGTGTACATACAGAGTCTCAGGAACATACATACACCTGAAATAAAAGAAAAATCAGAAAGTTGAGAGGTCTATTAGCAATGACATGAACATGCCAAAACAAAATCTAAAAATACAGTAACAAAAACATATTATCCCAAATATTTGTTATCATTGTTGTTGGTTTGCTTTTGGCAGAATCTGACATAACCCAGGGTAACCTCAAACTCACTAAGCAGCCAAGAATGTGTATGCAATTAATTTTATAGTGGGGGAATTATGTTTTATTAAAGTTGTTATTAAAATGTCAACTGTTATAATGTATCAAAATCACTAAATTAATAGAAAATAAAAAATAAGCATGTAATACCTTATTTGTGAATAAAAAGCGTTTGACAACATTTGTCTCTGACTCAAAATCTCAACAAAAAGTACATCTGAAGGAGCATTCAACCTAGGCAGGTACAGTGGTGCGTGCCTGTCATCCCAGGATCTGGGAGATGGAGTCAGGAGACTCAAGAGTTCAAGGCCATTGCCAGCTTTAAAAGAGGGAGAAACAAGCTGGGCTACATGAGACCTTGTCTGTATGAAAATGAAAAGGTGGATGAAAAGAGAACCTAAGCTAAAAAGGAAAAGTCTAAGGCAAGGACTAGAGATGGGTTCACAGAGAAGGTAAAAGGGAAGAGGATTTTTCCTGTGATAAAGAAGAAAGAAAGGCCAGCCACCCTGGCCATTTCCGTCCATCATTGTATCCAAGATGACAGATAAAGCAAGAAAGTAAATAAAAGGAAGACATAAAACTGCTTTTATTCACAGACAATATAATGGCTTTTGTGGAGTGCAGACACGCAAACAACTAGAACAGGAAAAACAAATCACTGCAACTAGTATATGAGTTTAGCAATTTCAAAAGATACACACACCCATATATCCATATATATCCATATATGTATACATGTACATATATGTATATATATATGAAACTCAAATTTTAAAAAAATAAAATGGCCCCTTTTACAACACCAGTGATGTCCACTTTCTTCCAAGCTTGAAAAAAAAAAAAAAAGAGATTTGCCCTATCTGAAACAATGCAAGGGTAAAAACATGAAACAAAAGTTCTCAAGATAAAGACGTGTGGGAACAGGAAGAAAGGCTTCCCGAGACAGGAATGGGAAACAGTGGAGGTGACCTTTGCACCAAGCTCATCTTCCCTCCCTGAGGAACAGGAAAGGGAACCCAGAAGTCTCTCCTTCCTCATGTTCACAGCAACCCTTGTTTTATTCTGCATAGTGGCAGCACGGCTTGTTCTTTTTTTTTGTTTGTTTGTTTTTTGTTTTTGTTTTTTTCCTGGCTTTTGCTTTTCATTTTTGAGATAGGGTCTCAGGTACCCCAGGCTGGCCTTGACATTGAGAGAGGACAGGCTTGAACCCTGGTCCTTTTGCCTCTACTACCCAAATGGTAGGATCACACGCTGTTGCCACCATGCCCAATCCACTCACTCTAAAAACATCTCTATGTAAAGACATTCTCCTGTATAAAATATTCAGTTGACCCCAAGGTACATGATTTCCTACATCACTGGCTACATTACTATTTTGAACTTGTGAAACCAATTAAGAATAGAATAAAAAAAGTTGACTCAGTCACAAATGCTATTCTGGTCTAGAGGAAATTTTGCAGCATATAGAATTCTAGGTTAGCATTGTTTTCTTTCTCAAAAATTCTACTTAGATAGCATTTCTCTCTGTTGTTTTGCAGTGAAATGTTTTACATTTTTCTTTACAGACACACACACACACACACACACACACACGCACACACACACACACACGCACCACACACACACACACACACACAGAGGTACTGGAATTTTAGCCAGTTAACTTTAGGGCTAGAATGGCAGGAAGAGGAATGGATTGTCGGGTATAACTTTGGTCATGGCTAGAGTTGCCTGCTGGGAACTGGGACTCTTGGGGTGGGCTGTTCCTGGGAAGAACAGAGTTGAAAGAGCCCTGTTTAGCTGTTCCTGGTCTTCTGCCCCTCAGGCCCCCACACATCCCTCTTGTGTCAGTGGCCTCCTTATCTACTGTGGTCTGATCTTAGAAAACCAGGAAGCCAACCAGGAAACTCAGAGAGAAGGATGGCTCAGGGTGGCGCTAGGCATAGTGGGAAATGGCGAGGAAATGTGTCTGGGGTGGAACGGGAAGTTCCACCGCCCACTCCACAGAGCCACTTTGCAGTCCGCTGTGGAGACTGAAGAGTGTGAGGCTTGACTTTCTTTGAGCAAGGCCGATAGAAGCCAAACCACTTTATTCCAAAACATTTCCCTGAACATTTTGCAAAATAATAAAAATATGCCAAGCATTCGCCACAGAAGCAGGGCCAGGTTGACACCACGTACATTCTGTGCTTCTGGCTCTTACAGAGGAGGGGTCATGGCACACGGAAGAGACCATGAAGAGACTCGCCAGCGAGAGGACATGACACATCTTCACGTCTTATGGTTCCTCTTTGGAAAACTAAATTCAGCAGAGGAGCCGACAGAAGTGCAGCCAAGGCGTCTATCTCTAAGCTATCGCTAAGCAAATAACCAGCCAGAGAGGGCAAACATTCATTTTTCCGGCCATTCCTCCCGCTCAGCATATTTATGAAGTGCCTTGCCCTCTTTCTGCATTGCCCTCTCCCTTTCTCTTATCCTTCTAGACCCTTCCTTACCCCGAGTTCTTGCTTAATAAAGTAATAGCTGATGCGTTCTGACCTCTCCCCGGAATAATTACATCAGCCTGTTGTTATTGATTTTGTTTCTAAGGCCCATGAAATCTGCTCATGTCCCACCTCGGGAGTGGTGGGAAGAGAAGGCACGTCCTTAAGATTTTCCCATAAACCAGATGTTTTCTTCAAGCCTTCCATCTTCGAAATAGTTTCTCTGAAGAAAGATTAGCAAGAATGATAAAGCTTGATCTTGTTTTCTCAGCATACCACGAGTCCACACCCAAATATCTGGCAGTTCCTGCTCGGGAGCAGTCATGCTATTGAGACTCTTTTTTTTTTTTTTCTTTAAAGCAACACACAATACCCCCTCAACTTGCTTCTTAAATAAACAATGTTCTGCCTTCTCAGTGATTCTCAGTGATTCCTTTTCAATTGCTACCGGAAACAGTGAAACAGCAAAACAGCACCGTAGAAGATGTCTCCATTCAACGCCTCACACATCCCTGTGTAATGAAATAAGATACCTTTATTAGTCTCTCAAATGCTACAGCTTTGAGAACTCGGCTAGGTCTTATCCCGAAGCAAGGAGGTGGACTCAGCTGATTCCTTCTGAGGATAGATAGCACGCTGTATCCTGCCTGGCAGTCCAGGAGAGCTCCACGCCTGTCCCAGCTGATGTCTCCAAGACCAGACGGATGCTGAGTGAAGTGGTCAACTCCAGATGTCATGTAACCTGCTTGCCTTCTCAGCCAGGGGAACATTTGGCAAAGGCTCAGTGTACTTGTGGCTTGTGCAACTGCGCCCCATGGGTGCTACTGGCCTCCAGGGGGTTGGGCCCAGGAATGTTTGAAAGTTTTTACATTGCATAGGGAGCTCTCCACAACAAAGAATTCTGTGGCCCAAAATGCTATAATAGAACCCCCTTCAGTGGCTGAGGCCAACTTGAAGGCATAACACAGATCATGATCCTTCTGTAAATTTACTTACTTATTTATTTATTCATGAATTCATCATGTGTATGTGTGTCTGTGTGCGTGCCTGTACATGTACCCATAAGCACACGTGGAAGTCAGAGGATGATAGCAAGCATCTCTTGCTCCATCACTTTCACCTTATTCCCTTCACAGAGTCTCTCAATGAACCTGGAGCTTGTAGTCTGGGCTGGCCAATGACCTTCTAGAATCTGCCTGTGTCTGCCCCTCATGATGCTAGGGTTACAGGCACACTTGGCTATGTCTGGCTTTTACATGGGCTCTGGGGGCTTGAACTCAGATCCTCCTACTTATGCAAATGCTCTTGCCCACTGAGCCATCTCCCCAACCCCTGATCACACTCTGTAATGCAGCGCTAAGGCCATGTCAACCCCGTGGTAAGCCTTGGCATTGGTCCTGTGGTCTTCAGTTCACACCATTTGCTCATCTTCCTCCTTATGTTTCTCCCTCTTTTTTTTTCTCCCTTTTCCATTATTGCTCAGCTCTAAGAGGATGTTATCTTTAGAAATGTGGTGAGGCTAGATTTAAAATTAATTTCCAAGAATGCTTACCTGAATTCTAGGACACCTGAAGTCTAAGACTTGAAATTTGAAGGAACAGACACAGCATTGTTGGAAGGATAGGAAGACGGCCCTGTGCCAGGGACTATCTCCTCAGCATTCAGCCAGCCATACATGGAGCTTGGGCTGTTCAGTTGTGGGAATCTTGTCTCTTTCTCATGAAAGAAAGCTTTCTTAGTAAGACCCAGAGCCAAGAGCATGTGGAAACTAGTTGGAGTCACCAGAGGCCTAGGACATCATTGAGCAAGTGGACTGGCATTATAGCAGAGCAAATACAAGTTTAAAACAGAGGTACCTCGTTTTTTGAGTTACTTTTATAAATCTGTATTCCTACTCCTTAATTCGTTCTAATGTTCTTTCATACAATCTTCAGATGTGTCATGTGGCCTCACCTTCTCAAGCTTCTCCAGTGGGTCAGAGAGGAGATGGTCTGCCATCTGCAACGCCGTCCCTTCTACAGTTATGTCTCTCTTGAAAACAACTCTCTTATTAACTCGAATCTGTCTTGATCGTCTTCTCAATTTTAGATAAGATTGACTTAGATGATTAGCTACAAATAATAGCACTGTTGTCATTCTCATTTCTGTACTATGACTGTGTCTTGCTGTCTAATCAGATAGAGCCTCCAAACCCACAAAAGATAAACAAGTTTCCCAGTTTGACACTTCTGGGAAGCTCTTAAATTCCTGTCAGAAACTGAGAACTGAAGGATGGACTGCTGAACAAGACAGAGCTGCACCCCAACAGACCCCTGGATGACCTGCCCTCACGTTCTCTAGCGGAAAGGAGCCCAACTGAACAGCTAGAAGTATGTAAGCCTATGAGAATAATAAGAGAACATGACCTGGACCTACAGAACCCAGAGGTCTTTGAAGACTCATGGACAGGATTTTTAGTTAGCTTTCTGTTACTGTAACAAATACTTGAGCTAACTGGCTGATCAATGTATAAAGCACAAAAGTTTATGCTTTAAAAAAAAAGTATATATATATATATATATTTTTTTTTTTCCTCATGAATTACAGGCTGATCCCATTGGCCCCATTGCTTTCATACTTTAACTGAAGGGAGCGCATGTTATAGTAAAGTCAACCACTCCTTGGCCTAGAAGCAATACAGAGAGAAAGGGAGAGAAGAGGAGCAAGAAGAGAAGAAGAGAGAAGAAAGAAACCGGTTCCCATTGATTTCTTGGAAGGTATGTGTCCCCAGTGACGTAATGAATGCTTGCCAAAAACCGCTCTGAGGTTCTACAACCTTCCTAAGTGCCAAGCTAAAGATGATGCCATTGACACTGGGGCCTCTGAGAGACATTTGAGCTCCCAATGACAGCAACATCCAAACTGAGGTGGGAAGTAGATAAAAGCAGGTGGTGTACAGCGAAGAGGGGAGAAGCTTCCAAGCCAAATGCTGGGCAGCTGTTTCTTCCAAGTGAAGCACTCCTCCTGGGGTGGGGGGAGGAAGAAATTCAGCCAAAGATATGTTTTATTTACAATAAACCCAACCCCTGCTGATACTCTACAGGGAAACGCCCCCCCCCCCAATGGAACACAAAACCAAAAAACAACCAAAAACCCAACACCATTTAAAAGAATAAATAAAATAAGCAGATTAAGAAGAACAAAGTGAAAAACACATACATTCCACTTTAAGTCATAGTTTTAAAACAAGTCTAACTTGAGCCTGGCCCTTCTGCCTCTGCTCTACTCCAATAGTATATTTCTCCTCTGAATTGTCCATTTGGCAACTGCCAGTCTTAATCTTTTGAAGTTGTATTTTCTTTCTTTTTCCTGATTACATATATTCCTGGTATAGTCTGTGCACTTCTTTTCTTCCCCTAGATTTTCCTCCTGAACAGTAGGGCCTCTATGTCAACCTCACAGTGTCCGTCACTGGACATAACCCCTAACGTGGGTATAGACAAGCTGCTCATGTTTTGTCTGATGATCTTTAACGATGAAGACAGACTTGCTTAAAACACTCCTGTGGCGTGACACTCTTAGGAGGACCATGCTCAGATAGCCATCCTTCTGTCCTCTTTTTTCCAACAGTGTGCCTAAAGTCTCCCATATGAATTCTAAAATTGCCTTGCCATTTCTTAAAGTTTTTTTTTTTCTGTATTTTTTTAAATCTATAGACTATTTTTTGAAGACCAAGTCTTTGCACTGTTAAGCCCTCGCAAATACATTTAACAATACACAGCTCTGCATTCCTTCCACTCCTCACCAGTGTTCTTTATTAGATGGTTCCTCCTGTTTTCTGGTAGCTGAGTCTAATCCCAAAGGAAGTCTAGTTTTGTAAGCATGTGGGCATGCTTTGGTGAATAGCATCATAAGTTTTGTTTATAATTTCCCACTTGTTACTACTGCAAAAAAAGACTAGTTTCTCGTTACCTCGTCTCCCTCAATCTCACTTAGTTCTCTGTTATGGATGCTAATTATTTCTTGATTTTGGAGAGCCTTGACATGAAGAATCAAGTTGCTTCAAGTTAAAACATCTTTGCCTTTCTCCTCTGTGTGCCTCAACACGCACTGTGTGCCTCAACATGCACTCTGTTCTTTAACTGGGTAGAACCTCCAAGCCTATGCCCCACTGAGTAGCAATGATAGAGCTCCCACTGTTTTCTAGAAGCTGCCACTGTCAGAACAGCATGCCTGCAGACACCTCTGAGAAACCTTAGATCATGTGGTAAGTTTGAGTGTAGGGGAGCTATGGTTTGAATGTGAGCTATCTTCCATAAGCCCATGTGTTTGATCTGTTGGTTCTCAGCTGGTGGTGCTGTTTTGGAAGATCATAAAACCTTTAGGACTTGGAGCCTCGTGTTGGAAGGACCCCTCTGTTTGAGGTTGCAGTCCTCCCAGTCTGGATAGCCATTCTGAGTTAGGTGCAGGACCCTCTTTCCGCAGCAGGGCCTCCGGCTCTCTGCCTGACTCCATCTGGAGAGTGTCTTTAGACATAGGTGCCCCTAAGCACATTTGATATATGGCTTTTGACAGTTTCCTGCTAGCTCACCCTTCCCTGTGTGTCTAGGATAATTAAGTACTGTGTTCCATTCACATGATAGCAGAGTGCTGCCAAATGCAAAACAAGCATCCTTCAAGTGCCTGGTTTTAACCAGTTATGTACACTTATCCTGGAAACCCCCTTACACACTCCCCAAAGACTATATAGCTTTTGTTCTCCCAGAGGAAAGTTGAACTATCTCCCTGAAGTGGTTCCTGGAATGTTCTATCTCTGTTGTGTTTGAGGCCTTCCAGGCTCTGCACCTTGCCTTCTTTTCCTCTTGCCTTCATGGGCTGATGGCCAACAGCTCCCCAGAGAGGAGGAGAAACAAAGCCTCACTGGGGGGGTGGGGGGGGCGGGGTCTCTGTGGGTGGGCCTTGATGTTTTAGAGATCAACCCTACTTCCTGTTCCTCCTCAGTTTCCTGATTCTAAATGTCATGTGAGCAGATGAATGGTATCCCCTCAAACTGTAAGCCAAAGTGAACCCTTCCTCTTTGAAGTTGTTTTTGTCAGGTATTTGTCATAGCAACATGAAAATGACTGATACAAAGGCTGACTTCTGTTCTTCTTTCCAGAGATCATCTAGGGAACTGGGAAAATGCAGAACGGAAAGGACAGTGTGTCAGTCAGATGGCAGTCAGATGTCCTCAGAGCTTTAGGATGAGGTAATATCTGAAGTGAGCTTGCATCAAGAAGGGCAGAAAAATTTACAAGGAGCCAGAATTGACTCTGGTTCCTTAGCACAACATAGTACATATTTGGAGAGTGAGTAGGATACTGGCTGTTGATTTGGGGACTTATCACTGGTGACATCCTAAAAAGGACTTACATGGATCTGCTCCTAAAAAAAAGCAAGCATGAAGACAGGTCAGCGAGTATCAGCACAACCAGCTGATGGTCCAGCCCATAGGCTTTCCCTTAGGAACTTCATGTTGCCATAGAAACCCATCACAACATAGAAAACCACCCTGAGCAACAGGAAGAGGGAGGAAGCAACTGAGCTGAGGTTTCCAAGGCCAGATGGAGATAGCTCATAATGGAATCCTGTTTTGTATGGGAAACTGAAGTTGTGTGTTTTCCACATCTGAATTTGGGAAACGATCCCCGTCTCCTACAGTATTGCTGACCTTCCTCCATCCCTCACAACACCTGCCAGCGATTTAGCAATGTGCTCCACTGTGACAAACGTAGGCCCATTCTTACCCCTGAATGCTTAACCTCCCCCTTTGCTCCCTTCTATGTCATCAATGAGGATGTCTGATAAGAAGATGGCATTTCATTTCACCATGCCTCAGATCTAATTGGTATCTGAATTTTACCATATAATTTCCCAATCCTGATGTCACAAAGGAGAAAAGAAAACCTACAAAAATTAAAAGGAAAGCAAAGAGCTTGGAGAAAGTTTGGCTAGGGGGATGTTTAATGCTGCTGCTCTTGGCTGTGAGGCTCTGTGCAGTTCTCAACGAGGGGCTATAATCAGAAGGGTTTGAACTTTGATGATATTGACAATTTCCCATGTCAGGCCTATTGATTAGCCACAACTTCAAATTTTTTGTCAGCCTTTTCCATTTTAATCTTCACTCAAGCTGTCTCGGGCATTACTTGTGTAAAGATGAGCATAAGTACCACTTTTGAAAAGCTATGCACAGTGTTTAAGTTAAATAGAAAATCTTTGGTATTTTCTACAAATATAAATGTTATTAGAATGGTAATCCCTGATGGTTCAGTGGTTAGGAGTAGTAGCTACTCTTTCAGAGGATCTGATTTCAGCTTATAGCTGCCTGTAGCTCCAGGTACAGGAGCTCAGAGATGCTCTTTGGCTTCTAGAAGAACCTGCATGCACATCATGCACATGATGCACAAAACTCTCTCATCTCTCCTCTTCTCTCGCTCTCCTCCTCTCTCTCATCTCTCCTCTTCTCTCTCTCTCTCTCTCTCTCTCTCTTCCTTTCTTACACACACACACACACACACACACACACACATATACATTTATTTTTTTTTAAAAAATCAGTGATAAATTCTCAGTGAGATAAAGAATGCTCTCTATCTATCCATCCATCATCCAAACAAGTCTAAAACCTTCTATTGTGTGTTATGCACTGGGCTGGTCTCTGTTCTAGAGGATCTTAGTGTCTACAGGAAGAAAGCAATGCATGGATAAATACAACAAGTAAATAAATAACAACAAAAGACAGCTCAAAGAAGTACACGGTATGAAAAAGAAAAGACAGAATTCTTAGTTAAAAACTTAATTGAGATGAATTCTGAAGATGAATAAGAATCTCCTAGGGTAATGAAAATGTCTTATAGAACTGTGTGTGTGTGTGTATGGGTACATGTGTGCATATATGAGTGTATGTGTGTGTGTGTGTGTGTGTGTGTGCGTGCGTGCACGTGCACGAAGTTAG
Source organism: Acomys russatus (assembly GCF_903995435.1). NCBI lineage: Eukaryota > Metazoa > Chordata > Mammalia > Rodentia > Muridae > Acomys > Acomys russatus. Next base: position 41,750,051 of record NC_067168.1, on the reverse strand, counting down.
ACCATAATGCAGCAATTGTGTTTGCCACAAGGGTTTGCAGAAGAGAGCAGGAGTTAGAAATAAGTCGCAGGTTAGATCATGATGGATAAGAATGTTCCATAAAGCATGTGTCTGCATCATAATGCCCATGAGGAGAAAGTGGACACAAGAGACAGACTACACAACATGAATGTGTTAGCCAACAGGTTCAAAATTGAATTGAAGGCCAAAATGAGTGATTCCTAGACTAGGGGTAATGATTTTAAGGTCATTAGTTATACAATCAAGAAACTTCTGAAAATTTTCTTAGAAAATAACAAAATGAATAAAACGCAATTTTATAAGTTGTATAAGGTAGACATGGAGCTTTGGCATCTATACAGACATCCTGTCACAAGAAAACTTAAAGAGAAAGAAAGAATTATACACCTAATTAATTGTGTGAATAAGGTTAGCAGAAACTAGATGCACTACCTGGATTAAAGACTGTTTTATCCCTTTGAAAAGACTCATGTGTTGGCAATTTTTCTCATTGTTGTGAACAAACACCGAATAAGGTGCAGTTTAAGGGAGGAAGGATTTTTCTCTGGCTCACAGTTTGAAAGGACACAGTCTACCACAGTGGGGAAGGCTTAGTAAGAAGCACATGTGACTACAGGGATATCAGGTTGTTTACATCTCTGAGGACAAAGAAACAAAAGGAGAGAAGTGCTGTCACTCCACTGGCCTTCTGTTCTTTTGAATTTTATTCCCCTTAAAACCTCAGCCCATAAATAATTCAACCCACATTTAGGATCGGCTGCTAACCCTCACAGACAATTCAGCTGTTTCCTAGCTGATTGCAGACTCAGTCAAGTTGAGGACAAAGTTTATGGCTTGGTTTGGATGCCAAATAAAAAATGTTCTTAGATCAATTGGAACAGGGCAGCCAGGAGACAGTGAGGATGCAAATATTGCTTCTAAGTCTTCTTCACTGTTGTCTCTCTGTGTCTTCTTCTCTGTCTGTCTCTGATTCTCTCTGTCTGTCTCTGTGTGTCTCTCTCTGCCTCTGTGTGTGTATATCTGTCCGTCTCTGTCTGTCTGTCTCTGTCTCTCTGTCTGCCTCTGTCTCTGTCTCTCTGCCTCTGTGTGTGTGTGTGTCTGTCTGTCTGTCTCTGTCTCTCTGTCTCTGTCTATCTGTCTGTCTGTCTGTCTGTCTCTCTGTCTGTCTGTGTGTGTGTGTGTGTGTGTGTGTGTGTGTGTGTGTGTCTGTCTGTCTATCTGTCTGTCAATCTCTCCTTTTGAACTTCATTCTTCCTGGAACTAGGGACTAGGAGGGGGAAAGAGCAACATTTGGGTTAGAGTTTGAAAAGATTGAGGAAGGAAAAATTATCATAAACACAATAGTCTATGTTTTCTTTGTCTTATCGAAGAGGAGGCTAGAAATCAAACATAAGAACTGCAAAATGTTTGGCCCACAGAGAAAAGTTGGATATCTGCATCTGTGTGCAGGCAAAGGAAAAATTTCTTCAGCCCATGTCATCATCAGAAATGCCATCTGCTTCCTTTGAGACATGGTCTCTCGCTGGCCTGGAGTTCACTAGTCAGTATGCTCCAGGGATCTGCCTGTCTTTGCCTCCCATTACTGGGATTATAAGTGTGTACCACCACACTTGCTAGTTTTATGTCAGTTCTGGGTCTTAACTTGGGTCTTCATGTTTATGTGTCAAGCACTTTCCTTATGGGACTATCTCCACAGGCCAGCACCAGAAGTTTCCATTTCTTGACAAAGCACAAAAAGAAGCCAAAATCCTGAGTGTAAATGACAGCAGGTGGGACAGAGGGGACATTTGCACTTGACTATCCACCTTAAGGATATTTCTTCCTCAGGGTTTTATAGGCTTGCTGCCTACTGAAAAATACATCTCTGTAAATGAAATCAGCATTCATTAAACTCACTGAGAGATTTAGTTAGCAAAATAGCCTAGATATTTTATTGGGTTTTACAACAGGGAGCACTCTGAGCATTTAAACATCAAGGCAGGAAGCAACTAAGTAGAGAAATTAGTATGCAGAGGGAGGGCCCTTTGGGGCTCCTGTGCCTCTTTGGAGAGAAAAGATACCCAACAGAAGACTAAAGTCAGACAGATGTTTATTTGCTTTGGATCCCAAAGCAATAACCCTAGTGAGCATTTTTTCACCAGGACTCTATTATTTCTTTCCCACTGGCACAAGTTCCTGGCCTCCACCTGGTTCCCCTTTGTTGTCACAGCTCTTCCAAGATGGCTTTTGAGATCTTCCATCCCCTGTGGGCCAAGGATGGTGATGAACACACCACCATGTGCCAGAAGTAACAAGCAGCACAGAACCATTGCTGCACACAAGGAAAAGCAGCATTCCCCCACGAAACCCTTCAGTCACTTGAAACTTGAGTTTTTACTAGAAATTCAACTTCTAAAATAAAGATAAATCCCCTACAGAGTATATCTCAACTTTTCAGGACATTACATGTGTAAGCATATCCAAGGCCCCAGGAGCTGCACCTGATAAGGCATGGGTTACATAGGGGGCTGGGCATGCAGTGTGTTCTAGTCTCAGTTCTCAGGAGCCAGGAGAGCCACATGAGAGTGAAGTCAGCCTGAGCTATACAGTGAGTGCAAGGGCAGTATGGGCTACATAAGTAAAACAATACCATGTCTTAAAGAAACCATAAGGAGAAGGAGGGGGGGTGGAGGGAGAGGAAGGAGAGGAGGGGAAAGAGGAGAAGAGAGGCAATATAAGAAGAGGGTAAGAGAAAGGGAGGAGGAACAAGATGAGGGAAGGAGCCTCTGCCTTCCTAGTACTAGAAGAGAGAAAGAAACAAAAACAGAGAGACCTGAGACCTTGAGTAGAGGTTGCAAAGAGTCAGGTGGACACAGGGATTAAGGAGTCAAGTTAGACGCCTGAAATAAGGATACGTCTGTGTGCAAAGGCTTTCCCATCTTTCCTCTTGGAAACTGGCTGGCCAGACCTGAGCTCCATGGGAGGGGCCTGAAATCTGGAGGGGCTGAAGCATATTTTGTCTTCCTCACAAATTACCTTCTCAAGCCTGATGTGCTCCAGATGTTGCTCATGTCAGGCCAAAGCAGAAAAGGGAACACCAGCAGGCAAAGCTTAACACACAAAGACATTCTAGTTCCTCCAGAGAAGAACACTGGGGCACCAATGGTAGTTTAGAATGTTCTCATTCAACCCCCAGTAAAAAAAAAAAAAAAAAAGAAAACTTACTCAAAATTTAATGCTAATATGTATTTTAAGTTTTTCAATGAATTCTAGTACTAGTCTAGCATGAGACTTTCTGTACAGTAAGTTGTGGTGGACTCTGTAATTTAATTTAACTCCCCCATAGGGGCCCAGTAACTGACATGAAAATTCACAAGCATGTGTCACGGTGGAGCACGTCTATAATGTCAGATCTCAAGGAGACAGAGACAGGTGAATCTCTGTGAGTTCAAGGCCAGCCTGGTCTACAAAGAAAGTCCGGGACAGCCAAGGCTACAAAGAGAAACCCTGTCTTGAAAAAAATATTTCAAAGACATTTAATTGGGCTCACATATATTCAAAGGTTTAGTCCATTATCATCATGGCTGAAAGCATGGGGACACACGAGCAGACATGCCGCTGGAGAGGTAGCTGAGAGTTCGACATCTGGACCATCAGGCTGCAGGAAGAAAGAGACAGTAGGCCTGGCTTGAGCATTTGTAACCCCAAAGCCCACCCTCAGTGGCACACTTCCTCCAACAAGGCCACACCTCTTAATCCCTTTCAAGTAGTGCCACTCCCCCTAATGACCAGGCAATAAGCCTATGGAGGCCATTCCTATCAAAACCACCTCTCTATGTATATTTAGCTCTCCCTAAAGACAAGTACATTTTGTATATTAGTTACTTTTCTCACCCCTGTGACTACATATTCAACAGGAAGCAACCTGAGAGAGGAAGAGCTTATTTTGTCTTACAGTTTGAAGGGATATAGTTCATTGTGTTGAGGAAGACATTACAGGAGGAAATAGCTGGTCACATTGCATCCACAGTCAGGAAGCAGTGAGCTCAGTTTGTTTTCGCCCTTTTATTCAGCCATGAAATCCTCCCCATAGAATGAGATCCGCCAAATTTCAAGTGGGTCTTCCCACCTCAATGAACCCTAATCTCTAAACTCCTTCACAGGCAAGCCAGAAGATCTGTTCCCGTTGTGACTCTGAATCCCACCAAATTGACCATCAAGATGAACCATCACATACTGTAACAAACAGCTTGAGGCAATAGCAGGACATCTGTTGAATGGTAGCAAAAAGGAAATGTTTTATATATGCTTTCATCCAGGAATCCATGGGAAATTACAACATTTTAAAAACACAAAACAACAAAAAACAAACAAAAAAAACCCCACAATCCTACGCTTTTATTTTATACAGCTTTCAAGATGAAATAATGGAGACATATTTAGGTCAAAGAGTTCTGCGGGTTGAAAAATAAGGATCATTGTAATTGTACCTAATCTTTATTGTTTCATATTTTTAAATGGAACGTACTCTGGAAAAAAAGCCATTCATCAGCGAGAAGTCACAGCTCACCACTCAGCAGAATTAAATTCTCTGATGTGAACTCCTTTTCCAGGTACGCCACATGCTAATCAGTCATGTCCTATAACATGATCCACTTAAATCATTAAACTGCGTTTTTCAGGTCTCCTGTGCTGTGTGAAAAGAACAATGGGATCTTTAATGAGAGAATTTCATGCTTGAGTGTTCACATCTTTAGAGGAAAGAAAGCCAGTGTTTTGGAGGGACTGATGAAAACATCAAAGCGTTTCCTGGGGTAAACGGAAAAAGCACGCCCTCTTTGTTTGTCCTCCTCTAGCTTGAGCCCAGAGCCTCTGAAAATCCATTAATATTTAACAAAACAAGCGCCCTCTGCTCCCTTTTCAAAGAGCCGATACTGTGAAGCTGAGTAAAATGGAAATGATAGTGTAACTCATTATAGCATCTGGTTACAGGCTTGGCCAATGAAAGAAAGATATGCTCTGAGTAAGCACAGGTGTTAGGTCCCCACACACAAGTGAAAGTCCAATCCCTGAACAAAACCGTATTTGGAGATAAGGATGTGAGGGTTACTAGTTACTATCAATCTGGCAGGAATCTAGACTCACCAACCAGGCAAACCTCTGACAGGGAGTTTGTAGACTGGGTTAGTGGAGGTTGAGAGACATACTTCACATGTGGGTGACACCCTTCTGTGGGGCAGGAGTCCTGGGTGGAATAAGAAGAACAAAGCGAGCTTGGCACCAGAGTTCATCTCTCTTCTCTTCTTGATCATGAGTACAACATAAGCAGCTGCCTCCTCCACCGGCTTCCCCCATGTCTTTCCCCACCAAGGTGGACCACACTACCAAACTGTGAGCCAAGATAAAGCCTGCCTTCCTTAAGGATGTTGTCATATCACTGAGAAAATTAAGTCAGAGCATTGATGTCATATTTAAGGCTCAGTGAGATGAGGTCATAAGAAGGGGCCATGTGCCAATGTGTCCATGTCTTTATCAGAAGAGACAGGAGGAATGTGGGCATGTAGAAGGCCACGTGATGACACCAGAAGGCAACAGCCATTTGTAGGCCAACAGGGAAGGATTCGCAAACCCAGTCCTGTCCACACCTCAGCCTTTGACTTCCGGGCCTGAGAACTTTGATTAAAAACAAGTTTGTTGTTGCCTACATTTCCCACCTCTGCTATATCAGTCCCAAAGCCCAACACAGCTACCCTTAAAAGTGAGGACATTGTTCTCTTAGAATTTTATCACCAGGATTGCCTTGTCAAATCCATTTGTTTTCTTTCTCCAATTAATCTGTTCCTTCAGCCAATGCTAATGTATTAGTCACTTTTCTTACTCCTGGGGGAGGGGAGGGTATGACAAAAGCAATTTAGGGAAGAAAGGGTTTATTTTGATATAGTCTACTGTCATGGGAAGGCATGGTGGCAGGAATATGAGGCAGCTGGTGACATTGCATCCACAGTCAGGAAGCAGAGGAAAATGGATTCTCATGCTCAGCTTGCTTTCCCCTCTTTTCCTCAGTCTAGGGCACCGTCCCATGGATTGGAAACACCCACATTTCAGATGGTTACTTCCACGTTGTCTATTTGAATCTAGAAAATCCTTACAGATATGTAGAGGTTTGTCCCCTAGATGGTTCTAGATGCTGTCAATCTTAGAAGTAGTGTTAACTATTGCAGCCCAGACCAGCTTAGTAAACTGATATTTTAACAATTTTATTCCTAAGAACCACCCTCTCATTAAGCCTGTATGTCCTCAAAGAACAGGAAATGACTCATGCAACCTGCAATGCAACTTCAGATCACAATGGAATCTGGGACAATTGAGAATCCAGAGCAAAGTTGCCTCGACAGAGCATCAGGGTGTCTTTGGAAAGAGATGACATTAAAGCCAGAGTGAACAGGAAAAGACAAAACCAAGGGGAATGCTGGGAGAGAAGCATTTGACATGAGCAGAACAGATATTTCCTCCTGATGAGAGTGAACTTGGCTTGCTTGTGGTCAAATACTGTTATCACTACAGTACTCTGAACAAGCGGGCAGTGGTATGACATATCTGATAAGCCTCTAAACCCATAGGCCAAATACATCCTTATCCTTTGAAGGCATTTGCATCAGGTGTTTTGTCATAGTAAGATCTATTTAATTATCTAGCAAGTTGCTATCCGTCTCCTCTCACCATACTTTAAGAAGCATAAGAGGAAGAGACTGATCATCTTGTCTACTGTGGCCCTCACATCCATGCCAGATGGAGGGACTGACAGTATTTCTAGCTAACTAGGGATGCTCTAGTGGGATTCCCAGGACAGCTCTCCACAGTGCATGTATGATGGGGAGACTAGGTGAGGCAGACGGCTCTCCTCTCCCTTGTACCCAATGAGGTGAATGGGATCTCCAACAGGCATTCACTAGTCCTAAAATCTTGCACCCATTTCCTCCTATTTTTCACATGTGTCCAGAAGGACTGGCTTGCTCTGCATCCAGCTCATAGTGTCAATTCTATTCTGAGTGATTTGTAACAAATTCACAGTTCTAGTAAAGAAGGAACAACTAGGACTTCCAACATCCAATAAGAGAAAATGGACATGACATCAAAGATACAGGGACGTTTACCCTCTGTGAGAGTATGACAGCCAAGACAGTGTGAGAGAGAAATGACATCTAGGCTGGGCTCTGATGGATGACCATGACCATGGGAGCAAGGATGGCGATGTGTGTAAGGCAGCAGCTGCTGAAGTCAGCCTCTGTCCGTGGACATGACCTCTTCCAAGGCCCGTAAGTCAGCTGGGGTGAGAGGCAACAGCCACTTCCTACAGTTAGCTGTGGACATACAGATGCTGAAGCCCCAACTCCGCAGCCCGGGTTGGTAGGCAAACACCATCAGAGTTCACCGTCAGGTCAGAGTTCAGTGGCTGAGTGTAATCAACAGATGTCTGTGTTTAGTCTGCACTGTGTAAAGAATTCAGTCTGATGATAGTATTAAAATTGGGGGAATTTTGGGTCTCCTTTGGAGAAATACCTACTTGGTTTCTTTGCCCATTTTTAAACTGAGTTGTTTTGTTGTTGTTGTTGTTGTTTGTTGTTTGTTTGTTTGTTTGTTTTCCTATTGGAGGTAGGCATTGCTATTGTTCCCTTTCTGACATATGGCTTGCAAGGCTTTTCTCTGTTTTGTTGATTAGTTCCATGTCATGAATACTCTGTTTAGTTTGATTGAGCTGTGAGCAGAGGACTTTCCTCTCCTTTCTTCTATGGTTGAGGTCTTCCACTCAACCCTTTAGTCCATTTTAAGTTGATGCCTTTGTAAGTTCAGTGTCATTCTTTCACATGTGGCATGCAGTTTCTGACATTCATTATTTTTAGTTACATTCTTTGGTGAGTAGAAGTTCTTAATTGTCACAATCACAGATTCACTGGCCTCATCCTTTCTTGGCAGGACTTTTCTGGCCTGTTTTAGATATTTGGACTCTTCATTGCTTCGTTACTTTGACATCTACCTAAATATCAGTTGTATTTGTGCATTGGCTTTTACCCCATGACCAGGACAAGTATACCTATTAACTATGTGTTCAGTTGTGACTTGTCACACTAAGATCTGCACGGCAATCCTGCAATTCAACCATAACAGAGATGCTTTCAATATTTTAGGTGAGTAAACTCTTATTCATATTTTCTAGAAATTCTGCTTTAGATTCAGAGAGGTCTTTTCTACTGAAATAGGTTAAAAATGTTTTTTAAACTGTGAGTATTTTGACTTTATCAAGAATCTTATCTGCATCTATTGAGATAATCATAACTCCTTCTGGATTTTTACAAATATGAAATTTTGCGTTGATTGGTGGTTGGGCTTCTTTTTTCTTTTTGGTTTCTTGATAGCCTTCGCTTGGCTGTCCTGGACTCGCTTTGTAGGCCAGGTGGCCTTGAACTCACAAAGATTCACCTGCTTCTCCTTCCCAGAGTGCTGGGATTATAGGTGTACGCTACCATGCTGGGCTTGACTAATGTTCTTACCAATGAAAACTTGACTTTTCTGATGAGAATCTCACTTGCATGTGGTGCTTTAAGGTCACTGATGGGTGCTGTTGGGAAATGTATTGTGGAAGCTGTTTCCCTCATGTGCAGAAAGGATTGATCTGCAAATCAGTCACAAGATACATCAATCTTCCTTCAGTTTCGGTGTTAGGAGCCCAATGAATCAAGGCTGTGATTCCCACTGCATCCTTTTCCGGAGGGGAGGAGGCTAGGGGCAGGCCACCTCTATGCAGTCAGGAGTCTGTTCTGCTGAGGTCTGCTCTGTTTCTGAGCTTTGCTCTCCTACTGAGATGCAGCCATCCAGCCCCTGAAATACATGTTTGTGGAACACCCTCCTTTGAAATGCCCTGATATTAAAATTTTAAAATTCTATCTCATCAGCAGCACCAGCTTGCTAAAAGGCTGTGCCTGATGCTTGCTTTAGCATTCAGCGCTCCCCTCTGCCTCCTTAGGTGCCTCTGCTGGGGCACAGCTGACAATTCTGCGCAGAATTCTAGAGTGGCAGATCCCTTTCCTCTGGGTCTGTAGAGCCTCCTCACGCTCCGGCTTACTTCCTGGTTCTCATGCCCGATGCTTGTCACCTCAGGCTAGCCTTGGAAATGCTCAGGCTGTCACATTTAAGCTTGGCAACTTAGTAGACCATCACAACTTAGTAAATGTCACAGTACAGAAAATGATTTGGTGGCCACGACACACTCCAAAAGCCTGCCTGCTCTCCAGAGCTGCTTACCAGCTGCTTGTTCGTTGTTTCACCTTATCCAGCACTTGTAGGATTTAAGCAGATGGTTGGCCTATATGGGCTACTCCATCATTTAAAAGAAGAAGAAGAAGAAAGAAGAAGAAGAAGAAGAAGAAGAAGAAGAAGAAGAAGAAGAAGAAGAAGAAGAAGCAGCTACATTCCAGGAGAGTTGCTGATGGTGGACTTTCTGTGAGTCTCAAGTCATCATTATGGGCAACCCTGACAGTTATTCCACCCCTCCCATGAAGCTGGGTCTTGTTCAATTCTATCTATCTATCTATCTGTATAGGTATTAGATTGTGGAGATGGTTCAGAGGGTAAGGTACTTGTCACCTAAGCATTGAGAAGCCGTTCTGACTGGAGCAGGCACATAAAAGACCTGGCATACAAGTGCCGGTACACACCTGTGATCCTTGGAGAGGCAGAGAGAGGAGACTCCCTGGTGAATGCTGCCCTGACAGCCTAGCTGAACCAGCAGTGAGCCTGGGGAACCATTGAGAGATCCTGTCTCAAAATACTAAGGTAAATAGGGAGTGGGTTGGAAGGATGGACACCTCATGGTTTAAAATACTTGCTGCTCTTACAAAGGACCTGGGTTTGTTTCCTACCACCCATAAGATGGCTTAAAACCATCTGTAACTGTAGTTCTAGATGATCTGGAATCTTCTTCTGGCCTCCAACCACATCAGGAACACATGTGGTGTACACAAGCAGGCTAAATATAAACATAAAATTAAAAAACAAGGGAGAGAGTGATTGAAGAAGGGATAGGCCTCTACACACACACACACACACACACACACACACACACACACACACACATACACGAGGGGGAAGGAAAGAGAGGAGAGAGGGAGGGAGAGAGAGAGAGAGAGCGAGATGAAGAGAGCGACGAGGAAGAGAGAGAGAGCGAGACGAGAGAGAGAGAGAGAGAGAGAGAGAGAGAGAGAGAGAAGACAGAGAGGGGGAGAGGAGAAAATTGCATCACTAGAAAAGCCTTCTACATGGATACCTCTATAACCCCCACATTTTACAAGTGCCTGCCAATTGAACAAAGTTGAGATTCGAATCCAGGGCTTCTTCTGAGCTGGCTAGCTTTTCCTGGAATGATCCCTAATAAGGTAGCACCTAAGATGTTGCCCCAAAGCTTACATCCTGTTCTTTAAAGCTTCCTTTGGGTTGGAGTATTTTTCACCATGCTGGCGAGAGCAGGGATACACTCTTGAAGCTGTGCATGGATACTGGACAAATACAGCCAAATGTTTAGTCAGCCCAGTTGCCCAGATCCCTTCGTCACTCATTTATCATCTTTAAAGAAGTCATCCCAAGATAACTGAATGACAACACCAGCAGGCAGACACGTGCTAGAAAGATTTGGGCATCAGCGACGCTCACAAGGCTGGGAAAACGTTCATGTGCATTGCTGAAAGCCTTGGGAAGGAAGGCAGAGGAGCTAGTCACGTGAAGTGAAGGCTAGCACCTCAGCTCGGTTTCTTCTAAGCAGCTCCCCTCGTGGAACTTTCCCTGCTAGTGCTAACTGCTCATTAAGAAAAGTCCTGTTTCTCAGGAGGCCCCAGGCTAGGGGAGGTGCCTTCCCTGTAAGAACAGGTTTCTCAGTCTCCTCTTGCTCTCTTGCTCCCTCTCATCTCTCCTCCCCTGTCTGATCTTCACTCATTCGTTTCTTCCCCACTCTTCTCACCCACTCTCCTCTACACCTCTCCTCCCCTTTCTTTTTTTCTCTCCTTCTTTCATACTCTCTTTCTCCCCCTACCACTCCTTCTTACAAGTGCTGCCACAGGCCAGATGATTGAGCGCCATTCCTAGGTGGTGCCCACATGTCCCTCACATCCAAAGACTGAAAGTCTGAACTTCCTGCCATGCAGGCAGCACCAACTCTGCCAGCCTGCTGCATTCGAGTCTCTCCACAAACTTGCACTGAACGACTTTCAGGACTCAGGTCATGTGACCAGTCTGCTCCATGGTGTGAGGTACCCAGCTTAAAGACTTCTCCAGAGCCAGCTGCAGAAACACTGAATTCTCCCTAGCTGTTTGTGTGAAACCATTGCTTACTGGTGCTTGTTCTTCTAGAAATTATATTCCTGCTTCTGCAAGCCTTGAAGATTTGCTAATGCAGGAAGAGACATTTTATACCAAAATGGCAGCTGCAGATGTTTTCAGTCCTGCTTAGTCTTGGGGACATCTCTGGTCTGTGTACAAGCATGCCACTGCCCGTGAAGAAAGCAAGTCTGTGGCGTCATAGTGAATCCCTGAGCATCCTGACCATGTCATCTCATTTGCACAGTTTTGCTGATACCGTCAGTGATAATGACTATCCTGAAACTCATTAAGCCAAAGACACTGGCAGCACCTTGCTTTTACACACACACACACACACACACACACACACACACACACACTAGTCCTTGTGTCTGCTAAAGGAAGTTCCCAAGGTGCTGATGTGTAAGAATGGAGAAGAGGTTTTAAAACAAAGGACAGCTTACATCATAGGAAGCAACAAACACAGAGGAACATGAAGAGAAGGCTTCCATATTCTGGCAGATTCGATCAGTGTTAGTCACCTGGGAGCAGTTAAGACAGTTAAGAGCCACTGCATGGGAGATCCCGCCTGAAGAACTGCTAGCTAGGCTGCCTGGCAACACAGTTCTCTACCCAGTCTGTAACTATCATGGTTTAATGTGAGGTATGCCCCAAGTTTCATGTCTTTGAACACCTGCACCCCCAGCTAGTGGCTGTTGGGTTGAATTCTGGAACCATTAAGAGGTGGAGTGTTGCTATTAGAAGGCTGTTCTGGAAGGAAGCCTTGTGGTTTCAAAGCCCAGCCCTACCTCCTGTCCACTCTACATCTTGACTGTCGATACAATGTGACCAGCCAGCCTCTAGTTCCTGCCATCATGCCTTCTCCCCCAGGATGGACTGCATCACCTAGAACTGTAAGCCAGAATAAACGTTCCATTCCTTTAAGTTGCTTCCTGTCTGGCATTTTGTCGCAGCGATGGTTAAAATCACCAGTACACATACAGTTCCTCACAAGGTCCCTTGTGCAGTCATGTCACTCATGTGAGCCACCTCGTAACAGGAAGGCTGCAAGTTATTAACAAATTCACGTATCTCTATCTAACCAAATCTCTCCTAGTTGGGCAGAAATGGCCCCAGCATCTTTCCATTATGGAGTCACCCTATGGAGAACATGTAGTTTACCAGAGCTTTAGCAATGGCGTTTGGTGCAACCAATCCTTGTCTCCTTTGTAATAGAAAAGGAAGTCCATTTCCAGAATTGCTTTTCTATTTCTTTCTTCCCAGGGCTCCCCTCTTCCCCCCTCCACCTCCAGCCCCGCTATCTTTTCTTCACAGTGGTGGCAACAAATACTGCCACTAAGGGAACAATTAAGGGGGAAATGTCAGAGCAACAGAGATGCCACTGTGGAATAAGATCCTAGTGTCGCCATTGAGCTCTAGGCAGGATTTCAACACACTGTCCTGCTGTATCTCCAAGGAAACCAGTTTGCTCTGTTTTCCTGCCATGGCTGTAGGAAAATAGTATGAGCCAAGTGTTAAAAAAAATACATTGGAGTAATTAATAAACATGTCAAAGCTTGCCTTTGTTGTTTCTACATGCAAACTATAGCCCACAATAATTAATACACCCTTGACCTCAATCCCAATACTGCCAGGCTGTTCTTATTCAGAAGGAAAGGAAAAAAAATCCAAGACAGCAATTACTTCTATAGTCACCCATGGGGCCTTTCTCTAATTGGCTTTGCAACCAATATTGCCATTGTAAAAACAGAAACCCGGGTGCCATTCATTGCATAAATTGTAGGCACAAAAGGCACAGCAGCACATGCTAAGATTACCTTCCTGGGCCAGCGGGATGGCTCAGGAGGTCAAAGGCTTGCCTCCGAAGTTCAAGGACCTGAGTTTGGTCCCAGAACCTACAGAAAGAAGGCAGACCTAGTTAAATGGAATCCCAGCCCTGGAAGAGGCAGAAATAGGAGGATTCCTGCTCTTGATGGCCACCCAGCCTGGTGTATTTGATAAGTTACTGGCCACTGAATGATCCAGTCTCAAAACAAACAAAAACAAAGTGGAGGTCACCAGAGGAATGATACTCAGGCATGTCCTTTGATCTCCATATGTATGTGACACACATGCACCCATACAAATGAACACACACACACATTAAAAATTAACTTTACTCATTGTCTTCCTTATTACTGGAGAATCCAGTACATAGTGGGGTGTGAGGGAGGCAGAAAGGTTAGTGGATTCAGACTCACAAAATGTGTTTGATGGTTGGGTGCCTCATTGAATAAAGTGGAGTGCAATTGAAAAAGATGATATCAGCCTTGGGCTTTCACACACACACACACACACACACACACACACACACACACACACTGGGGAAGGGGAAGTAAAGAGGCATGTGTGTGTGTGTGTGTGTATGTGTGTGTGTGTGTGTGTGTGTGTGTGTGTGTGTATTGAGTGAAGTAAGGATAGTAAGTTTTCTTCCCCCCAAATTCTATCTGGACTGCACGATATGACCTCGAGCTGTGTACTTGGGCTCCAGGACACACACACACAGACCCTCTATCAGCCTTGCTAAGTGAGATGATTGCAGCTCAGCAGCTCACAGAATCTATTTCTAGCAGCAAGCTAACCAGGGCTGATGATACCACTGGTGTTCAGATCACGGTGTGAGAGCCAAGAGCCTGTAGTATAAACCCTAAACATAATTTTCCAGAATTTACGGCATACTCTCAAGCCTTACCTTCCATCCCTACCATCTGCCCTTCCTCTTGCTCGTTGGCTCCTGGAGTGTATGCCATTAGTGGGTTTTTAAACATACTTCATATTGCTACATCTGTTCTACTTGCCTACATGGACTCTTCCTAGAATATTCAGTTCAGGAGTGCACTTGTTGTCTCATTCGCTTGGAAGTAACCCCACTCATACCTGAAAGGTTTCAACTATTGCCTTGCTCCCAGGAACAGCACAAGCATAAAGGTAATGCTCACAGTGATGATGCACACAGAGACAATGCAAACAGAGGTGATGAATGCAGGGGCGATGCACACACGGAGATGCACATGGGGCTATGCACACCAAGGTGATGTGCATGGTGAAGATGCAGTCAGAGATGATGCACATAGAAATGATTCGCATAGAGGTGGTACACACAGAGGTCATACATGCAGAGGGGCTGCATGTAGAGGGGATGCACACAGTGGGGATGCACACAGAGGGGATGCACACAGTGGGGATGCACACAGTGGGGATGCACACGGAGGGGATGCACACAGTGGGGATGCACACGGAGGGGATGCACACAGAGGGGATGCACACAGTGGGGATGCACACAGAGGGAATGCACACAGTGGGGATGCACACGGAGGGAATGCACACAGAGGGGATGCACACAGAGGGGATGCACACGGAGGGGATGCACACAGAGGGGATGCACACAGTGGGGATGCACACAGAGGGAATGCACACAGTGGGGATGCACACGGAGGGATGCACACAGAGGGGATGCACACAGTGGGGATGCAAACAGAGGGCATGCACACGGAGGGGATGCACACGGAGGGGATGCACACGGAGGGGATGCACACGGAGGGGATGCACACAGAGGGGATGCACACAGAGGGGATGCACACAGAGGGGATGCACACAGAGGGGATGCACACAGAGGGGATGCACACGGAGGGGATGCACACGGAGGGGATGCACACAGAGGGGATGCACACGGAGGGGATGCACACAGTGGGGATGCACACAGTGGGGATGCACACAGAGGGAATGCACACAGTGGGGATGCACACGGAGGGAATGCACACAGAGGGGATGCACACAGTGGGGATGCAAACAGAGGGCATGCACACGGAGGGGATGCACACGGAGGGGATGCACACGGAGGGGATGCACACGGAGGGGATGCACACAGAGGGGATGCACACAGAGGGGATGCACACAGAGGGGATGCACACAGAGGGAATGCACACAGTGGGGATGCCCACGGAGGGGATGCACACAGAGGGGATGCACACAGTGGGGATGCACACAGAGGGGATGCACACAGTGGGGATGCACACAGTGGGGATGCACACAGTGGGGATGCACACGGAGGGGATGCACACAGAGGGGCTGCATGTAGAGCGGATGCACACAGAGGGGATGCACACAGAAGGGATGCACACAGTGGGGATGCACACAGTGGGGATGCACACAGTGGGGATGCACACGGAGGGGATGTGCACAGAGGGGATGCACATGGAGGGGATGCACATGGAGGGGATGCACACAGAGGGGATGCACACAGTGGGGATGCACACGGAGGGGATGCACACAGAGGGGATGCACACAGTGGGGATGCACACGGAGGGGATGCACACGGAGGGGATGCACACAGAGGGGATGCACATGGAGGGGATGCACACGGAGGGGATGCACACAGTGGGGATGCACACAGAGGGCATGTGCACAGAGGCACCCAAGCTTTAGCCCCTGCTCTCTGGTCATATTGAGAGACTCCTGACACAATAATTACTCACATTACATTTAGTCACTTATTTAGCTGGTTATTTGACCATATGTAAATATAGACACCATATTAAATATCATGTCTTATTTGCATTTTTGTGTGTGCAAGCATTTTGTCTGTATGCATGTCTGTGCATCATATGCACACCTGGTGTCTTCTTATGCTATATGAGCATATCTGGTATCTTGGAACTTCAGTCCCAGCTGAAGTTACAGATGGCTGTGAGTTGCCATGTGACTGCTGGGGATCAAACACGGGTACTCTAGAAAAGCAGTTAGTGGTCTTAAGTGCTGAGCCAACTCTCTTGCCCCTTATTTGCACCTTACCTTTAACACATCACAGTACCTGCTAAATAGTACATTTAAAATAAATGCTGTGTTAGTTAATGTTTCTAATTAACTAAACAGGGTTTTCCAAAACAGCATGACTGAAACCAATTTAAGGAGGAAAGGGTTTGTTTCATTTTATAATGTGTAGTTCATCATCCCAGGAAGTCAGGGCAGGAACTGAGGGAATAAACCTCGAGTCGGGGACTAATGCAGAGGCCATGAAGAGTTCTGCTCACTGCCTTGCTCAGCCTGCTCCTTTAAAGCACCCAGGACCACCAGCCAACTGGTGCGACCACCACAGTAAGCCGGATAAATTAACCATCAATCAGGAAAATATACCACAGGCTTGCCCACAGGCCGGTATGGTGGGGGCATTTTCTAAGCTGAATTTTCCTCTTTCCAGATGCCTCTAACTTATCAAATTGACATATACCTAGCCAGCACAAATGCTAGTTAGAATAACCTTAGGTAACACATTACAGCTGTCTAGAACAAGAACGGGTTGTTTCTTAGGGAACATTCGGTGAGCCACTGTATAAACTGAACTTGGTGGCTTCTGCCTGTACACTGGCCACTCAGGAGGCAGAGGCAGGAGACTAACCCTAAGTTGCATGCCATCCTGAGCTATAAGATCTCATAAAGAAAAAAAAAATAATAAAGATAAAACAGGGACTTATTGAATCCAGATGTTGACTTCAATGCATAGTTAGGTGGGAAAGTGATGAGGGAAAATCTTCAAATTGGGCAGGCGATGGAAAACAAAAGATTCTCAGCGTAAAGAGAATGTAGAAGGGACCCTGTCTTATGTCAGTGCTCTCTTGCTATGAGGAGACAGCACGGCATGGCAACTCTTATAAAGGAAAGCCTTTTACTGGGGCCTGCTCACAGCTCCCAAGGTTTAGTCTATTGTCATCATAGTGGGAGGCTTTATAGCTGAGGTAGCTGAGAATTCTACATCCAACCCTGCAGGCAGCCGGGACAGAGAGAGAGCCACTGCACTTGGGTAGAGCTTCTGAAACCTCATAGCCCACCCTCAGTGACACACTTCCTCCCTCAAGGCCACACCCACCGCTACAAGACCACACCTCCAAATCCTCCTGACTGAGTAGTGCCCCTCTGTGCTGGGTAAGCATTTAAATATATGAGCCAGTGAGGACCGTTCTTATTCAGACAACTACAGAGCCTCGCTGCTGCTCGGTGGGATCCTGAGTGAACGTGCACCTCATGTCAGTCCACTGAAGGAGAAGTCCGTGTCCGTGAATAGAGCAGCGGTTATAAGTCAACCTGAGAAATCCGTTAACTAGCTCCAGGAAGGGAGGGAACGCAGAGTGCTGGTCAGGGTTCTCAGCAGGAGGATGTTTCGATGCATGCCTGGAGATCGTGCATGCTCTGAAAGCATAAAAGTAACGTTCACATTTTTTAAGACAGGCCAGCAAAGGGTTAATATTTCTTCAAAATCACGAGCACTGTACACTGCACCTGCTACCCTGGATCTGTCCTACAAAAGAAAACAATGAGGCGATTTCCAAATCTATTCTTACCTGGCTATATGAATGAATGGAGGTCACTTACCTACCCATCCATAGGTAGCACTAAAAATCACCTGGTGATTTAGGCAACCCTAGGATGCCCATATGCTATTGCGCAATTTTGACATTCTGTATTGGTGATTAAGCAGTGTTGGAAAAGCCTCCAGCCAGGGTCCCTCCAGCTAGGAGGGTCCCGTAGGCATCCTGAAGGCTGAGGGCGACTTTTACAAAGAAACCCTTCATGCTCAGCAGCTGCCCGGCACATTCCGTGATGGCTCCTCAGACAATTCATATTCATCTCGTGGTTTACTTAGGAAGCCCTGGGTTTCCCAATCAGCCATGGACTGGAGGCTTGAGGAATGTGCTCTCAGGCCCCCCGGGTAAATGTCATCTTTCTTGATGAGTGATTAGTATCACTCGGGGGTTGGGGTGGGGGTCTGAGGGGACCAAGATCTTCAAGAAACAAAGATGCAGCGCTGAGCCTCTGAAGAATGCAGATGCCAGGGAGAGAAAGAACTGATGAGGGCATCTAAGGGAGCCAGCTGCCGTTTTTTTGTTGTTGTTGTTGTTGGTGGTGGTTTTTTTTTTTTTTTAAGTAGGTGCTAAAACTTGGTTTTGAAATTTTATTAAAAAAATATTTGCAAACATATAAAATTTAGGATGAAAAATGCTCATTTTAAAACATGTAATAACTTAATATTTGCAGACATACACAGATGGTATAAAACCCACAGCACTAAGAAGGTTACTGAGGTGGCACTGCGCTCGGGGAACAGGAGCTACATGGTGGCGCAGGGCTTCTCGCCTCCACGAAGAGCCGAGCACCTGGTACAGTGAGTCACGAGAGCCACAGGGCCGAAGCAGGGAGAGTAAGACCACCCACAGCAAGAACACCGACAACATGTTTCTTAAAGATTCACAGATAAAAGGGAAACACAACTTTGCATTTTTTCCACTTCAAAGTGATCGATATTGCATTGCAGTGTTTCAGAGAACAGTGTCAAATCTGAATTTGAGTGAAACATTGCCTGTTTGGCTTGGATTTGGGGTTGTGTTGTTTGGGGTTTTTTTGTTGTTGTTGTTGTTGTTTTTTTGTTTTGTTTTGTTTTGTTTTTTTTCTTGGTTCTCCAGCTGCCATTTTTGGGACCACAGCAACATGCTTCTGAGAAAGAATGCTTGTTCAGGCACTGAAATGGCCTCTTCACACACTCACAAAGCTGCCTTTCCCGTGCCTCATGAATGCATTCTTAGGACTTATATCTAGCTCTTGTTCTTAGAATGAGATTGTTGGGTGACAATAAAATCATTGTTGTATCAAAGACCTCCTTCATGGACGAAGTCATGCTCTCCGGCTTGCATGCCTCTCTGAAGTGCTCTTTTACCAGCGTGTAATTTCACCCAAGATCATTAGAGATGAGACTGAAGCTCCAGGACGCCCTGAGCCAGGAGGCTTTGCCCTCAGCTTCTGAAGCCAAAAGGACATTAGGAAGCCAGCCATGCTCCCTAGTGCTGCTGTAAGCCTGCAATGCCAGTACCATGGAGGCAGCATGGGAGCAACAGGGGTTCAAGGCCAGCCTGGAGAACTGTCTCAATAACGTCAATAATAAATTAAAATAAAATATATAAAGTTAAAAGTATAAAGTTAAAAGACATATTTACAGAGTCCAACAAGCAAAAACAGCCAGGGCACAGTGGCATGTAACTTGGTAATCACAGTGTGGGAGAAGCCGAGACAGGAAGGCCCCTGGGGCTCACAGGTCCACCCGACTACCTACCTAGCTGGGAAGTTTCAGATTCAGTGAGAGACACTGCCTCAGAAATCAAGGTAGATTACTTCTGAGGGACAGCATTCAAACCTGTTCTGTGGTCCTTACAGGTAAGTGCCTTTACACACACACACACACACACACACAGAGAGAGAGAGAAAGAGAGAGAGAGAGAGAGAGAGAGAGAGAAAGAAAGAGAGAGATGACAGACAGACAGACAGACAGAGGCCAAGAGATAGAGAGACAGAGAGAGATACAGACAGAGAGAAAGAGAGACAGAGAGATAAAGGCATATTCAATAGCCCTAACATCTACTGAGAATTTCCCGCTATGATGACCTCTCTCTCGGCCTGACAGGCGGCTTTCTTTTCTCAGCATCAGAGTCATTGCTCTGACCCAGCTGACAAAGAATTCCCTCTTTGTCTAACATATTGCTGAGACATGATTGGCGCAAACATTTCAGACTACACATTCTAGGTGTGTGGACGTACCTGTGAGACTTCCGCTCTAAGCCAGTGTGTGCATCCCTCTCCAAAACCTGCCACGCCTCTTCAGAAGCCACCTTCCCTACCCTCCATCTCTTCCTGCCACAGACAACCATCAGTCTCAGCACTGTGGCCCTGGTAGCATTCCTAGAGTTGTAAGTACAAGTCCATCAAGTTCTACCACACACAGTCTTTTCCTCTGCCCTCTGGCACTTACCGTAGTTCTTTCACGTCTCGTGCATCCGATGGCTAGCTCCTTTGATTGAGTTACCAATAGCAGAGCTTTACCTGTAAGCATCACAGTCTGCATCTACTCATCCAATAATGGACAGCTGCTGCTCTGCTTCCAGCCACTGGAAATACCAGCCAAGTAAGCCGAGATTTTTCAGTCTTTCTTGAGTGAGTAGCCTTGCCATTGGTCACATGTCTTTTCAGTCTTCCAAAAGCCCAATGACTCTTCCAATTTGAACACTCTCCTTTTGAAAAAAAAAAAAAAAAAAAACAAAAAAAAAAAAACAACCTTAGAACTAGCCCCTTCCAAAAGTCTGTGGGTATGAGCAATGCCAGGTGCCATTGCTCAGTGGTGTTTTGCCCCAGGGCGTGCCTTTACCTCACCTCACTTGCTCCTGGAGGCAGCAAGGAACATCTCCCTCCTGGAAATGAAGGTACAGAGATCTGTGAAGTGGTTGTAGGTACTGAGCACTGAATCCGGGTCCCCCTTCAAGAGCAGCAAATGCTCTTAGCCACCGAGCCGTCTCTCTCTTCCCAGGCTGCAGATATTTTAGACCACTCTTTCTTAGACTTTCCTGAGCTTTGAACAAACAAGAGTACATCTTTCCCGTAGGCTTGGGTAGCTGCTTGTTTCCTACCAGCGAACCTGGGGCTCATGTTCTGTATGCATGCTTTCCCTTGAGAGCCTGGGCTCCTTGCAGGGGGACACTCAACAGTCTGCTCTGATCCTCCAGAATTCTCAGCATATATAGTTTGTATGATTCCCACACTAATAGGGAAGAGTAGACTCCCAGTCATCCTTACTGTGTCAGGCTCTCCGTTTTCAGTGACTGTTCTTCAGTGCCTCTGCTACAGGTTCAATTTCACACTTTTCATTCTGTTTTCTCATGCCCCATGCCTCCTCCAGGCCACAGTTTCATGCAGAATACAAAGAGGAGCTGGGAAAATGGCTCAGCAACTAAGAGTACTTGCTGCTCTTGCAGAGGGCTTGTCCATAACCCACTATGCCCTCTACTGGCCTCCTTTAGCACTGCATGCAAATGGTGTGCATACATACAAACAGACAAGCACTCATACTCACGAAATAAACATAAATAATTAAATCTAAAAAATAAGAGGGAGGGAGATGGAAGAAAGCTGTTACGGTCAATGAGATAGGGGTCCCAACCATTTCTCTTTCTTTCTTAATCTGTGTATGTGTGTGTGTCATGTGTGTGTTAGTGGTGTATATGACATGTGTGCATCACACACAGAGATGAAAGTATGCCATAGTGTGCATTACAGCAGTCAAAGAGCAACCTCAAATCCCCATCCTCTCCTTGTTTTAGACAGTGTCTTTTAGCTTTGCTAATGTATAAGCCTGGCTAGCTGCTCACAAAATCCTAGGAATTATTTTGTCTCCACCTCCCACATTACCATAGGAGCCCTGAGATTACAGATTTGCTTTGGCATATTTGGCCTGGTTTTAGAGCCAGGGACTTTACGCCTGCAGGTGCTCAGCCAGTGCTTTAGGCCCAAGACATCTCTTTAGTCCTCTGTTTTTCCAGAGTCAAATTCTAGTTTGCTCCAACAGCCCTGTGACGTGGGCAGTGGAGGAAAAGCAGAAAGCTTGACTTCCGAAGGTTATCACTTCTGGGAGCAGGCCCAGCAGTTTCGAGAAGCATCTCTGGACTATCACACGTTTGGAAATGTTCTCATTGGGTGATGTGCTGTCTGTCAGATTACACGAGTGACTGTGATTGATACGAGCAGCCATGTCTCAATGTTCTGTGTCACTGAGGCCACAGACAGAGCCTGTTGTTGAAAGCCTGCTTGGCCATTGTCACCTAACCTCTCAATTTCAGTCCCCCTTGTCCTATTATAATTACTATGATACTGGAACAAAATGTTTGAGCCATACTTGGTACCTACCTGAAGACACTGTCATGAGGGAACCTGGGGGTGGCCATGGTATTTTGTGTGGTTTGTTTGGTTAGTTTTGGTTTGAGTTCTGGTTTTCTTGTTGTTAGTGCTACAAATTGAAGCTGGGTTCCCACACATACTACAAAAGCACTGCTCATGGACTATAGGCCCAGCCTACCCTATCACAGCCATTTTTTGACATAGGGTCTCATGTAGCCCAGGCTAGTCTAAAACTTGCTATGTGTCCGAAGCTGGTCTTGCATTGCTCATCTCCCTACCTCTACCTCCCATGTTCTGGAATCAGAGGTGTGTGCCACCATGCCCAAGGTTCTGAGCAACTTAAGAAGTCTGAGGACACTTCAGGTGTTCCTGCTCTAAGTCTAAGGAGGGCCTTTCACTAATACAGTCTCCAGTCTTCCTAGAACCAGGGGCAAATGTTCTATGGCACATGTGCGGATGGCAAAGGATAACTTTGTGGAGTTGATTCCTTCCCCTCACCGTTAGTGAGTTCCAGGGTTCAAATCAATCACTAGGCTTCTGTAGCCAGAAGAACTATTTGAACTATCTTGTCAGCCTGCCTGAGAACTGGAGAGGGAGGTGATACCCAAAAGCAAATCGTGGGTGTTTGATTTGGGGAAAACCACAAGCAGCACATCCTGATGAGCTAACCCAGCGACCAGAAGAACACAGCTGACAAGAACTCCATGGCAGGTGGGCACCTCCATCAGAGCAGGGAACCCCAGGCTTTATGTTCCTGGCTGTATCTCACTGAAGAATAGTCAGTCTTGCTTGACTAGAGGGAGGCACCCGTTATCTAAACGCGATGCTCCCCTGTGAAGCAACACTTCATCTTCCAGCTCAGACTCTCACTAGAGTGTCAGTTCCTCTCATTCTTCGACATCTGTTCACAATGTAGGGTCACCTTGAGCTTGTCTTCCCTCTTCTTTCCCAAATGGGTGTCAGGAGCTCCTGGGACAGGAGGCTTCCTTCCTTCCTTTTTTTTTTTTTTTTTTTCCTAGAAAGAACCTGAGCGTGCCTCTGTCCTAAATTTTTCTGCAGAATCCCCAATGCTCTTTTCCTTTCTTCACCAAGGAGAGTGCAGTGTGGAGTGGTGGAAGAGTACATAATGCATGCTAAGAAGGCAACAACCCCCCTAAGATGCACCTGTAAGGAACAATGAAGCACCTCCTCGATTCACCCTAAAATAAATCCCAGCAACTTCCCACTCACCTAACTCCATTAGCACGAATGCATACAAAGCCTCCATCAGCCCTAGATGTTCTTTAATGTTAAAAATACTCCCTTTCACTCCCTAATCCTACCGTGAGCAATAAAAGGTTATTAGACATTTGAGCTTTCTTTTTCTGTTGTCTGTTTGCTTGGTTTTATTTTTGAGACAGGGTCTCGCATAGCTTGGGCGTCCTAGAACCACAGTGTGGCTGAGGATGGCCTGAACCTCCTGATGCTCCTGATTCTACTTTGTGATTCACTGCTGTGTCCCCTGCATCTGCTCCTATACAGTTCTGGTCCTTCCCCAGGGCTTGGTGCCCACTAGGCCCTCCCTCTACCAACCGAGTTAAACCATCAGCCGGAATGAATGGTTTCCAACACTGTGCTCACCCAAAAGAGTTTAACTGAATCCTGTAGCCATTCAGAGAACTCTTGAAATATTTAGATGGAAGCCCCAGCAGTGGTGGCGCACGCCTTTAATCCCAGCACTTCAGGAAGCAGAGGCAGAAAAATCTCTGTGAGTTCGAGGCCAGCCTGATCTACAGAGTGAGTTCCAGGACAGCCAGGACTACACAGAGAAACCCTGTCTCAAGACGAAGAGGAGGAAGAGGAGGAAGAGGAGGAGGAGGAAACAAGTAATCCTTAGAAGGAGCAGAAGTGTAATCTATAATGCTCTAGCATCTGAAACATTATCAAAAACAAAGTGGAAAGAGGGAACCATGGTTATTCAAGAAATTTATTAGAAATGGATGGCCTTTCTGCATAAAGCCTCAGAGTGGAAGCTTAACATTCCAAGCAAAGACACAAACATTAGGCAAGAGGCCATTCTAAAGCAAAGACAGTAGGATGAAGACAGGGAGATTCCGACATTTACAGAGGTGGAAAGAAAATGATTTCACATGGGTCTCAAAGTGGAGGAAGCCAGGCCACTCAGAGTGCTTTGGTCAGATGGACAAAAAGGAAACAGAGCCCAGAACAGGTTTGGGAGGAGAAAATAAAGAACCCAGTCTACTGTATAGAACTCGGCATTTTGTTTATTAAACAGTGTACATGGGGAGCCGTTCATTTATAAATATAGCAAACATTTCCCCAGCTTCCCACACAGTGGAGAGGTAAATCATTTGTTAATAAATATTGTCTCGGTGCCTGTCACAGCATGAACAGGTGGTTTTAATGCAACCGGTCCCCAGCACGACTCTTTCTCATTATTATTGTCTTTGTAATTTTCTCATTTAGGTATCTATGTGGCCTACTAGATTTCCCAAGACAGGTGGCTAGCAGTAAGCACAGACACAGTGATAGGGAAAGGCCAGACCTGCCAAGGCCGCCTGTGCCCAGCGCAAAGAACTGGGGGTGGGAAGAGGAAAAGGTTGGGTTTCGTTGGTTTGTTTTGTAGACTGTTTGTTGTTTGTTTGCTGGGTTTGGAAGGGGGTTGTTGCTGGTTTTTTGTTTTTGTTTCCCTGCTGTTACACTGTTCTCATCTGGCCTAGCCCAGCTCAGATCCCTGAAGAAGAGTCAGGAAGGATCTTGGCCACTGGCTTCCCGTCTACGGGTAATGACAGAGCGGAGCATTGGCTTTTGCCTCCCCCAACATCACTGATCTTACAGAGAATAACTCAGCAGGCAAAAGCTGCCTGGGACCCGATGCATATCATCTGCTGTCCATGATAGCATGAGTGAAAGCTTTAGCCTCTTTAATCTTTACCACTAAAATGAGGGTACTAGCTATTACCTAACGCTAAGATTGATTCAGGTGCTATTCAAAACACCCTCAACACAGTGCTAAGTCAAGAATAAACATAGCCGCTGATGAGTGCTGATATGCCTACTAATACTGCAGTGCGAGATGGTGACGCTCCGGGCCGCCACCCTGTCATTACCCATCCTGGGAATTTATCGTCAGGTCCTTCATCTGCCCGGCGGCCTCTCACTCCGCTTCTGCCTGGAACTACTGTGCAATTTGGTACAGGCGAAGTAGACGAAGATTGCAAGCCCCACAGACTACGGCTCAGACATGTTTTCCACCCTGTTTGGGTGCCTCTAAAGTGGATGATAATAATATACTGTGGCTCGTCAGAGTTGGTTACATACCATCTGCCCGTGAGCCGGGTCCTCACTCTGGCATAGATTAGGTGGTTTGTGTATTTACTTACTTGCTTATTCATTAAATCTGGTTTTGTGCTTGTTTGTTTTTTTCTTTTTTGGTCTCAAGGTATAGTTCAGCCTCTCCTGGAAGTCATTGTGTAGCCTTGGCTGGCCTGACCTCAGGGAAGTCTTCCTGCCTCAGGCTTGAACAAACATGCCGGGGTTACAGATGTGGCCCTGACCCCCAGACACAGGAAGCACCGTATTTATTAACGAAGTAGTCGGCACTCTTCCTGGACCTTAGTGAGTCTGGCTGGTGCTCAGCCCCTGGCCTCCACTCCTACAGTTTCACTTCCGTGACAACCTTGGAGCCTATAGCACAAAATTTTACTTGTCAGAGATGTTGATTTCCTATTCATAATTCCAGGTCCAGGAAATCGATACCTTCTGGCCTTTACAGGCACTAACATATGCCTACACACTCACACTTTAAAAATAATAAGATAACCTTCTGAAAAAAATGAATATATCTTGATATAGCTTGATCATTTAAAATAAATAAATATTTATTTATTTCTGTTTCCTCTAGAAAAAACAGAAGAGCTCACACTTCATGGCTACCTTTCCGCCAGTCATGGGCTTGTTCCCTTCAGGCTGGGCCTGACTGTGTGTTCCGATTTGCCGCAGTCTCTACCACTCCCTATTGTGTCTTGGGCACAGCAGGTGTAATATACACACATTGCCTGGGCTGTACTAGATTCTACAGAAGCAGCTCTTACCCACAATGCCTCCTGGGCTATTGTAGGTGTTGGAGTCACTCAACCTTTCTCTGCAGCCTCGGAAAGAGCCCAGAAGAAGGGCTGGAGCCCTGTGAGTCAGAGCACAGGCTGAAATGGAGGTGAAGAGCAGACAGGAAGAAGCACCCCGCGTCTTCGAGCTTTGATGCTAGCCGGTAGTAGCGAGAACTGAGGTGTGACTGAACAGCTCTTTGCTGTTCCTTCTGTTCTATCAACAACTGAGCCAGGACGTTGGTGGTGGCGCATGCCTTTAATCCCAGCACTCGGGAGGCAGAGGCAGGTGGATCTCTGTGAGTTCGAGGCCAGCCTGGTCTACAGAGTGAGTTCCAGGACAGCCAAGGTTACACAGAGAAACTCTCTCTCAAAAACAAACAACAACAACAAAAACCCAACAACTAATGAATCTCACGCTGGGTGGGTGCTGTAGGCGGGAGTCAGCCTTTGTTAACAAGTTGATCAGATTGATGCAGGGCGTTATGGAGGAACATCCTTGGTGTGTATGCAAGGACATATCCAGGGAGGAGGAGGACGTCCTAAACCAAGTAAATAAGGAGAAGGAGGCGACTAGCTGCTCACTACAGTGTTCATCTGCCTGTTTCCCAACCTCCAGCTGTGAGCAAGTGGCTGCTCCTGCTTTCCTGCCCTGGCAGCTGAGACCCACTCTTGCTGCCTTTCCCTTGCTGAAGCGTCACCCCAAACAAACTGTTTCTCCTCTAAGTGGCTTCTTGTCAGGTGTGTGGTCAAGCCATGAGAAAAACTAACACTTTACAGCAAAATCTAATGCATCTGGGGTTTAATCAAAACACCTGGATATTTTCCTGCAGAAGGCTCTGTCTACGAACACTGCCTATGATGGTGGTGGCGTAGAGCTCAGTCTTATATGGTCTCATTGACAGTGATATCTGAAGAGCAGTCAGTGGTAGCACAGGGGACAGACACTAGCCACTGTCCTGGTGACCCAACCCCGCCTGTTGTGAGTGTGCTCCGAACGCCTGGTGTGCCTTTCCTGGTCTTTGTTTGCATGGATCAGTGATTCGGTGACTCCATAATTTTAAGATTTATTAGCCTCAGGAAAGATGACTGGAGGAAATCCATAGAGGAAGCGGGAACAAAGAGAAGAAGAGAGGGAAGGGCGGAGTAGCAGAAGACCATAGCTTCCTTTGCCTGAAGTTCTATGTGTGTGTGTATGTGTGTGTGTGTGTGTGTGTGTGTGCACAGGCGCGTGCACGTGTAAGCTTAGTACAGTCAGGTCTCTCTCTCCCCCAACCCTTTCTGCCAAGGGGAGAAAAGGTGTGGAGGAGGTGAGAGTGCAAGGGATAACCAGTTCTAGGCCAGCTTGGGCTTCAGGAGATCCTGAATGTGAATAAATAAATAAATAAATAAATAAAGAGAGAAGAAGCAAGGTCAGAGGAAAGAAAGAAGGAAAATAGGAATAAAAAGGAGAAAAATCTCTGACTGAATGGATGTGTTCTATCTTTCCCTCCTTTTGAAAACAATGTAAAAGTTAACTCAGTTAAAACCATAGAGTTTACGACTGTGTGCTATCTCATAGAGTTTTCTGGTCTGTGCCATCCTAGGAAGCTGTGGGACTTGGGCTGGGGCTGGGGGGTAGGGAGGGGGAGGGGCAGCTAACTCTTGGCTGATGATCACCTCTTACCAAAAGCCTGCAATTAATAGAATTTATCATTATTTTCCAAGCACTGTCCCTACCCAAACTGCCAGCACAGGCCGTGACTTTCCTCAGCTCCTGAATTGATCCACAGAGTTGTGGTGGATTTTATTAATGGACAAATAAAAAGGAATGGGATGTATCCAGAAACCTGATTAGGGCCGTAGATCCGAGCCACCTGCTTTCTGCCATAAATAAGGTTAACATGTGGACGCCCGTCTGATGAATCCATTTATCTAGTCTTTATCTCTGTACTAGGAGAAGCAAGGGGCAATGTTATTTATTGTTTCATAAAAACTCCCAATTAGCGAATCAGCTGGGAGCCTTGATACATAGTTGTAAACACCAGTGTTCCGCCTGAAATCGTCTGTGGAATCCATGGAGACAAGAAGGTTATTGGTTCACGAGGGCAGGGAGATTAGACTCAAATCTTCACAGTTTCATGAACTCAGGATGCTCCGTGTTTCCACTGTGGTAATTTGTTACTGCTTCTGTAGCTGTTAGATGGTATTCTCTCTGCTTTGCTTTACTGTTTTGTTGTTTTTATAACAAGCATGAGCTATGGTGTGGCTCTGCTAATGGCCCTGAACCATTTTGATGGCTGCAGATTGGCTTTACTGGAGATTGTATAAAAATTCACTCATGCAAATGCACACACCTTTAATGAGCAACTAGGAAGTGCCAAGTAGTGCTCAGAGTCTACAGAGTGTATTAATGGAGAGAGAGACAGAGAGAGACGGAGAGAGGGAAGGAGAGAGAGAGAGAGAGAGAGAGAGAGAGAGAGAGAGGGAGAGAGAGAGGGGGGGAGAGAGAGAGAGACAGAGAGAAATAAGAGCTATGAGGAATTCACAAGATAGGGGAAAAGATCTCCAGTATTAAATGCTTTAGTCAGACTAAGCTTCACTGAAAAATAAAAATACCAGACCAGACATTGTGGCTCACATCTATAACCCCAGTATTTGAGGGGCTGAGGCAAAGAATCAGGGGTTTGTGGTTACCCCAGTTACACAGTGAGTTTTATGACAGTCTGGAAGACAGGAGACTTTTCCTCAAAAGCAAAAAGGAGAAGACAGTGGGGCAATGCAATGAACCAGACAGCTATGGGGCAAGTAGGGCAGAAGAATAGTCTAGCTTTCCAGAACAGCTTTAAAAAAACAAAAACCATCAGTGTAGGAACTGGGGATGTAGCTCAGCTGGTACAGTGCTTGTGTAGCGTGCATGAAGCCCTGGGTTTGCGTTTGATTCTAGCATTGTGCAGACCCAGTATGACCACTTCACCTGTCATTCCAACATTCAGGAGTGGGAGGCTGCAGGATCTGGACTTCAAAGTTGTCCTCGGCTACTTATTAAGTTCAAGCCAGCCTGGGGCCAGGGTGGGGAGCCTTCAAGTAGAAGCAAGGAGTTAGGTCTGAGACATGGCTAGAATATAGTGAGAGCGGAAGAGGGTTGTAGAAGGGATCAAAAAATAAAGAGGGAGAGTACAAACAGCTGTCACTCAAGAGACAGGAAAGTCTTGTATTTTGCGATGTACTGTGTTTGCAAAGTTTCAGTGTGTGTGTGTGTGTGTGTGTGTGTGTGTGTGTGTGTGTATACATATGTTTATGTATGTAGGTGCATGTCTATTGAGCACATGCACTTTGATTTACAGTCAACCTCCAATGAGTGGAGAACATGACAGGACGAATACTATACAATCCATATCCAAACTCAGGAAAGTTCTGGGTCACTCTAGTTCCTTCTGGAGATTGACTGACATGAACATCGGGCCTACATCCAAAGCTTGACCTCTTCTTATCTCCATCTCTGCTTCTTTCACCTCCCTTCTACACATACGTATCTCCTGGAAACTTACTAATAAGCATCCTACATGCTAGACCCCATTTCAGAGTCAACTCCCCAGAATAGGAAAGCTGGGACTCAGCCACTCTGCAAGGACAGGAATAGCTTCGATGGTGCTCTCTGTCACCACAGAAGGCATGTCCTACTAGCTGTAATAGATAGCACCCATATGGTGTGAGAGTCGGTTTTGAGTGACTGCAACCTTCAAGTAAGGAAGCACTCATGAGTCAATGACCTAAGATAGGAATTGCAGCAAGTGCTCCTTTAGTGTCTCAGTGATGAGCTGAATAAAGCATGGAGAAGGAGGGTTTATGCCTATCTATCTATCTATCTATCTATCTATCTATCTATCTATCTTTCTGCCTATCATCTACCTGTCTATAATCTATCTATCTGTCTGTCTGTCTGTCTGCCTATCCATCTATCATCTATCTATACTTTATTTATCTATCATGTATCTATCTACCTATCTGTCTGTCTGTCTATCCATCCATCTATCTATCAGCTATCTTTCATCTATCTAGCTGTCATCTAGCTAGCTAGCTGTCATCTATCTATCTATCTATCTATCTATCTATCTATCTTCTATATATCATCTATCGATCCTCTTTCTGCATGTATATTGGAAGGATGTGGGATTTGGAGTTTGAAGGAGACACTGAGGTGGATTGTCATTGTGGTAAGAGGCTTCTTAGAAGTTATTAGCACCATAGACAAGCAGGCAGAGCATGGTAGAGACTCTGCAAAGTGTTCAGTCCTACACGGCAGATTGGAAGTCCCTTCTTATAGGTTTCTGGGGGAAAGTTCCTTATCGTGTGGGTGATTGAGGAGCATGCCTGCAGCCAGGCTGTCTCAGAATTGGCTAGGAAAGTGAGGAAGGCAAGAACTTGGGAAACCAAGTTGTCTTGATTCAGGAAACCAAATGACTGTCATTTCAGGGATTATCATATTTGAAGCAAAATTGAGGAACTTTACGAAGTGGCATGACACTTGGCTGACACATGCCTAGGTGATGTGCATGTGTGTCTGTGTGTTCACATGTGTAGGAGTGCATGCACATGTGAAGACATGTAAATGTGCATGTAGAAGCTGGAGGTTGACTCTGGGGGTCTTTGCAGATGGCGTTCCACCTTATTCACTTGAGACAGGCTCTCTCAGTTAAACTCAGAGTTTACAGACATAGGCTAGTTGAGTTAGCCTAGCTTCCTCCAAACATCCCCTGTGTCCACTTCTAAGTCTTGGAATTGCAGGAAGGCTTCCATGGCCATCCAGCCTTTACATGGCTTCCAGGGATCTGGACCTGGTCCTCGTACTTAACTGGCAAGCACTTTATCCAAGGAGCCATCTCCCTGGCCCTGCATTTCCACTTCTCGAGACTTCAATTTTTAATTTTCAAAAGAAATTAATCTTGGGTGGGGCTTAGGTTTCACTGCATGGGTTTAGTTATGAGAAAGAAACCAGCCTGTCCAAATGAAGTTTATTCTGCTCCCTGTTGCTTCTCTGTTAATTCATGGCGGTTTTGTGCCATCTCTGGGGGCTAACAACTTTTGAGCTGTAACAGACGACAGGCTGAGTGTACTTGAACAGGAAAGTAGAACAGGGAGCAATCCTTTAACTCTGAAGACAGCAGGATTCCAAAGCTAATTTAATAAATGTCTCCTCCTGAACCATTCCAGAAGCTTCTCTCAGGTAAAAACTAAATTGCCCACTGGGTGGTATAGCCTAATGAAGGTGAGAACAAAATTACTTCATTAAATGTCCACAGCTGTTTGTTCAAAAAATAAAGAGATCAAAGTGTTGGTGTTAGGGAGAATTCTCTAGGCAGCTTCTATCTGCCTACAAAAGAAAATGCATCCCCTAAGTACCACTCTCTTTGTTATTGTTGTCACCACCACCCCCCTTTGCTGCCATTAGAAGCCAACCCTTTGTCTTCTCAATGTAGACTGAAGACCTGCTGGTCTCCAGGAATTTCCCAAGCCTTCAGCCTCAGATTGGGATGCTGAGGGATCCAGTCTTTATGGTTCATTCTATTCCTCATGGACTACCAGATGCTACTTTTCCAGTGTGTGGATAGTCACTGTTGAACCACACGGTCCCTACCATATAATCCAGCCCAATATAGCTTCATTTATAATACATATCCATTATGTTCTTCTCCTCAAGAGACCCTAACTGGCAGAGATTCTACACACTGACAACGTTGGAACTAAAATGCCAATTCAGGGGAGCACAGGTTGCTCCATAGACCCAAACCCACTCTTGAGCAGACTGTTTGAAAATGCATGCTTTACAAAACCTCATTGTGGCTACAGATGCAAGAGGCTTCCCCAATGTACTACCTGGCTAGTTCCCGTGTGCATTCCCCAAGCACTATGACCTTGGAAGAGACAGAGAAACACAGACTAACTGGAAAGGCAGGTGAGAAGTGGAGCCAAGTCTCTCGACTTGCAGGACCTCTATAAGAATACTTCAGAGGTGGTGTTATTGTTGCCCAATGCCCCCTTCAAATCTGTTCTAGATAGAACAATTTATATCTCCAAATTTCATTGGTGCCAGAGGCATATAAAGTCCAGAGTGTAATTCAATGCTGATCCTTCTCTGGTGAGGCCAGAGCCTTGAAGCCAGGCTGAATTTCGTGGCAGATAGGTAATGCTGGGCAACCGCTTTGGCTATGTGACATCATGACACTGCTGCTGTCTTTCAGAAAATGCCTTGAGCTTTCTTTCCCAGTCTTTTCCTCATTATGTTTTATTCTTTACTCTAGACTGGAGAGAGCTATCCCAAAGTCGACTGACATATAATATAGAAATCATCGTATTTGACATCGTAAATAAATAAGCTGTCTATGTCAAGTTTCATTTTATTGACTATGAACGGGTTTCATTGAAGATAGCCCTTTTCAGTGCTGAGGGGTAGGAAAAAGCACTTTGACCCAAGCATAGGATGGGAGTTTGGATCCCCAGCACTCACCTGAAAGATGAGCAGGCACAGAGACCTGCTGGAAATCCCATCACTCAGAAGGTGGGGAGCCATGGGACCCCTGGAGCAAGCTTGCTAGCTACACTCACCAAGTGGGCAAGCTCTGGGTTCATGTGAGAGACTCTGCCTTAGCAAAGACATAAGAGAAGACACCTAAGGTCATCTTGGGACCTCCACATGCATGCACACAGACTTGTGCACACACACACCTCTCTCTCTCTCTCTCTCTCTCTCTCTCTCTCTCTCTCTCTCTCTCATAATTTCTTCTGTCCTTACCCTTCTGCCCATTCCTGGGTTTCCCCACCTGGGCTTTACTGGCTCCAATGCTCTTATCCTCACATTTGGAGAAAGAATACTGTGCCCTGGCTAGTAGGTTATAGCTTTCAACTTCTCAGCTCTAGGTATCTTGACCACAAGTCTTCTTACTACTAATTCTTCTGGATCCCTTTCTTATACTCTTTAAACTTCTTGTTAACACATAGAAATTTCTTATTTCATCATTTGTTCACTTTGCTAATATACCTCATGAGAGAAAGGATGTCTCTGGTTAACCCAGAAGAGTTCCAAGTGGGTGTGTTGTTGGAAAATGGTTTTGTGCACTGTGTATTCAGATGCTGATTTCTGTGCCCAGAGATCTAGTGGCAGTCTGGATGTGGACATTGTGGTTATTATTGAAGCATCTCCCGTTTTATGTTGTGTAAAAATTGTTCTCCCTCATCTCTGATTGGTTAGTAGAGGGCTGAACAACCACTAGCTGGGCAGGAGAGTTCAGGCTGGAATTTCAATCCAAGGAGGAGGATCCCAGAGAGAGAGACAGAGACAGAGACACAAAGAGAAGGAAGAAGAAGAAAAGAAGGAGGAGGAGGGAGGGAAGGAGGAAGGAAGAAAGGGAGAGAGACAGACAGACAGATAGACAGACAGAGACACAGGCAGAGACAGACAGAGACAGAGGAAGGAAGGAAGGAAGGAAGGAAGGAAGGAAGGAAGGAAGGAAGGTCTCCCTCTGTGAGGTAGTTGCCATGACGGCACTGATGGAGCAGGAACAGCCAGGGCACGATGAAGATGGCAGGTAACAGAGCATGTGGCTGGGAAGTGGTCCAGACCACCCTATATGAGTTAGAATACCTCAATATCAGCCCAGCTATAGTGCTTGAAGCTTATTGACAAATGGAATAGGTCTCTGTGTCAGTATTTGGGAGCTACAGCGGGCGTAGAAAAGCCCACATTTCTAATTTTGCAGTATGTGACTGAATGTCCTCATGCCTGGCAAAAGGCACCTTGTTCAGACTCCCTCCTGTTTTGTTTTGTTTTGTTTTGTTTCCGGGGCTCTGTCTCTGTGATGCTTTAAATGTAGACTGCACACCTCAGGCACAGGCATGTGAACTATTAGCTCCCAAGGTTTTGTTGCTTTATTGTAGGGTTTTGAAACACTTAAGAGGTGAAGCCTGGTTGATAGAAATTGGTCATTGAGGGTATCTTAGGGGTTACAGCCTTCCTGGTCCTTGCTCTGGTGTGTATCTCTCTGTGTCCCATCCGCCCCATGCTCCTGCTGCAAGCAGGAGCCCTAGTTATCATGCCTTCCCACCATGTGAACTAAAATCAACCCTGCTTCCCCTAAAGGGGCATCTTACCAAGGACTTTTGGCAGTAATGAGAAAAGTAACTGATCCAGTGGCTAAGGAGCTCAAGAAGCCAGTGTGTCTCTGTAGAGGAATGTTAATTCAGGACATGGCTGCATTGGCAAGAGATCACATCCAAAGACCTTCTAGGTCTGTGTGATCCGACTGGAATACAAACATGTCTTTAATCCAGGAGACAGAGGCAAGCAGATCTGAGTTCAAGGCCAGCCTGGCATAGAGCAATGTTCAGGTAAAGAAAAGCTTAGATCCAGGCATGGTGGTGCATGCCTTTAATTCTAAACAATGAAGGTAAAGTTAGTTTGTACAAGGAAACACTAATGTTCAAAATATACTGTCTATTGAGTGGCAGGAAAAAAAAAAGACAAATCAGAGAAAGTTTTGACAGAATAGGATATACCTAACTCTGATAAGAAGAGAGAGGAAAGGGAACCTACTTAAGGCATAATGCAGAGAGAGAGAGAGGGAGGGAAGGAGGGAGGGAAGAGAGAGGGGGAGGGGAGGGAGGGATGGTGAGAGAGGGAGGGAAGAGAGAGAGGAGGTGAGAGGAGAGGGAGGAAGAAGGCAGTTTTACTGGGACAGTAATAGACAGGTTGCAGAGAGAGAACTCAGGTGAAGACCGAATTGGGCAGAGAATGAGGAGCCAGGAAATTAGAGCCGATTGCTGGAGTTAGTTTGAGGCCAAGGAGAGAGAGAGAGAGAGAGAGGGAGGGAGGGAGGGAGAGAGAGAGAGAGAGAGAGAGAGAGAGAGAGAGAGAGAGAGAGAGAGAGAGAGAGACAGAGACAGAGACACAGAGAGACAGAGAATGAGTGAGAGAGAGAGAGAGAGAGAGAGAGAGAGAGAGAGAGAGAGAGAGAGAGAGAGCGCCCGCAGATTGAATAAACCAGCTGGGGGAGGAGTTTGAGTCAGAACAGCTGAGTTGAATCAGCCAGCCCAGAGTTCAGAAAAAACAAGTAAGGGTGGGCTCATTAAGCAGTAACTCTCAGAGGCTGAAAAACATTCTAGGCCTAGGTTCTCGGTGGAGTCTAAAAGCTTCCAGGATTAAGCCTAGGTTAGCAGACAGAGATTATAAACCTCCTAGACAACAATCACCTCAGAAGAAACAAAGTTCCTTTTAAACGTCTTCCTGCTGTGCAGAGGGGTAGTGAAGGGGAGACCGGATGCTGACCATCACATTTGGGAAGTGGAGGCAGGAGGTTTGGATCTAAGCGCTGGCTAAGCTCCTCCCCTGGACCGACATCTGGAAACGACAGATGGTGGAGGGGAAGTAACAGTTCTATCCTTTCTGAATGGAAGGGGCTCTAAGGCTGGGAGTCTACTAGCTACTGCTGGCTTAGGTGTTTTACAGATCCCTTTCACCATTGGTCCTATGGAGATGGCCCCTCCCCCAGGCCCTCTCCTTTCACCATTGGTCCTATGGAGATGGCCCCGCCCCCAGGCCCTCTCCTTTCACCATTGGTCCTATGGAGATGGCCCCGCCCCCAGGCCCTCTCCTTTCACCATTGGTCCTATGGAGATGGCCCCTCCCCCAGGCCTCCCCTTTCTTTCTCCTTGCACTGCCTTCTTTGAACAAGAAGCTAAAATTTCAGGGATCCCATGTCTGTTTTATCTACCTATCTATCGTCTGTCTGTCTATCTATCTATCTATCTATCTATCTATCTATCTATCCATCCAATGTCTCCTGAACCTCTCAGAGTTGGCTGCACAGTGAATTTGAGGCTAGCAGGGGCCATGTGAAACCTTGTCCTAGGTATACAAAACAAAGTGGACACACACACACACACACACACACACACACACACACACACACACACACACACACACACCACACCACCACCACACCACAGGAACGGTGGCACTTTTGACTGCTAATCCTGAATTTCAGAAAAAAATGTTGTATGCTAGGCAAGTGCTCATGACCCTCTGAACTGTGTGTCTCTAGCCCAAGAATTTCCTTAGGAAAAAGAAAGAAGAGCCAGTAGTTAAGAACATTTGCTTTACAAAGGACCTGAGTTCGATCCCAGCACCCACCCACAATCCACCTGAAACTGATCTCTGGGGGATCCAGTGTCCTCTTCTGCCTTGTCAGGCATCTCCACCCTTGTGTGCATACATACCGAGACACACAACACATAAGTAACATTTTTAAAAGAAAAAGCATGTAAAACTACAGTTACTCTTTTAATAGAAACTGCTGTTTTATTGTGGATTGGGAAATAGATAAAACTTCCCCTATTCCGAGCCTTCCCTAGGGAGGGGGGCCTTCTGCTGTATGGAACCCTCCTGTGTAACTTTAAATGAAAAGCTATCTAACTATACTGGTAATAATCTCGATGATAAAGGCAGGCAACGCAACTGTTCCTTTGCTATGCGGTCTTTGGAAGAAAAGAGATTCAGAGGAAATTTCGAGCCAGTCAGCCTCCTTGACTGTTCTCGGAAGAGCAATGTCATGAGACAGGAGAGCACCGAAGGCGGCTGTGTCTCTCTGGCAAATATCGTACATTCCCCGAATAACCTGGCACCCGGCTCCCTTACAGGGGCTCATAAACAGCTGGAGGATTTCACACATCCTGATTTGGAAAACATCTGGAGAGGCAGGCGGGAGGGGGGACGCTGAGTGATGGAGGTGAGGGAGTCCTGGCGGGGGTGGGGGGGGGTGCTTGAGGAAAATTGTTGCCATGGAAAGTGTGGCCCGGATTATCATTCTGCCACAATAGGCTTCACCAGTTTACAGTTGCCCTCAGAGGTAACCCGACCTGTGTGTCCAGAGCAGTGGGAACGCAGTGGTTTGCCTCCAGACAGCCTTCATCTCAAGGAAGTCACTTCAGAGTCTCAGCCCTTCCACTTGAGGAATGTGGAAAATCCTGCAAGGAAGATGTGCCTCGTAGCTGGACACGTAGCAAGCATTACTTAACCCTCAGGAGCGTCTCATAGGGAGGCACCATAGGGAGGGTCCTCCTCTTCTTTCTGTTGTCCTAGAGGAGACATTCAGGTTGCTAGCAATCCCTGGTCTTCATTTTGTCTTGTCTTGATTTCAGATTTGCTTTGTTATTTTTAGTTGCGCTGTGTGGTGTGGAAACATGTGTGAGTATGTGAGCTGTGTGTGTGCAGGGCCTGATGAGCATAACAGGGCCCCAGACCTTAGCACAGCTGCCCCATGGTGGAAGTACCATTCAGGACACAAAACTCTGCACATAGGCGGTACTACCCACCTGAAATGAAAACAAAGGCCTGATCCATCAACACCTCTAGGAAAGTCTCTAAATGCACTCACCTTGCCCTTTAGCTTCTGTGGTTCTGTTTCCTGCTAACTGTTTTTGTTAACTGAAGTATGTCAGCCCAGAGCATGTTTTTTTCTGCTTCAAAGCTCATCCCGAGAAAGGCTGGCTCCGTGCTACACTGGGCTCCTAAACACACAGTGTAGTCACCAGCCTGCTGATAAAAATCTTTCTGATGGCTTAAACCCATGTCCCAGCAGTCTTCTCTGTTGGATACCACGCCCCACCCCCAACACACGGATGCCAGAAGAAGGGGTCTGCCCTAACAGAGCGTGGCTTCCAGGAAGTTGTCCATGGGTGCTGGGATCTGAACTTGAGTCCTCTGCGGGAGGAATGTTCTCTTGACTTTGTGCTTGGCCTTGACTGTTCTCTTGACCTTGTTTTTACAACTGCAGACAATCTGTTCCCATTAAATGCCTGATCGTGAATGCTGAAATGACTGTCTGCCTTACTTGCCTCTCCCCACTGACCAAGAAATGAGAGTTCTGTGCTTTCAGCATTTAGCTGATTCCCAAATCTCACCCTGGATTGTACCACATGGTATTAGGGATCAATCCCTGGGCTTTCTGCATGCCAGCAAGCACTCTATCAGCTGACCTACATCTCCAGTCCCAAACTACCTTCTTTTCCTTTGGCATTTAGGTGGCCTCTGGCTTCTAGAAGAAGGATTACTGATGAAATACTCATAAGTAGCATTAGGACTGATTATCCATGTGGCATATTAGCACTTAATGTGAAAGAAGGCTCTGGTGGTGCACATCGGTGCATACCCAGAATCCCAGTACTTGGGAGGATCAGGAGTCCAAAGCCACCTGTGCCTACATAGTGTGTTCAAATCCAGCTTGGGCTATGTAAGTCCCTGTTTCAAAAATCAATACAAAAAACCGAGGAATCAGGGAAGGTTGTGTGTGATAAGACTCCGATACTTCCCGTAGTTCCCGCACGGCATCTTTTAGTGCAAGATGCTCTCTGCATCCCATGTTTTGTTTCACTCTATCCTAACGGTTACCCTGTGATGCCATGGATGGATCTGCACCTGGAACAATTAGCTGAGCTGCAGGAAGATGGTGTAAAGATGCAATGTAGCTAAGCAGCTCCACACTCAAACACAGCACAGACAGGATATGCAGCTAGAAGAGCCCAGAGCTTCTAATAGAATATCTGTTCCTCAACCCAACCAGACAGGAATAATGGTGCATGCTTTGCTCTAGGGCAGCTGAAGCAATTGCTGTTGACACACACATGTGCTGTGGGTTAGGTAGGGCATGTCCCCTAACAAGCGTGTATGTTTGCACACCTGTTCTCCAGCAGGTGGTGAGTTTGGCTGGTTATGGAACCTTCAGGAGATGGTGGTGGTGGTGGAAGTTCACAAGGGGAGACACACCTTGATGTGTTACAGTCAAGCGTCACTTCCTGTCTGCTTTCTCCTTCCTGACTATAGACACAATATGACAGGCCACCTGGTACTCCCACTGCCATGCCTTCCTAGCCAGGGCAGACTCTCAAGCCAGGCTTAGATGGCTGCTTTCTTTAGAATGCTGGTGAGTTCAAAAGTAAGTTACCAGCTGTGATAAAACACCAAGACTAAAGACAACGTGGGGGAGGAAAGGGTTTACTTGGCTTACAGGCTAGAATTCATTATTGATGGATGCCAAGGCAGAAACCAGGAGGGGAAAACTGAAGCAGAGGCCCTGGAAGATCTTTGCTTGCTGTCTTACTTCCCGCGGCTTGCTCAGCCTGCTTTCTTATACCCACCCAGGACCATCTCCCCACCATGGACTAAGCCCTCCCTTATCAAGCATTAATAAGAAAAGGCCCCACAGACTTAACCTACAGGCCAATCGGATGGAGCTGTTTTCTCAGTTGAGGTTACCAGATGAACGTGGGTTGTGTCATGTTGACAAAAAGCTAACCAGTATATCACGCTTGCTGCCCCAGCTACATTTGGCATCCCCAGGGTGGTTAGAGACCTATCTCCTCTATGTGTGTGAGCCTGGCCAGATGTTCACAAAGCCATGAGTCATGGCTAGTGGGTCACAGAGAAGCAGCTGGGATGCGGCAGGGAGATTTCTCAGAACACTAAATCCTGGGAGACCACAAATCGCATTTTTTTCCTCTCAAATCATCATTGCACTATGAGTTTTTTTTTTTTTCTTGTACATGGCATACACTCATGCACACCCTTCCTCAACTCACACAGGCCCCCAACAGAGGTCACCATGTCCCTTCTTCCTGTGTGACCTCCTCTCTTAACTACAGACTGGACGCAGATCTTACTGTGAGGACCTTCGCCTCCATTTCCAGCTGGGGAGGAGACCGCAGCCCAAGCTGCAGTGGGAAGACACTGATAATGAACAGTCTTCTGAATAATGCATGCCTTACCTGAGAAGTTAATTACCTGAATTTTCTTATTTAAATAATGGTGCTAAGGAAACAGCAGAGGTATTGAACAGGGAAATCCTGGCCTGACAGAAGGTCCCTGCCTTTTGTGTCACTGGGAAGTCACAGCAAATACCCTGAGGGTTGTGAAGATATAGTTCCAATCATTCCAATCGTTTGTTAGCTTTGTAATGACAGGATCTAGAAGCGGAGATTAGAGTTTCAATAGCAAATGATGAGACCCTAATGCCAGCTAAGCAGGCGCCTTCCATGCTGCCTGCAGGACAGGAGAGATGGGGAGGCAGTGGAGTAGGAAAGTGGTTTCTTAACCTCTTCAGCACTCATCCAATTCCACAGGGATAGATTAGTTTCCATTTCAAGGCCAATAAAGGTCAAATTTAAAGGACTACTGGGAGTCGTATTTTAGATAAGTCTAGGTAACGTAGAACTCCATCCTCCATTATATGGTTTACTTGTTACTCTTGGCTAAGTCAGTGGGTGAGAAGGAAAGAGCAGTGTGTGGGTTCTGTCTGCGCCGTGACTCTCCCTGGAATGATGTGAACAATGTCTGTTCACTGCAGACAGGGCACCAAGGATAAGACCAAAGTAAACATTCCACTCCATTTCAGTCTAAGAAACTAATGATGGGCTCACCAGGTTCTTAGGATCATACTGGTAAGGAGTGTTGCTTGCCATGTGAGAGATCCCAGAATGCCACGCCCTACCATAGATAACAACCTCACCGACTGGCACTTTCAGTCGGCTTTGGAGTTGCCATGCCCTCAAGCCTTTACTGAGGTTTCTTGACTCAAGGATGGAACCAGAACAAGCAGTGGCTGGAACGCCAGCTGCAGGTCCTGTGACTGTCACCCCCACCTTCTCCTAGGGAGTGTTGTCAGCTCTACTACCATAACCACAGACTCAGCTACTGCCATGGCAGTGTTCTGCTGATTTTGTCATCATTGCAAACTTATCTGTACTCCAAAATGCAGATGGTGTTCCCAGAGAAATCGGGGTCCTCTCGTGGGGTCCTGTTAGTCCTATTAGTAACAAAACTTAAGGATGGACTCAGAATAAGGCACAAGGACAATTTTATTAGGATTAAAAACAAAAACAAAAAAACCCAGGGCAGGAAAGTTAGAAATCTTGGCAGCTGCTCTAAGGAGGAAGATGAAAGAGGAAGAGAGAAAACCATGTCCTTTGTGAACAGCCTTATGGCAGAAATGGAGAGGGGGAGAGGATTTCAGAGAAGAGTGTGAAAGCCCAGAGTATTAAAAAAAAAAAAAAAAAAAAAAAAAAAAAAAACTGTATCTGAAAGAAAGAGAAGGAAAATAAGAAAAAGGGAACGATGTTGTTCAGGGCCCTATTTTGAAAGAAAAAAAAAAAAAAGAAGAAGAAGAAGACAGTCTTCATTGAACTGCATGGCATCAGTTTTGCAAATCACTGCACTAAGGGCAGGCTTTCCAGGAAGTAAAAGAAACCAAGTCAATAAGGGATAATTATTCCTCCCAACTCTTCAGCGCAGGCTTTAGGTGAATGAGCCTTCCTGAGGCATCACTGCTTGGCCAGGTGACTGACGGGCTTGGCTTTGGCTACCTTAGATTATTAGGGCTCCAGTCTCAGAAGTAGAACTTCGATTCTACTTCCGTTTTGACCAGGAGGAAGTACCTTTGCCCTAATGAGCCTCAGTAAAGGCCAGCTATCCTCCAAGACCACTTTAGCTTTCCCTGTTCTGAAGAGGCAACCCAGACATTATTTAGAAGATTGCTGAAGTTGGGGGAATCAATGTAATCCACGTTCACCCTGGAAACCTAGAGGTGCAGCAGTGGGAAGGTTGAGAACCACTGGACAAGAAGGAGCAGGGTCCACAGGGCAGGCACCCGGGCACCCCAGAATGTCTTGAGGCCATCACTGGCTCATTTTGATAATGAAATTCACGACTCTGGGTAGGGATTTAAAGTGCTAATGAGATAGGATACATGGAATTGTATGTAGAACTACTCTTAGCAGCTATATGAAACCCAACCATGTGCAAATGCCGCAAAAGGTCCTTGATATGCCTGGAAAAGCCCGTTCAATTTGCCCACCAGGGAGCCCCAAACCTTGTTAGGCGTTTGCCAGAGATTCATCAAACCATGTAGCCCTGGCTGGCCTGGAACTCACTATGGAGACCAAGGTGGACTTGAACTCGTAGAAATCCACCTGCTTTTTCCTTCCCTACTGCCCTACTTAAAGGAAAGTACTGCCACACCCACCCACCATTTGCTGTTGGAGGTATAATCTCTTTTTCTCTACTCTGGCCATCTTCTTCCTTTGAAAGTGTACTCTTTCTTAATAAACTATCTTTCACCGTAAAATATTATTCTAATGCTCTGTCCAATTCCTTGTTCCAAGAACAAAGAATCTAGGACTCCCTGGGAATATTGACATAAAAAACACAGCTGTCACCTTAAACGCAATAAGAGATCATTTATTCTGGACCCAAATACGAACGACTGTGGCTTGGGAACACAGACGTGGGTTACCCAGAATCCTACATCACAGCATGGCAACAGTTTCATAGAGCATTAGCAGCAACAGAACAAACACTAAATCATAAATCTGGGACACTCTTCAAATCCATCAGTGGAGACACCAGCTAGGCGGGATACAGCAACGTGGGGAATCCCTGATGTAGGCCTCGGTCAGAGTCTATCTGATGCGGCTGCTCTTAGCCTGCTGGTGGCTGGAGGCTGGTGGTCTGCCGATACATTCCAAAAGGTTTTATGTGTTAGTCACGAGAATGTTAGGTCAGAAATAGAGATGGA
The DNA here is from genome assembly GCF_903995435.1 of Acomys russatus. Taxonomy (NCBI): domain Eukaryota; kingdom Metazoa; phylum Chordata; class Mammalia; order Rodentia; family Muridae; genus Acomys; species Acomys russatus. The sequence continues at coordinate 41,707,237 of NC_067168.1, read as the reverse complement.
CAAGGAATGGCTATTAAGGAATCTAAAGATAAACCAAGATAAACTGTGCTTGGGCTCTGGATCAGCAACATTCCAACCTCTCCATGGTCACTGAAGCTGCAGTGGGTCAGCTCTGTAGAAGATGCAGTATATGCTGTCACGCTGTCTAGGAACTTTTGTCCACACTAAAGCCCAATAGCTGACGACACTGCTGTTGTTACTGGGATCTTACTTTAGACCCCCACCCTCAACCCTGTGATCTCAACAGAAAGAATTCAAAGGAGACACAGAGAGATTAGTGCAGAAGGTTAGAGTTCATCATGGCTCAAAGTGGGTCAGGGCACCCAGCAGGAAGGGAAGAGCACACTCGTGAGTGAGAGTGGCCAGGAACCCGAGAGACCATTGAGCAAACCTACATTTTTTTTTAAGCTTCGTAATATATTATTTCTTACAGTGTCTCAGACAGAGACCTTCCTGAGAGACATCTCCCTGTGCTGGAGATTGACAGGCCCAGTGTATCAATCCTTAAGGGAGGGAACACGGCGCATTTGGTTCGTTACCTGACAGTTTTCATCTCATTAGGAATCTTATGATCTTTTGGGCGCTTTGGAAAATCAAGTCTCCATCACAGCCTGTGTTCTGAGTAGTAATCAAAGAACTCAGCTTCTGTCCTGGGTTGTATGGAGCCACTACTGGTTATCAGGGAGAGATCTAGTCTCAATGCCCTTGAGGCTTCTCAAATCTGAGTAGCTGGCTCACTAGCATCCCCAGCCTGTGTTGGGCTCCCTGGAGCATAATTTAGAAGTTTATACGATGTTTCTTAAGAGACTCAAAGGAAGCACTGAGCTCAACTCAGCTCAAACCACAAAAGCCTCAAACGCTGATAGCTATGGGTTTTCCCTGCTCTTGTACCAGGACCTCATGAGCAATCGGCCAGCTATGCTGTTACCAAACCTGGGTGGATCTGAGAACAAGATACGCCCCGGAGGCAGGAACTTCCCTGGTGTGTATGTGTGTTGCACACACTTATTCTCCAGAGAACGTATTAGCAAAAAAAAAAAAAAAAAAAAACCCATAATCAACGCAAGAAGATACAAAGGCCAGATGGAGGGTGGGGAAGCTCACAAGAACAGTATCCACTGACGGCAGAGGTCACATGATGCTGTCACTGGGGAAGAAAGACATCATTTCATTCTGAGGGCACCTGATTGGTCTATTATGTGGTGTGATGTCAAGGCCTGAGAAGACCCCCTACATTAGCAAAGTTATTAAAGAGGAAAGAAAAAGAAGAAATCAGGGCATGGTGGTACCTGCGTGCCATCTCAGAACCAGAGAGGCTAAGCTATATGACTTTCTGTGAGTTTGAGGATAGCCTGGGCTATACAGCAACAAGTCTCAGGTTAGCCTCAACATGTTAGGAAAACTTTGCTCAAGTACCTGGATCTCTGTGAGTTCAAGGTCATTCTGGTCTACATAGTAAGTTCCAGGATGGCCAAGGCTATGTCGTAAAACTTTATTATTATTATTATTATTATTATTATTATTATTATTATTATTATTATTATTATTATTATTATTATCGTCATCATCATAAAAAGCCAATACTGATAAATAAATATTCAAAAAGCAGCCAAAAACAAAGGAAAGGAAAAATTAGAAAGCAATATGCCCAGGGCATAAAACAAATGTTAAAATTAGATGGTATACAGAGGAAATGTGCAGAGGCTTTTGCTTCATGTAACTGTATTTCTTTACCTTTTTTTCCCTTCTGTTTGAGGTTGAGTCACTCTGCACCACAGACTAACCTGGAGCTGGGTGGTAGCCTCCCTTCCTGCTTTCCTTCCCTCTGCCTCCATCCCTCCCTCCCTCCTTCCATCCCTCCATCCCTCCATCCCTCCTTCCATCCCCCCTCCCTCCATCCCTCCATCCATTCATCCCTCCATCCATCCATTCATCCATCCCTTCATCCCTCCTTTCATCCTTTCCTCCCTCCATCCATCCCTCCATCCATCCATCTCTCCCTCCCTCCATCCATCCCTTCATCCCTCCATCCCTCCTCCCATCCCTCCATCCATCCATCCATCCCTCCCTCCCTCCACCCACCCACCTTTCTCCCCAGTGTCTCACACAGCCCAGAGTGACCTGGACTTCAGCTATCTACTCTTGACTCCTGATTCTCTTGGCTCCCCAGCTCCTAAAGCCTGAGCTTGCAGGGCCACACCACCACATCCTACTTGCTCCCTTTTAAGTTCATGACTTTTGTCTCATGCTACTGTTGGCATCCTGTGAAATCATCTGCCCACAATTTGCTGGTCCTTTGACATGGGTGAACTGGCTCCAGTTTGGGCTTAACACGAATTAGATTTCTTGCCTTGACACTTGAGAATTGGAGGAAATTATTTACCATTCCTTAGCCATAATGTCTTGCCTGTGAAATGGGGACATGTGGAGAGACTAGCTGGAGGTGAGGTAGTAGGAGAGATGGAAGACTAGGGGATGTGGGACAGCAGGGGGTGTGATGGTAGAGAGGTGGGAGAGTAGAGAGGGTGGGAGGGAAAGGGCCAAAGCAGAGAGAGGAGGAATTGGTGTGTTTTTTAGTGTTCTTCACATATCTAAGACCCACTAGTTCATGATTACACTACATAATTTGTGAGGCATGAGAAACAACTTCAAAGGATCCCTAAAAAGCAAATGTAGAGAAAGACGAGTGTGGCTTGATCATCACACATCAGCATTTCTAGATATGAGAAGCGAAGCATCACAGGACACCCACCAGCAGTGCCCTCTGTGCCTGGGATTAGAATGCTCTCAAGGAAGGGTTTGCTCAGCTACAGTTCAAGATACAGTCTGTCACTGTGGGGAATCCAAGACAGGAACTTGAAGCAGCTATCCATGACCTAGTCAGGAGCTGAGAGAAATGAAGGTGTGCTTGCTACCCAGATCACTTCCTCCACTTTATTTTTTATTTCATTTGTATATTTACTGTGTGTGTGTGTATCTATGGATGCACATGTGTAGAGGTCAGAGAACCACTTGGAGAGGCTAGTTCTCTCTCTTCACCATGTGTATCCTAGAGCTCAAACTCAGGTCCTGTTGGGGACAGTAGGCCATATAGCCAATGTTCAGCCATCTTGTCCAAGTCTGTGCCTTTAAGCCTCTGTTTTTCCCAGAGCTTGTCTTTCACCAGAAACTAGCTGATCCTGTTGTGGGTCAGCAGTTAGACTAAAGATTGATAAAGATGGAGCAGCCCTGTTGTGATTTAGCAGTTAGACTAAAGATAGATAAAGATAGAGCAAGATATTCTGTGTGGCAGGACATTATGACCCTGCCTGGAATTCTCTGTGTTTTGAGATAACCTGCAGCTGGGTTGCTATAGCAATATCCTTCCTTGCCTTCTACCTTATAAAAGCTGCTGCCTGAATAATAAAATTTGAGAGCTTGATCAACATATCAGACTTTCTCTCCTTCTTTGTATCTTGTATTTTATTTTCATACAAGTGAATCACCTCCCAAGCTTTAGTCGAACCCCCGCAGGTCGGGGCAAGGTTCAGCCTTGGGTGACAGGAGCCTTTGTCTACTGAGCCAACTTGCAGACACACTTTCTCCTCTCTTATACTGTCAAAGACTCAAATCCAAGGAATTGTGCTGCCCACAGTAGGCTCGGTCTTTCTACATCAGTTAGTAAAATCAAGACAATCCCCCATAGACACACTCACAAAAACAACCTGATCTATGCAATCCCTCATGAAGCCTTTTGTCTCAGGTAATTCTAGGTTGGGTCAAGTTGACAATTAAAACTATGTATATCATATGTACAAATATTACATGTTAAATAAAAAAGGGGATCATAAGTAGAAATTAATAATGAGATAACTTGGCTGGATAAATAGCTCAGCTGGTAATGTAGTTGCTTCACAAGCACCCAAATTTGATCACCCTTGCCCACAAATAAAAAAGCTAGATGTGGCAAGTGATCATTTGTGGCCCCAGAACTCAGAGAGACAGAGACAGAAGGATCCCTGCTGCTTCCTGGCTGTTCTAGCGACTTGGAGAGGAGTGGGAGATTTCATTTAGGAGCTTACGGTTATGAAGGGAAGCCATGGCAGAAACTCAAGGGAGGAACCTGGAGGCAGATGCCATGGAGAGGCGCTTTTTATTGGTTTGTTTTCCATAGCCCATTCACCCTGCTTTCTTTAGATTCCAGGGACCTCAGCCCAAGAGTGACACCACCCACAGTGGGCTGTCTGGGCTCTCACTCATCAACCAATCAAGGAAATAGCCAAATGATTTGCACACAAGCCAATTTGGTGGAGGCATTTCTTTCAATTGAGGTTTTCTCTTCCCAGATGAGGGTGAGTCCCAGGCTTATGAGAGACTTTACCTCAAGAAAACAAGGAAGACATCACCTTAGAGACAACATGCAAGGTTGTACACAAATGTATAAATACAGCCACACATACATGCGCCAACATACACATGAACACACATACACACACACAGTTAATATGGGTTTTTTCAGTAAAGTGTTCAGAGCACCTGCTTATATTCATCTAGACACTAAGGGTACAGATGAAATGATGAATCCAGTGCTCAGGAAATATTTGAAAGAAACAAACTTAAGTCTTTGATTAGAAAGAGCATTGGTGAGCCTTCCCAAGTGTTGATTTAAAAGCAGCCTTGGAGTCAGGCATGGTGAATGATGTCTATAATCTCAGCACCTGGGATGCAGAGCAGGGGGCAGTCTGTGATGTGAGGTCAGCCTGGTCTACATAGCAAGCCCCAGGCTGGCTAGGACTCCCTGTAGTGAGAATTTGTTTGTTTTTAATGTTGTGAATATGTTTTTGTTTTAATCCCAGCTGTGGGATATGGGGCTGCTGCAGGTTGTCCACAACAACTGACCTCATGAGTTTGCCAGCTGCAGATAGCTTACATTTGGGACTCTGGGGACTCTTCGGGAAAGTACATAAATGCCAGAGCCCTGAGAGAGGCCAGATTGTCTATGAAGAGGTGGCAGCTGCTCCCCCTGCTGCTGATGCTTTTGCTGGTTGCTTATTGGTTTTGCTGTTTGCTGGATGGCTGCTTGCTGGTTGGAGATATCCTGACCACGGAAGATTGTACTTGCTCCTAGGAACCAATTAACAGGAAGTAGTCTGAAGAGATCTACACCTCCTTTCATCTCTATCCTTCTTTCTTTTCTACCTAGTGTTGGGGGGTTGGAGGTTGGAAGGAACAGAGGTGGTGTAGGGAGGGAGGAAAAAGAACCCAGTAAATTAGCCAAAAAAAATCCAGTTACAACACCCCCTTAGTGAGATCTGGTGGAGGCATTTCTTTCCATTGTATCAGGAGAGTACCAGGAAGCTTGAGAGCATCCCTCTCCTGTAGTATGCAGAACGGAAAAAACAAAAAACAAAAACAAAAAAACTCAAGAGAGATCCTGCCTCAACAAGGTAGAAAGAGAAAACCAACTCCCAAAAGCTGTGCTTTCACCTCCACACTTGCACCATGGCACATGCACATGCACATAAGCAACCTGCTCTACAGAGCTAGCTCCAGGACAGCCAAGGCTACACAAAGAAACCCTGTCTTGGCAAACAAAGCAAATAAATGAAAAAGTCAATTTAAAAATGGTAAGTTGAAAAGAAGCTGACTTAGCTGGAGGCCAGGGCTGGTGCGGTTAGCCTTGCTTAGCAGAGTGTGTTGGGATGGCTTAGTTCTTTTATAGAGGACTTTCCTTTCTCACATGGATTAACTCAGCTTTAAGCCTAACCAGACAGACAGTAGAGTTTATTGCATGAATAACAGGGATTTCTTTAACTCTCTCATACAAAAGGCTACAATGAGTCAGGCTTTCAAAATTGCCTGAAGATTGGAGTATGTCATTAACAGTCATAATGATTTGTTCTGAAACTTACACAGTACATTGGGTAAAGAACATTCTGTGGGCCAGTGTGATGGCTCAAAGGACCAAGGTGTTTGCTGGAAACCCTGATGACCTGAGCTTGATCCCCAGGAACAACGTGTTGGATGGAGAGAACTGACTCCTACAAATTTTACACACACACACACACACACACACACACACACACACACACACCCATCATGGCATGAGCTTGCTCACACACACGTGCATACAAACAAAGTAAATACATGTAAAATAAAATAATACAACTTGCATAAATCATATCTATGTTATGTTTACATAATAGACCATAAGATACTAAAAGATCTTATAGAAGCTTAGTTTATACAGAAGTGAATACAGCACAGGCTGAAGTTAATCAGAGGAAGCAGGCCCCAAGGGAGACAGGTTTGTCAGAGGCCCCAGGAGGTAAGATAAATGAAATGCCTTTTGTAAAAGTTTACTTAGGCTAAGACTCCAGGCATGCAGCTAGCTAGATCCAACTAGTTTCCTTAGCAAAAATAAGGGGAAGGGTGCTGGGGTGGGGGTGAGAGGGTGCACTGGAGATACAACCGCATGATGGGGCACGTGCAAGGCACGCAGGAGGCGCCATGTTGGAGACCCAGCTCTGCAGAGAAGTAAATTGAGATCAAAGCAGTGAGGATCTGAGGCTGAGACTCAGCTGTGCTTGCCTGGCATGCAGGAAGGCCGCGGGGCTATGGCAGCTGGATATGAGTTTGAAGTCAGCCTTGGCTACCGGGGTTGCTGTCTCAAAAGAAGAAAAGGAAAGGAAAGAAGGAAGTGAGGTTGGGGGAGAAAGGGAAAAGAAAGAGAAGAATGTAGGATGATTTAAAATAACTAGATGAAGAGAAGGAATTTTATAAAAACCCAGGTTCTTCTTCATTTCTGCTTTTCTTCCCCTCAAAAATCCACTCTCTTTTTTAAAGTGTGTGTGTGTGTGTGTGTGTGTGTGTGTGTGTGTCTATGTGTATGTCTGTGTCTGTCTCTCTCTGTCTTTTTGTCTCTCTCTGTCTCTGTCTATCTGTCTCTGTCTCTCTCTTTCTTTCTCTCCCCCCCTACACATTCTTTTCTTTCTTCTTTTTTTTTTTTTTTTTTTTTGACATGAGGGCCTGAGTTTAAAAAACAAAAACAAACAAACAAACAAAAATATCTGCCCCAGAACCCACTAAAAAGAAAGCTATAGGCTGAGCTCTAGAACAGTAAGGAACCCTATCTCAAACAAAATAAGCCCCTAATAAACCAACAAAAACACAAAGCAAGGTGGACCGTGCCCACACACAAATGCACATGCATGTGTCCCTGAATACACAGAGTGCGCAAATCCTGTTCCAACCATGCATCTAGGTAAATCAATGGAGCAAGAGTATCAATAAAGATGAGTTTCTGGTCTATGAACTCTGATGCTGTACCCTTGGGGTGAAGATGAGCTCTGTGGCCATACCTGGACCCTCAGCATCACCAAGTCTCTCAGTAGCATATCCACCATGTTAATCCAATTTGATATGTTGAGCCTTAACTAATAACGTGGCACAGCTCAGGCTCATCTGGGAAGAAAGCCTAGACCGAGGAATTGCCTAGAACATATTGGCCCATGGCATGTCCGTGGATGGTTGTCTTGATTCTTAACTGATGCAGGAGGGCCTAGCCCAGTGTAGGTGGCACCATCCCTAGGCAGAAGGTCCTCAGGAATATGAGCATGCAGCCAAGGATGTGCCTGTGAGTGAGCAAGCCAAGGAGCATCATTCCTACATGGTCCTACCGCCCTTCATGGCTTGTGAGTGAGCTTCCTGGTTAGAGGTGAGACTGCCTGGAATAGAAAGTGGGACTGCCTTGAATGAGTTCTCTCAATGATGGCCTGTGATCTGGAAGAGTGAGCTAAAGTGAACTCTTTACTCTCCTAAGCTGTTTTTGTTCAGGATGTTTTGTCACAGCCAAAGAGATGAAACTAGAACTGATTTGTTACGGGAGGTTTATAACTTGATACCCATCAGAAACATCTTCAGTTGTGTGACTGCCTCTAAAAGTGCACACCCCCTCCCCCAAAATTACTAAACTTGTACGGCTACAGAAATTGTTCAGCATAATTTCACTGCTAGGCTGCCTAATTTTATGTCAACTTGACACAGGCGAGAGTCATCAGAAAGGAGGGAACCCCAAAGCCTCCATAAGATCATGCTGTAAGCAAGCCTGTGGGGCATTTTCTCAAACAGTGAATGATGTGGGAGCACCTAGGCCGTTGTGGGGTGGGTCCACCCCTGCCTGGTAGTCCTGGGTTCCACCCCGGGCCAAGCCAGTCAGCAGCATCCTCCATGGCTTCTGCATCTGCTCCTGCCTCCAGGTTCCTGCCCTGTGCAAGTTTCTCTTCTGACTTCCTTTGATGATGAACAGTGGTGTGGTAGTGTAAGCCGAATAAACCGCTTCCTTCCCAAGTCGCTTTGGTCATGGTATTTCATCAGAAAAAAAATTTAACCCTTAGCTGACTCCCTAACCCGTGCCAGTGTCTTTAGCCCCCCCAATTCCCCACACCTGAGAATCTGAGTGTCCTTGCTGTCACTCATTATAAACTCACATCTACCTTTTTGCTTTCATTCCTCTCTTCCCCAACCTCCTCCTCCCTAGCAATCACGAAAATAAGGTGATTCATTGAATATGATCAAGCCTGGGATTTTTTTTTAGCTGCTTCAAATCTTTCGATGGTCGTTGAATAATAAGAATATTTGTGACGGGGGCTGGTGAGATGGCTCAGAGGTTAAGAAAACTGCCTGCTCTTCCAGAGGTCCTGAGTTCAATTCCCAGCAACCATATGGTAGCTCACAACCATCTACAGTGTGATTTGATGCCCTCTTATGGCCTGCAGGTGTACATACAGGCAGAGCACTGTATACACATAAATAGATAAATTTTTAAAAAAAGAATATTTGTGACAACAGCAAGTCATTAGAACCAATTCTTAGATACCGATTCTTCATGACAGAAACAGATACACACTTTCAAGATTTATCCTTAAAAATACCATTTATTCAGGTGGACGGTGGTGGTGCACACCTTTAATCCCAGCACTCAGGAGGCAGAGGCAGGTGGATCTCTGAGTTCGAGGCCAGCCTGGTCTACAAAGCGAGTCCAAGACAGCCAGGGCTGTTACACAGAGAAACCCTGTCTTGGAAAAAAAATTATTCATTTGTTTTATTGTGTGGGGCATGGGGATCAGGGTGCCACGGAGTGCACATGAAGGCTAAAGGACAACTTAGAAGAGTCAGTTGGTCTCTCCTTCCACCCTGTGGGTCCCTGGGATTGAACTCAGGTCATCAAGCACTTTTACCCCCAGAACTCTCTTGACAGCAGCAAGATTTATCTTGCAAGGCTTCCTTATGATATACTCTCTTTCTCCAGACTTAGTTCTATTTTTCAATTACATCCATGGTTGTGTCTGTGTGGTCATGTGTGCACATGGAGCTATGTGACTGCAGGTGCCCAAGGAAGGCAGAACAAGGCATCGGATCCCCCAGAAGCTTAGAGTTCCAGGTGGGTGTGAGCTGCCTGGGATGGGTGCTAGAAACTGAGCTGGGTCCTTTGCGAGAGCAGTATGTTGTACTCTTAAACCTTGAGCCATCTCTCCTCACCATTTAGGGGGGGGGGTGGCATCCTTGTCACTTCGTAGTGATAGAATGAGATTACTGGTTGTACAGGTGTTTTGTGCCTGTGCCATTTCAATAACTCATATTCTCCTAAACAATGGAAAATAACAATCCTAACAACCCTTTGTCATGTCTACTGAGATGTGTCTACCAAGAATTAGGGCTGAGATGTATGTACAAAGCTGCTTTCAGTGGCGTGTGCTTGTCACCCCAGCACTACTGCTTAAATGGATGTCATGGGTATTACACTGAATAAAAACATTAGACCTCAGACTACTCCTGGACTGAGCCAACAGGTTAAGGAGGAGGATGATCAGCTCAAAGGCTGACTGATTGGGCTGTAAAAAAACCTCAGGGAAACTGGGGGGCATCCAGTTAGAAGCATCCAGTCTTTGTATAATATGCCCATCTCCATAAAAATCTCAAGAGGGCCCCTTAGGACACTTGTATTTGGTGGGCATGATGATGATGCCTATAATCCCAGCACCCAGAGGCGGAGTCAAGAAAGTGGCAAGTTCCGGGCTACACACTGAGACCCTGTTTCAAAAACAAAGAAACCAAACCCTATAGGGTAGTGAATGCCCATAGCCTCAGCACTTGGCTAGGTGGAGGAGGGAATTCAGGGGTAGCCTCAGCTACATAGCAGGTGTCAGGGTCAGTCTGGGACACCAGAGACCTTGTCTTGAACACCTAAAACACAAACATTAAAAAAAAAAAAGTATACATTTTACCATGTGTCCATCATCCTTTAGTGAGACTCAAAGTCACACACAAATTTGAAACCTAAGAAATTAAGTTCTTTGTGTAGACAATGAAGTAGAACCAAATTTAGCCTTGGGCCCCTGAGGAAATGCAGTGTGTTGGTACAATACCCCTAGCCACCCACCAACTGTCCAGATGAAACTCTGCTTCATCTCCCCAGTTGACAGCTGACAGGCACATGGAAGTGACCTCTGCCATCTGTCTCAAACACCTCAGAGACAGCTGAGCCTGAAACGCTGGAAGGAATACGTTGTTGGTTTTTTTCTTTTTTTTTTCATTTTGCTTCAGACACATTCTCAGAAGGTGATGAGGCTCTTTCTTCTCAAATCAGCTCTGCTCCTTCCCCTCCCGTCTCCCTCCCAACACCTCAGGGGAAGGTGTGCACTGGTCAGACATGAATCATGGCTGTCATGGGATGCCGCTTTAGTTCAGCTTGTCATTAGGGTGATCTGCTGTTGTTTTGTGATGGGGCCTCCTCGTGTAGCTCAGGCTGCCCTCACATTCACAGACATCCTCCTGCCTCACCTTTCAGAGAGGAGAGCTGGGGTTACAGGCATGTGCCACCACGTCTGCTAGAATTCTTACACTGAGGAGACACGGCAACTGCGGCCTGAGGATGTCACTCTGTGAATACATTGTTTGCCTTTGCAATCATGAAGCCCTGGGCTCAAGGCCAACCACTGCACAAAACTAGGTGTGGTAGGTACACACCTGTAATCCCAGGATTCCTAAAGTAGAGGCAGGAGGATCAGGGGTTCAAGACCATTTATACTGAGTTCAAGGCCAACTTCAGCATGACACCTTGTTCTTAAAAAAATCATATTTAGGCAAGCTAGTTATTTTGTTTCTTCTTTTAAAAAAGTCACCATTTTTTTGCAAAAGATAACCCAGAGGCTTCGGGTTGAGGATGTAGCCCAGCTGGTAGAGGGCCCTACCTAATATACACAAAGCCTGCATTCTATTTCCATCACTACAAAAGCTAGGCATGATGGTGCATGATTGTAACCAGGACGGGGAGGCGGGAGGGTCAGAAGTTCAAGGTTGTCACAGTTACACAACAAGTTAGAAGCTAGCCTGTGCTACATGAGACCCTACATCAAAAACAAACAAACAAACAAAATGGAGAGACTTCATGGCCTACCAGTCTTAGAAAGCATAAAGCAAAAACATCCGGTGTATGAGAAGGGACTGGAATTCCCTGGGAAAGAGCGTTTGGTCTGAGCAGCCACAGGCAGTTAGTGGGTGCTGGGGAGGGGGAGTCATATTGCTCAGTGGCCTAAGAAATAACCCTCACCCACCTCATGCAGGCACCCATGCTTGAACACAGTGGCACCCAGAAAAGGGAAGAAGAAAGATTTCTATGGGAGGAGAAAAGAGATAGGAGAAGAAAAAGGAGAGGATTGGGATCAAAATGCATTCCAGAAGTAGCTAAAAGTATGAATGGATAAATAAGGAAGGAAAAAGAGAGCATGTGACTCTGGCAGAGTGGAAGCTGGAGGGGGCAGTAGCCCCGAGTGACCTCAGGGTCAGAGGAGGAAAGCGTCAGATAGGTGGTGAGTCTCTGGAAGGCCTGCTCATGAGACTGTCAGCTGACACCCAATCAGAGGGGAAGCTGCGGCTGACGGGATGGCACATCTGGGTGCACAGGCAGGCCTCCAACATGAAGTCATCATGGGTCTGAATGGAGTTGTCTCCACAGCTGTGGCCGGTTTATGGCAAGCGCTGAGCCTTCTAGGCTGCAGTACGTGGCCTATTCCTTACAATGTGGCTCTTGTCCTCCAAAGCAAGCATCATCCGGCTTCAGGCCACGGCCTGGAAATCAGAGGCCTGGCCTATCAGTTTTCTTCATTTCCTGCAGCCCGGGGCCACCACCCTGTCTCAACGACAGCTTTAAGAACTATGCCTTCAGTTTGAGAGCAAAGAAGACGCCACAAGACATGAGCTGTTACACAGTGTAACCAGTCCCGCTGGTCACTCTTTCCACCACCACAATGGCCCTGAATAGCACCAGGTCGCTTCCCTTCTGAGAAGCTTCGGCGCATCAACAGAAGGCTTTTCCCGGGTGGTTCTCTATCAGGGAAGACCAATTATTTCTCCCTGTCTTTTGTGTCCTTCAGGAGCATTCAGTCAAACCAGGACGAGAGGATATAAAAATTGATAAAAAGCCTTTAATTATGTTTCTTCGTCTCAGTTCTCTAAGGAAGCATGGTATATCTGGCTTTTAAATTTAATGGGCTGCTCAGGGTATTTGAACTACTGTCCATGTTTGAGAAAATACAACAAAGGCTTGAAATGTTTGGGGCCTGAGCAAAGAGGGCTTTGCAGAAGGAACGGTTTGGAACTGAGCAGCAAACATGCTGAGAGTTCAAAGTCAGCCTGGGCTTCACAGTGAGTTCCAGGCCAGGCTAGGCTTAACAAAACAAAACAAACAGGTTGGAGAAGTATCTCGGAAGTGCTCGCTGTGCACACATGACAGCGGAGATCCCTGGACCCCAAGTAAAAGGATCCCTTAACCCCAGTGCCAAGCAGGCAGAGACAGGGGGACCCCAGGGCTCACTGGCCAGCCAGTCTAGCCAGCTTGGAGAGCTCCAGGGTCAAAGAGAGACCTTCTCCTAAAGATAAGGTAGAGAAAGATGGTGTGATGATTTGACAGTAATGGACCCTCATAGGCTTATATATTTGAATGTTTCGTGATCAGGGAATGTTACATTAAAAGTGTATTGGTTCGGCCTAAGATTGCTAATAAAAGACACAGAGTCTAACATGTAGTTCAAGGCTGTCAGCACAACTCTGGGCAGAATCTAAACTAATACAAATCTTCTCCTAAACTATGGTAAACAAGCTACTCTAAACTGATATATAACACATATACCCCAAGCATTTGCCACTAAGATGCTCCTCTGGCTATTCTCCCCTTCGTCCTCCTACCCAGTCCACCACATCCCCCCTCCCAACTGACAATCCTCCTTGCTCTCCTCCAGGAGGTCCCACCTTCCATTCCCTGTCCTGCTCAACTGATTGGCTAAATAGTGCTTTATTGACAGTTGTTACATCCACTCAGCATTCCTCCACAAGGGCGTGGTACTATTTGAGAAGGATTAGGAGGTGGGGCCTTGTTGGAGGTAGTGTGTCACTGGGGGTGGGCTTTGAGGTTTCAAAAGCCCATGCCAGGCTCACTCACACTCTCTCTCTCTATCTCTCTATCTATCTATCTATCTATCTATCTATCTTTTTATCTATCCATCCATCTATCCGGCTCATTCACACTCACTCACTCTATCTTTCTCTTCCTCTATTTCTCTCTTGGCCTGCGGATCAGGATGTGCCCTTAGCAACTTCTCCAGCACCCAGCCTGCCTGCCTCCATGTTCCCTGATACCATGCTTCCTGCCACGAGTCCCAGAAACTAAAAGCATTCCTTTATAAAGTTGCCTTGGTCGTGATGTCTCTTCACAGCACTAAAACAGTGACTAAGGCACGTGGCTTAGTAGATAAAGGGATTTGCCACCAAGTCTGAAGACCTGAGTTTGATCTCTGGGATCCGCAGGATGGGAGGAGAGAACAGACTTCCGCATGTTGCTCTCTGACCTACACACAAACATGCATGTACACCCCCATGCAAACAGAATAAACAACTTTAAATAAAAATACGGAGGGGAAAAAATGAGGAGGACACCAGACACCTTTCTTTGGTCTCCGTACTACATGCACAGTTGTGAGAACAAACACACACACACACACACACACACACACACACACACACACACACACACAACACACACACACACACACACACACACACACACACCAACTAAAAAGAAAGAAAGTAGACCAAACTATTGTGTGATCTCTTCTCTCCTCATCTTAGAATTTCTTCTCTTGCTTTCTTCTTTCTGAGCACTAAGGAAATGTCTCCTGCCTGCCCTGCCCCTTTGATCTCTGCAGCTTCCTAAGCAACAGAAAAGATTGCTAGAATGGAAATATGAAAGGCTGAAGAATTTCCTTTGTAGCTACAGTAAGAATCATCATTGTTGCTTGAGGACCTTTCTCCTTGACACTCCATAGCATACTGGGTCCTGAATGAGGAGAGTGGGGTAAAGGTAGTTCAACAGCAGGCAGAAGTTTTCTAGAATGTGTGAGGCCCAAGGTTCCAGCGGCAGCACCGTAAAAGGGAAAACAGCAAGAGAATTTGCATTTTAAGTCTGAGAACAAAGTACCTCCTCCTCCCTGCATCTAAAACATGCACATATCCCCAGAGAAAGAAAATATGACCTGAGTCTTCTCAGTGAGATCCACAGTGTTTATGGCCAGTGCTGTTGGGATGGGGACCAACCCTTGCGAGCACATCCGCCTTCATATTTCTGTTCCACATCTGCATTCCTAGTTCTGTTTCACCTTCCGTTGGCCTTAACACTCAAAGCACCTTTTCAGTACTTGAAGCACTTTGGGAGTGCTAGAGTTTCCTTTCCTTTGTTAAGATTTATTTTCAGGTGTGTGTGTGTGTGTGTGTGTGTGTGTGTGCGCGTGTGTGTGTGTGTGTGTTGTGCATGCATGTCACATAATGCTCATGTAACAATCAAAGCACAACTTGTGGGGGTCAGGTCTAGCCTTTAGCCATCAGGCTCTGTGACAAGTGCTTTTACCAGCTGAGCCACCTCCCATGCCCACCTAGATGTTTACAGCACCTGTACATATGCAAATGAGTACTATCTTCCTCGTTCTAAGGAGGTGCTTGGGTCCAGTGTAGCAGAAAGCACAGTTTCAGAAGCTTCCCGTTAGACAGGGCAGTGCTTGTCCCCAGGAAATGATGGACCCTGACAGGCCAGGCCTCTGCATTCCGATCAAGGCCAGCCACAGGACACCTCAAGAGGACAGGGACTACCTTGGGCTCATGGTTCAGATTCAAGTCTATAGATGTGTCACTAGTGTGTAGCATGTAACACTTAAAACTCTGTGGTCACATGGAAGTAAGTTATGAACCTGTCCTGCACATTGCCGGGTCCTCACTCCCCCAAGTCTGTACTTGCTCGTAATACGGAAGTGTTGTAGCAAATGGGAATAGTAGACCACGTTCATCCCTGACCCTGGAGAGGGTCTTTAAGAGACAGCACAACTCAAAGAACATTCTACACACGGTGTGGCGGTTTGAAAGAAAACGGCCCTTATAGGCCCATATGGCGTGGCACTCTTAGGAGCTGAGGTCTTGATGAAGTAGGCGTGGCCTGATTAGAGGGAGTGGTCACTTGGGGCAGGCACTGGGGTCTCAGATGCTCAGGCCACACTCAGTAGAACGTTTAGTTCCCCCTCCAACACCATGTCTGCCTGCGCTTCACAATTCTTCCCACCATGATGATAATGGGCTAAATCTCTGAACTGTAAGCCAGGCCCAGTTAAATGTCTTTCTTTATAAGAGTTACTGTGGTCGTGGTGTCTCTTCACAGCAACAGAACCCTAAACAAGACACATGGCATTAACAGTCTTTGGGATGTATTGATCACTCCAAAGTAGCTGAAAGATACAGTTTCTATGTGTAACCGATTCGTGGATCAGAGATACATCCTTTAGTGAAATCTTAGCTTCTGCTTCCTGGCCTATAAATTGGAGAAGATAATGATGATTTGAAAACTGATGGAGGGCCTCTGAAGTCTCCACCCAGCAGGAGATCAAAGTAGATGCTGAGACTCACGGCCAGACTTTGGGATGGAGCACAGGGAGCCTTATGGAAGAGTTAGGGGATAGAAGGATCTGAAGGGGACAAGACCTCCACAAGAAGAATAACAGAGCCAACAAATCTGGGCTGTGGGGGGAGGGGTTCTGCAGAGACCGATGCACCAACCAAGGACCACGCATGGAGAGGACATAGACCCCCCAACTCAGACGTAGCCAATAGGTAGCACAGTCTCTATGTGAGTCCCATAAAATGGGGAGTAGGGGCTCCTTGACCACTTCCTCTTGGTGGGACAGCCTTGCCAGGCCACAGAGGAAGAGGATGAAGGCAATCCAGATGAAATTAGATAGGCTGGGGTCAGATGGTAGGGGAGAGATTCCCTCTTTCTGATGACTAGGGGAGGAGGGATGGGGAGGTGGAGTGGGGAGGAGGGAATAGGACGATAAGGTCGGACTGGGGAGAGATGAGGGCGGAAGCTACAATTGGGATATAAAATGAATAAATTAAAAATAAATACATTTTTTAAAAAAGAAAAGAAAATTGCAAATCCCCACCAGTGTGACAAGCCCCCAAATGCCGGAAACCATGCAGATGCAGATGAAGACAGAATAAGTAGGCAGAGGTGCCGACTTCTTTTAAGACAGCCAAATTACTTGATTCCAAGGAGCCTGTGTCCTCCTAAGTTATTTTGTTTCTGGCAATGTCTGTGGAAAGCTGACTAAGACTTGGAAATGGCATCTCTGGGTCAGCTTCCACTGTCTTCCCAAACAGAGATGTCCTGGAGGGTTCCTGCTTGTGGTGGCCGCAACAGACTCCAAATCTATTTTTCTTTCATGGAAGTGCATGCAGGTCCTAAGAGAAACAGAAGTGAAGTCCAGTGACTCCCTGGGAAGACAGGAATGGAAGCTGGAGCTCTGGACTGTAAGGCACACCCTCTGGATTAGGTAATTTTCACACTGCCAAGACCAGTTGCCCCACGAGAGCAACTTAAGGAAGGAATGGTTGATTCTGGCTCATGGCTCAGGTTATAGTCCACTATGGCAGAGAAGCATGGAGGCAGGAAAGTGGGGCAGCTGGTCATATGGCACCCAAGGTGAGACAACAGGGAGGCAGGAAGGTGGGGCAGCTGGTGAGGAGGCAGAGAGAGATAAAACGCTGTTGCACAGTTCACGTTCTCCTTTCACACAGATCAGAGACGCAGCCTACGTCATGGTCATGGACATGCTGGAGCGGTCTCTTCCAACCTCAGTGAGCGAACTCAGTTTACAAATCCACGTATGGGCTGGCCCTGTCTCTCAGGTGTCTTAGACTCTAGCTTGTGTCCAGCTGACATAAGTAGCCACAAGTGACTCGGGAGCCGGCCACACTGACAACAATATCAATGCCACACCCTCTGTCCTGCACGTGTGTGCTATGTACACAGGGGTACACAGCAGGACAGAGGAAGGCCATGCTCAGGACTAGTGGAATTAGCCCAAGGCCTGGTAAGTTTCATGAGAAAACAAAACAAAGCAAAAACCAACAAACAACAAAGCAAAACAGAAGAGAAAACAACATCAATTATTTTATGCTTTTACTTTGGAGCCCTGAACTTTTTCGTTGCAGACCAAGAGGCTGTGATTAGCCCTTCTAAGGTCCCTTCGGACATTTCTTCCTGGGGTTCCTGGGTGCTCAGTCTCTGTGCTCCTCTCATGATGATGGAGGATGTCATCAATGTCCCATGAGCAGGAGAAAGTGCTGTGTGCCAGTAACTGTTGGTGGCTTCGATAGCTCATCCAAACATCTCTCTCTTTCTCTGTATGGGGGGTATGGGGTTGTGGGGAGCAGGGGGTGGGGAGCAGGGCTTGTGTGTCTGGGTGTCAGTGTGTGCAAACACAGTCCAAGGCACAAATATGAAGGTTAAAGAGCAACTTTTAGGAATCTGTTTTCTCCCTCCACCATGTGCGTCCCAGGAATCGAACTCATGTTATCTGATTCCAGCAGGATCTTTTCCTGCTGAGGGCATTAGGTCATGTCTGCTCCTTCAGAAAACTGAACCAATAAACTGAATGTATATTATAACAGAGTGGCTTGCAGAGCAGGAGCTGGAGTGTCACCCTGCCTGTTGGTGTGCCACGAAGGCTTCTCAGTTAATGAGACTGGATGCCTCAGGAGTCCCAGTCTGCTGCTGAAGGGCTGGAGGATTCCTTAAGAGCCACTGGTCACCTGGTGTGGTGGCGCATGCCTTTAGTCCCAGCACTTGGGAGGCAGAGGCGGGCAGATCACTGTGAGTTCGAGACCAGCCTGGTCTACAAAGTGAGTTCAGGACAGCCAAGATAACACAGAGAAACCTAGTCTCAAAAAAACATTTAAAAAAAAAAAAAAGAGCCACTAGTCTTCCATTCACGTTGAAGGCTGGAGAAGCTGTAGTCCACTGTCAGGGAACAATGGCACCAGCAACAGCGAAGGGTGAAGACGAAGACACATGGGCAGCCCTGATCTTCTCTCAGACCTCTGTATCTCCCATTGCCAGAAGGTGCTGCCTTAAGTGGGAATGGCTTGACCCCTTGATGAGTCCTTCCTGGAAATGTAGAAGTGACCTCCATTCACATTGTATTAACATGTGTCAGTGCTGAACCAGCAGTGAGCTAAGTGTTAACAGATTCTGGTATTGTCAATGCTATTGAGAAATCTCTTATCTCAATGTTGTGTGACAATTACTCTCCAATTATCTCTGATTGGTTAATAAAGAGGCTGAAGAGCCTATGACTGAGCAGAGGAGACCATAGGTGGGACTTCCGTTCCCAGTGGGGGGAGTGCTCCCATGGGGGGGCAAAGAGGGGAGAGGAGGAGGAAAGGAGGAAGATCTCTGGGCCATGAAGATTTAGCTGCGAGGCTAGGCCAGGAGGAGAAAGTCACCAGACCATGAGAAGGAGGTCTCCATTGTGTGTGTGGGGGGGGGGGGGGAAGCGGTAGTTGCCATGGGGACAAGGATGAAAGGATGGAGCACATTCAGCCAAGGTGAGACTGTTAGGGTTCTGCTTCAGTCTGCCTACGTGTGATGTCATTGCCTACCTGCCATGGGGGCGTGGCCCTGCCCAGGGCTATATAAAAGGACAGTCCTACCTCATCTCTCTTCCTCTTCCTCTCTCTACCCTCTCTTTCTCTCTCTTCCTCTGTCTCTATCTCTGTCTCTATCTGGGGTACCCATCCCCCCTTTCCTTCTCCCCCATGCTCATTTAATAAACCTCATATATTCTAATATCTGGCATCTGGTATCTTCTTATCATTTTCATATTATTAAACATAAAATTGATGCTGAAACCCGGAAATATCTGGTATCTTATCATCTTATTTTCTTATATTAAACAGAAGAGAGACTAGACGGCAAGTAGCATGGGACACAGGCTAGCATGGTCCAGTTAGATCAATATCTGGCAGTCATTGGTACTTGAAGCTTATTGACAAAAGTAACAGGCCTCTGTCTCATTATGTGGGAACTAGAACAGACAGAGAAAAACCGCTCACTGCATTCCGCACGGAACCGCCTCCGTGGACCAACCCACTCACCCAGGGTAGTCTCTGAGCTCGTTACAGACCAATCAAGCTGGCACAATGAATAACCACCCCATCTCATAGGACTGTTGGAGGCACCAACGAGAGAACATTCTTAGCAGACAGACAGAAAATTGGAAACGTTCAACAAGTCCTAACTTAATATGATGTCATCAACGTGGAAGCCGTTGTCTCCACCCCCAACAGCAGCACGGGAGAGTCATAGTCTGTTCTGGAAGGTCTGTTCATTGTCAACTGGACATGGCCTAGGGTCATCTGAGAGGAAAGCTGCAATTGGGGAATTACCTAGAGCAGACTGGCCTGTGGGCATGTGGGTAGGGGGTTGGCCTATTGATATGGGAGAGCTCAGCCCACTGTGGGTGGCTCCATCCCTAGGCAGGTGGGTCTAGGATGCATTAGAACAGTCTCAGAGATTTGGAAAGCCAGCCCATACCTCTAAGTCCAGCCTACAGTGGAGAGAAGAAACAAGGCTTTTCAATTCCAAGCCTTACACTGCTCAGTCATGACTTCAAGAATGATCCTGGTGGGGACAGAGAGAATGTCTTAGTTAGGTTCTTGTTGCCGCAATAAACACTGTGACTGACAACAGCTTGGGGAAGGAAACCCTTTCTTTTTGCCTTCTGCCCATCATGAAGGGAAGGCAGAGCAGAAACTCATGGCAGTAACTGAAGCGAAGACCATGGAGGAGTGCAGTTTACTGGCTTGTTCACCCTGCTTCATTAGACCATCCAGAACTACCCGATCAGAGTGGCCCTACCCACAGTGAGCTGGGCTCCCCCATCAATCATTAATATCTCTCTCTCTCTCTCTTTCTCTCTCTCTCTCTCTCTCTCTCTCTCTCTCTCTCTCTTTCTCTTCCTCCTCCTCCTCTTCCTTCTCTTTGTCCTCCTTATTCTCTGTCTCTCTTTCTCTGTATATGTGTCAGTCAGTCTCTCTGTCTGTCTATGGAAAACCTAAGACTGAGAGTAATTCATATTTATGATGGTAGAAATAAAAAAAAAAGTGGGCACCTCTGGAGTATGTTTCTCTCTGAAAGGAATAGCTTTATGATGTTGAAGCCGTACATTTTTGCTGGGTAGAGCAAGAGATGATAATGGTTTTCAGTAAAGGAAGAATTCCAGACTCGGCGGTCAGAGCCTGTCAGCTTTAATCCATGACAAAGAAGTCAGAGCCAGCCTGGTAGACCTGGGTCCGGCCCGGGGATGCAGCTCAGTTGCTAGCTGCTTGTGTAGTATGTAGGACGCCAGGGTGCTGTGGTTCGGTCCTGATATCGTGTGGGGAGTGCATGCTTGTAACCCCAGCACGAGGGATGTGGAGGCAGGAGGATGAGAAGTACTGGGTCATCCTCGGCTTAAAAAGGAGTCCAAGACCAGCCAAAGCTAGACCAGAGTCTGAGTCAAAAAATCAAGCAGGATGGGAGAGAAGGGGCCAAGGGGAGGGACTGGCAAGAGTTAGGGGAAGTGAACCATAATCCAAAAGAATTTTAAGGAAAAAAAAAACTGTTTTCAATTAAAAAAAAAAAAAAAAAAAAACAAGGCCAGGTGTGATGGCACATGCCTTTAATCCCAGCACTTGGGAGGCAGAGGCGGGCAGATTGCTGTGAGTTCGAGGCCAGCCTGGTCTACAAAGCGAGTCCAGGACAGCCAAGGCTAACACAGAGAGAAATCCTGTCTCAAAAAAAAAAAAAAACAGCAAGAGAAAAATACCCAGAGGCAAGAAGGGGAGGATGCAAAGACCCTCCTGCTCCCAACCACTTGCAGGGGATTAACACAGTTTGGGCGTCCCCTTAGCCCAATGTCACAGTTCCCTTCTCTTGCATCACTGCACTGGAGTGGGCCTCAGAGGACCCTGCTTCCTCTCCCACCCTAGCTCTTTCCCATCGTCATTGGTTCTGGGGCTTCCTGACCTCACTGGTGCCGCCATGCGCCCTGCTGGCTTCCCTTAAACCAAAGTGACTCTTTTTCAGTTGCCTTCACAGTCCTTTCAGGGAATTGTCCTGAGATATCTTATTGCAGTGTGCCACCTGCTTCCTGCCGGAACTTTGAACAACACTGACACCTTTGTAATATGAAGATGCTGTTTACTGCATTACAGAGGCCACTTTAGTCTTGCCTGGGGCTTAGCTGACAGCCCCAGTCACCAGGTCTCCCCATTTTATTTTTTCATGGCTGATCTTCAAAGACTTCATGTTTAACAGCACAGCCTGAGTTGCCCAGAATGGACCAGGATGCTGACAATCTCCTCCACCTCCTGTTGTGTGGACAGTAAAAGCAATGCCAACACATCAAACAAGGGTAGGAAAATCTAGACCTTTCTTTTGTTTCTAATTTGCTTGTTTGTTCTTGAGATAGAGATTTACCATGTAGCCCTGGCTGCCCTGAAACTTGCTATGTCGACCAAACTATCCCAGAACTTACAGAAATTCTCCTGAGTACTAGGATTAAAGGTATCTGCCATCACTTGCCTGTTTTTTGTTTTGTTTGTTTTGTTTTGTTTTGTTTTTAATAACCATGTTGAGACTCAAAAATATTCACACATTTATCAAGTGAAAACCATTCTCTCTCTCTAACTCATTGGTATCTTAAGCACGTGCTTGGTCTGCTCATTGACAATTCCAAACTTCTTTGAAACGGATGGATCAAGTTCTGTAGTGTGAAATCAAGGCTACAAAACTAGGCAGTAGATTGTGAGATAGAGGGGTTAGGTGGGGTGGGACTAAGGTCACATGACATGCGAGTAGAAAAAAGCTATGGGAGGAAAAGGCAAGATAGGGGAAAGATGGAGGGAAAAGGCAACACAAACAAATTTTGATTGAAATATGAGACCTCATTATTTGCAAGCTATTAAAAAATAATAGATAGAAAGTATTTTCAATGAGGAGCCATGTGCCTTTAACCAGGAAGATGGCAATTTTAAGCAAGTTTAGCCTGGTCTAAGTAGCAGATTCCTGTCTCAAAAATAAAAAATAAAAAAAACTAATGAGGGTTCGGGTGGGGGAGGGAGGAGTGGGGACAACACACTGAGTTTGAGTTTACTTATTGGCCTGGCCTCTCTGATTGTGCCTCAATGGGCTTGTAGATTTGTATTGATCATTGCATGAAAACTTATACGAGTAAGTCAAATAACAGTAATCCCGTGTGGAAATGAAGCACGTATTTATTTTACCTACATTGTGTACCCACTTAGTTCTATCCCCTAAACAAGCACACACATACACTCTCACAAGCACACACACTTGAGCACACATCACAAGTGCAAGCTGTGATTTGGCTGTTGTCTTCATACCTTGTGGAAGGCTCCTCATTTGCATATCCTAGCCACGCCCACACCCTCCACACCAGGCTGATTGCTCTCCAGTGATTCTCACTCTGCCTCTTCCCAGGCTGCCTCTCTGGGAATACTCCACACTGGTCCCCAGCCATCTACGCTGCCTCTTGGCACCAACAGTCTATGAGGACTGAGGGCACTTCTATTTCACCTGGCATCTCTTTGGTTTGGTTAATTTAATTATTTCAATTTCTTTACAACAGATTCACTACGGAGGAGCCATGCCTCAAAAATATGTCAACCTGTCAGGAAGCTCTTTGCACTCTTCTGTCTTCCCTGTCAGCAGAGACATGTAGCTAAGCTCCAGGTGCCTCTGGTGGAAAATATCTTCTGGGTTTTTCCAAGCCTGGGTATATCACCCATCTCAGATCTTTCTCCTTCTCACTAAAATTGCTTCTTTCTTTATAGTTTTTGTAGCAAATTCTTCAACCCAGCTCTCTGGCATTTATTTGATGAGATAGTCTAGTATTTCTGAGCATGTGTGCAGAAATGGCTTCTAACAGTGTAGACAAGCAATCCCAGTAACTATAATTAATTTCATTTTTATAACACACACGGCGATTTGCATATCTAACCAGTAATTTCATGGCTATTATTACTTAGGAAGACAGCAAAATTAGAAAAATGAGTTGGTTTAAATGAGTTGGTTTAATTTAAAAGTTCCTCGGGAGAACCTTGACCCATCCTTGCAGTCTCAGCACTTAGAAGGCTATGGCAGGAGAATTACCACGAGGGTGAGGTAATCTTGTCTCAGAAAAATATTAATAATGTTAGATAAGAACGGAGGTGGGGCCGGTGGGATGGCTTAGCGTTTAAGAGTATTTATTGCTCTTGCATAGGACGGGTGTTCAGCACCTAACACCCAGCCATGCAGCCACTCACAATTGCCTGAAGCTCCAATTACAAGGGATGCAATGCCTTTTCTGACCTCTGGGAAATCTGGTGTTCTTTTGACCTTTAGGATTCTGATGCTCTGTTCTGGCCTCTGTGGGTTACCGCACACACGTGGTGCACATAAACTCTTCCAAGTTCACACACACATATACATAAGAATTTTTTAAAAAGAATATAGGTGACACATATAGCTTACTGCCAAGCAGTAGTGGTGGTACACACCTTTAATCCTAGCACTCAGGAGGTAGAGGCAGGCGGATTTCTGTAAGTTCAAGGCCAGGGTGGTCTACAGAGTGAGTACTAATACAACCAAGGCTGCACAGAAAAGTTCTGCCTTGGAAAAACAAAAATCAAAACCAACAACATATAACACACACACACACACACACACACACACACACACACACACACACACCAAACCAACCAACCAAATGTAGGTTAAATGAATGTAAAGCCTCAAATACCATTTCTCACTCTGTGTCAGCCTGGCCAGGACATTATGCCATGCCAAGGTTCTTCAGATGGACAGATTCACCAGAATGAATGTCACAAAGGCATGTATTCAGTGACTTACACAATAGGAGTTGGGTCCAACAATGCTGCCTCAAGCTCAAGAAGCTGAGAACCTAGTAGCCGCTTGGTTGGCAAGTTTGGAAGTGTTGGGAATCTCAATTTGGTGCCAAAGGCCTGGAAGGTTGTTGGACAGCTACTGAGCTTTAGCTCCTACTGGAAGGCTAAAGAATTGTGGTTCTGATCTGGTGACGGTTGGCAGTGGCAGCCACAGCAGTGCAGATGTCATCTATGAGGAGTGAAGACAGGAAGGCTGCTCCGCTTTGTCTTCATGGCACTTTGTGTCTGTCCCACCAGGAAGTGCCACCACCCACACTTGAGGAGGGTCCTCTCTCAGTTTAGCTCTCCTGGATATGCCCAAACACGCATGCCCAGAGGCATGTCCTTACTGGAGTCTAAAGGCAAACAAGTTGGCAATCAAGATATCACCACAGCTCTTGTGTCCAGCCAGCCGTACTTGAAGAGCTACTGTGAAGGGCTTTTGAAGCTCCAGTTAACACAATCTGTTGGCTCTAAGCAAAGGAGATAGTCTTCTCCCATTTGGTTAGACCTGGCTTGATCAACCTAAAGATCTTAATGATAGAAGTGAGCTTTCCTTGACAAGGAGAACATTCTTCCTACAGACTACAGCAATAGTTTCTTCCTTTGAGTTCCCAAATGTCTCTTCCTGATGGCCTGTGGTATGTACTGCAAGCTTGCACAAGCCAGGTCCCATATAGACAGATTGACGGAGCTATAGAGCTATAGAGATAGACAGATAAGTAGATAGATAGAGAGATAGATAGATAGATAGATAGATAGATAGATAGATAGATGATAAAAACTATGTGAACAAATTATAGATGATATAGGTAGAAAAATGATAGATGAAATAAATACTAGATTATATATAGATAATATAGATAACATGATACATAAGATAGAAGATATATTGATATATAATAGATGATATGGGTAAATGAAATAGATGGTATAGATAATAAATGATAAATGAAATATAAGATTAATGGATAGATAATAGACGATAGAGATAAGTAAACATGGCAGGTGTTACAGATAGAATAACAGATTATAGATGACGGAGGAGAGACAGATAGTGTGGCAATCTGAATGAGAACAGCCCCCACAATAGAATAGTGTTAAATCCGAATATACGTGGAGGCTCAGATATTTAGATGCTTGGTGCCCAGCGGGTTGAACTGTTTGTGTAGGACTAGAAGCTGCAGCCTTGGAGGAAGTCTGTCCCTAGGGGTGGGCTGTGAGGTTTCAAAAAGCCCACACCATTCACAGCATTCCCTGTCTCCTACTTACAGGTAAAGCCGTAAGGTGCTCAGCTACTGCTCCAACACCATAGCTGCAGGCCTGTTGCCATGCCCTCCACCCTGATGGTCATGGACTCGCCTTCTGAAACTGTGAGGCCCTAAGAAAATCTTTCTTCTATAAGTTGTTTTGGTCATGGCATTTTGTCATGGCAGTTAAAAAAAAAAAAGATAGACAGCTAGGCAGACAGACAAATAAAATCACTGATTGTGTTTTTCTGATGTAACTTTGAATGCTTTATCAAGTGACAGACAGACACTTGTTTGAGGTTTTCAAGGAGTGAAAACGCCAACCCTGGTGTTCAGGAAACAATGCTGAAGTCACAACTTGACTTCAGCGTTTGATAGTCCCAAGGGATAAAATTGAGATGGCAGCGTTCACCTTGTTCTGTCCTTGCGTTTCCTGGTTTCCTGTGTGTCTCTATTTGCGTTAGCTGGTGGCTGTGTTCCCTGCCAGCAGTAGTCAGCTGTGATAGCAACAGTGATTTATTTCAGCTGACACAGGCAGCCTGACTCAGTGAAAGAGTGTTGCTCCTACTGATATCTGTATGTGTTGTCAAACGAGAGGCGCTGCTTAAAATCCTGGGGTTCGGAAGTGCTCCGTCTCCACAAAGCTTCAAGGTCATCTAGGATTGGCTTTACTAGAATTTCCTACCCATCCCAGTTCTGATAGGACTCTGTGTGTGTGTGTGTGTGTGTGTGTGTGATGTGTGTGTGTGTGATGTGTGTGTGTGGTGTGTGTATGTGGTGTGTGTGTGTGTGTGGTGTGTGTGTGTGTGGTGTGTGTATGTGGTGTGTGTGTGTGTGTGGTGTGTGTATGTGGTGTGTGTGTGTATGTGGTGTGTGTGGTGTGTGTGTGTGTGTGTGGTGTGTGTATGTGTGGTGTGTGTGTGTGTGTGTGTGTGCACGCGCGCGCGCGCATGCGCGCAACTGGTTCCAAGGAGCTGAAATCAAACTTTAGATTCAACAGAAGCAAGGGACTCAAGGTAAGGCTGCACAGGAGCCATTTGCTGGCTCTCTGCAGAACTTTTATTTGCATGGCTCAGTGTTACACATGGAGTTCAAAACAGGAACAGAGGAACCATGCTGATCATATGGAATATTTCCTATCACTATCCCCAGATGTGCGCAGGACTCAGAAGTGCCTGGATGGGGTTGTTTGCATAATGCCCTCAAACACACTAAACTGCATTGCTGAGGAGGAGAGAGGAAACATCTTGCCCGCTGCATTCCTTGGGCGGGCGGAGACATTCCTCCCAGGGGGGGTAAACACATTTCTGTGAAAGTCCAGTTCACACACTAGGGTGGTGTAGAAAAGTCTGTTGTGTGCTCCAGGGCAGAGCACATGAGTTTTTCCATGGTCTTTGCATGATTCTTCAATGCGTTCATTTTTTGTAGGGTTTGACAGATGAGTCTTGCATTATTTCTTTTTAAATTCAGGGCTGCTCTAGCACGTTTCATTTGTGAAATCTCTAGTATAGCTACTGACCCCCAAAGTTTAGCAGCCACTAAACTAGTCAGGTCAGATGGACTGTTTGTGTTTGTGTGTCTGTATGTGTATGTGTACACATGTGTGTATGGGCACGTGTGTGTATGGGTGTGTGTGCATGCATGCATGCTTGGGCATGTGTGTGTGTGTGTGCACATGAGTGTGTGTGTGTACACATGTGTGTATGGGTGTGTGTGCATGCATATGGTTGTACATGTGCCTGGAGTCCAGAGGATGGCCTTGAATATTCCTCCACAGGACCATCCACACTGATTTTTCTACAGTCCCCACAAGTTGGTTGGAAGCTAGGCTGATTGACTAGTGAGCTACAGAGATCCACATGTTCCTACCTCCTCGCGATCGCCATTACAAGCATATGACACTATGCTCAGATTTTTATATAGGTTGTGGAAATGACACTTGTATCCTCATATTTGCTCAGCAGACACTTTACTGTTGCAGGATATTTGATCCCGTTGTGAGCCCTGAGATTGTGAGCTGTAAAAACCTGTTTCTTCTTTGGTGTACTTTTCAGCCCTAGCACACACCTTTAATCCAAGAACTTCCTGTTTATTGTACACAGGATTTGATAAAGTTAACCCTCGGTCAAGAGACTGAGCAAGAAACTACCAGCTGACAGGGACAAGTAGATTGGGGGACCCTGAGAGAAAGGAATTTAAGACAGAGAGGAGAAGAAAAAGGAGCTTTTTGGCTGTTGTTTTTTTCTACCTGGGCTGTTGGGTAAGGTAGCAAGCTTTTGGATTTTGGCTTTTTCCTTCAGGATGTGAGCTGAGTAGGAAGGTCAGCTGGGTGCTTTCTCTGCCTCTCTCAGCTAGCAGGTTTTCAGCCTATCATTTGGCTCCAGGGTCTTTGTTGGTAAAATCAAGCAACCTGGGATTGTTCGCTCTTTGTAACAACACTTTACCATCTGAGCCATCACCAGGATCCTAACTCTAATGTTACAGATGGGGAAACTGAGGAACTAAGAGTAAGAAGCAACGTGACTTTTTGGAGGAGCTTCAACCCAAAAGAGTAACTCAGAATGGCAGGGCTGACTCCCGTGATGAGCAGACTTCCCACGTGATTCCTGGCAAGCCCAGCTAGCAGGCAGTACCTCTAGGCAGAGACACTTTCAGAGAAACCTCACGGTTCCTGTGAAGAGAAATACACCATACCATACTCAATCACAGAGACCAGCAAGCTCAGTGTGAGGTAGGTACGTGGCATCCTCCCACTTCCCCACTCTGCCTTCAACTCGGTTACTCCAAACAACTACGCATTAGCTATTGAGAGGTACACAAAAGCCACCAGGTCCCATTGTCTGGAGCATGCATATTTCATGCCAACCAAGATGGCTTATATAGCCAATGTCTTTATTAATACCCTGAGAGAACATCTTGCCTGTTGCAGAATCATCTGTGAGTTCTACGTTCAGGAGCAGGTAAGAGAAAAACAACTTTGTGTATTAGTGTCCAGTCAGCGCTCAAACTCGGAGTCAAACTGGAAAGTGTGATCGCAGCCAAGTGGGATGCCTGATTCCCACTTGTCATGCAGCGTATGTCAAATGTCAAGTGGAATCTGCATCATCCTGGTAGCCTAAAGCAGTGGTTCTCAACCTTCCTGACCCTGCCGCCCTTTCACACAGTTCCTCATGTTGTGATGACCCCCCCCCTCCAACCACAAGATTGGTTTTGTTCCTACTTCAGAACTGTAATGTTGCTACTGTTCTGAATCCAAATGTAAGCATCTGTGTTTTCCAATGGTCTTAGGGTCATTTGACTCTCCAAAAGGAGTTGTGTCCCACAGGTTGAGAGCCACTGACCTAAAGAATACATTTTAATACCCGTGCCTGTGATGGAGACTGGAGCTTTGCACTGTCAGTGTTTCTTAGAAATGGTACATGAGGGTTAGCCTTGCTTGTCAAGCTGATAGAATCTGGAATCATGGGAATATGAGTCTCCGGACACGCCTGTGGAGCATTAGCTTGATTGTGCTAATGGGACCATTCATCTTTGTTGTGGGCTGACCCGACCTGCGGGGGTTCGACTAAAACTCGGGAGGAAGGTCACCTGTTGAAAGTGCAAGACACAAAGAAGGAGAGCAAGTCTGATTGATCAAACTCTCAAACTTTATTAGTCAGGCAGCAGCTTTTATAAGTCAGAAGGCAGGGGACCATATTGCTATAGCAACCCAGCTGCAGACTTTTCTCAAAACACAGGGAATTCCAGGCAGGGTCATAATGTCCTGCCACATAGGGTATCTTGCTTTGTCTTCATCTAGCTTTAGTCTAACTGCTGACTCACAACAGGGTCCGCGAGTTTCTGGTGAAAGGCAAGCTCTGGGAAGGACAGAGACTTGAAGGTGCAGGCTCTGACAAGATGGCTGAATATTGACCATATGGCCTATTGTCCCCAACAGTGGGCAGGATCATTTCCTAGGCAAGGCAATCCTAGACCATATACAATGGACACAGTGAGCTGAGAAGCAGACACATTTGCAGCTCCCTGCTTCCTAGGTATGAATACAATGTGACCAGCCACTTCCACTCCTACTGCCTGGACTTTGCCACAATCATGGACTCCAGCCCTGAACTGTGAGCTAAAACCAGCCATTTCTCCCTTCAAGTGCTTTCCTCAGAGTGCTTTACCACAGCACATGGGAATGAAACTAAGACACCCTGTTCTACCAAGTGTCATGAGTTCAAAGCCAAGACTTCCCCTAAGTCCATCCATATGCAAGACCCAGTAGGATTAGCACTGCCTTGTTTGTTGTTGTTGTTTTCCTTTTTTTTTTTTTTTTTCCATACTAGGTTCAGAAGACAATCTTTTCAAAATTAGACAAGAACACACAGTTTCAGGCCATTGGAGGCCTAGCCTCGCTTGCACGGCCCTGATTTTGTTATCCACCAAGTAGATAGTAAAATAATCCAGGTTATTCACTCCTACAAAACCAACAGCCCAGGAACGTTGGCAGGCACACTTGTTTAAACAAAGCTCCCAAGCTCTCTACTGGCAGGTGTTTCCAGAGTTCTTGGAACACAATTCTTTGGATAGGATACTTTGCCAATGTACATAGCAACAGGGGTGGGGGTGGGGAGTATTTTCCTTTAACACAGTGCAGACACCAAAATGCCTTAAATGCAAAAAATTGGATACTCAGTGCACTTACTTATTTTGGCTCTAGGTCAAGAAATTAACAATAATAAGACCGCTGGAATCCCAGGACCCAGAGCCCTGGCGTGATGCTGGGTGGAACAGACTTGCTTATCCTCAGCAGCCACCCGCCACAGCCTCCCCAGCCTTGTCTGTGCTGTGACCCAGTGAGTTTGGTTCTGCCCATCTTGAGAAATCCCCAGTCTCCAGAATGTCCTGTTCTCTAACTAATTCTGCTTGAAATTGGGGCTGGAGTTTGTAGGGAAGTTAATAGGATGGAGGCAGAGCAGGTAAAGACTTCATTCTCCCCACTTGAGCCCCAAGGCATTGATTTTAGTTATTCCTAAATCCAGCTTTCTGAAATTGAAACCTGGGATAGTTATAAAGCACATGGCTAGCTTTATAATCTGCTCCTTGGCGGCTGGACCGATTCGTA